>NC_140086.1:163124641-163595094 GCF_964237585.1 Gallinula chloropus | reverse complement strand
GGGGTGCTCTGTGGGAGGGTGTGGGGTCCCTTGGGGGCTGCCTGGGGGGCTGGGGGCCTTGGGTGCTCTGGGGGTGTCCGTGGGGTCCCTCGGGGCTGCTGGGGGCCTGGGGTAATGGGGGGGGTATCTGTGGGGTCCCTTGGGGGCTGCTGTGGGCTGGGGGCCTGGGGTGATGGGGGGGGTATCTGTGGGGTCTGTCATGGGTTGCTGGGGGCCTGGGGCACTTTGGGGGGGCAGCATGGGGTCCCTCAGGGGCTGCTGGGGGCCTGGGGTGCTCTTTTGGTGTCCGTGGGGTCGCTCGGGGCTGCTCGGGGGGCTGGAGCACTCTGGGGGTGTCCATGGGGTCCCTTGGGGGCTGCCTGGGGGGCTGCGGGCCTGGGGCGCAGTGGGGGGTGTTCGTGGGGTCCCTCGGGGCTGCTGTGGGTTGGAGGTTCTGGGGGGGGGCCTGGGGTCTCTCGGGGGCTGCCCAGGGGGCTGGGGGCCTGGGGCGCTCTGGGGGTGTCTGTGGGGTCCCTTGTGGGCTGCTGGGGGCCTGGGGCACTCTGGGGGAGGACATGAGGTCCCTCGGGGGCTGCTGGGGACCTGGGGCACAGTGGGGGGTGACTGTGGGGTCTCTTGGGGCTGCTGGGGGCTGAGGGCCTGGGGGCGGTGTGGGGTCCCTCGGGGGCTCCCTGGGGGCCTGGGGTGCTCTGGGGATGTCCGTGGGGACCCTCGAGGGATGCCTGGGGGGCTGGGGCGCTCTGGGGGGGCATGGGGTCCTTTGGGGCTGCTGGGGGCCTGGGGCACAGTGGGGGGTGACTGTGGGGTCTCTCGGGGCTGCTGGGGGCTGAGGGCCTGGGGCGCTCTGAGGAGCGGCGTGGGGAGCCTCGGGGGCTGCCTGGGGGGCTGGGGGTTCTGGGGTGCTCTGGGGGTGTCCATGGGCCCCCTCAGGGGCTGCCTGGGGTTCTGGTGGCCTGGGGCGCAGTGGGGGGTGACTGTGGGGTCCCTCGGGGCTGCTGGGAGCCCGGGGCCTGGGGCGCTCTGTGGGGGGGTGTGGGGTCCCTCGGGGGCTGCCTGGGGTTCTGGGGGCCTGGGGCGCTCTGGGGGTGTCTGCGGGGTCCCTCGGGGCTGCTGTGGGCTGGGGGTTCTGGGGTGCTCGGGGGGTGTCTGTGGGGTTCCTCAGGGGCTGCCCGGGGGGGCTGTGGGCCAGGGGTGCTCGGGGGGGGGGGAGCTGAGGTCTCTTGTGGGCTGCCCTGGGGGCTGGGGTTATGGGGCGCTCTGAGGGGTGTCCATGGGGTCCCTTGGGGTTGCTGGAGGCCCGGGGTGTTCTGGGGGGGGCGTGGGGTCCCTCGGGGCTGCTGGGGGTTGTGGGCCTGGGGTGCTCGGGGGGGTGTCCGTGGGGTCCCTCGGGGCTGCTGGGGGTTGGGGGTTCTGGGGCGCTCTGAGGAGTGTCCATGGGGTCCCTTGGGGGCTGCCCGGGGGGCTGGGGGCTTGGGGTGCTCTGGGGGTGTCCGTGGGGTCCCTGGGGGCTGCTGGGGGCCTGGGGCGCTTTGGGGGTCGGCGTGGGGTCCCTCGAGGGATGCCCGGGGTGCTGGGGCGCTCTGGGGGGGGTGTGGGGTCCCTCGGGGCTGCTGGGGGCCTGGGGCGCTCTGGGGATGTCCGTGGGGACCCTCGAGGGATGCCTGGGGGGCTGGGGCGCTCTGGGGGGGCATGGGGTCCTTTGGGGCTGCTGGGGGCCTGGGGCACAGTGGGGGGTGACTGTGGGGTCTCTCGGGGCTGCTGGGGGCTGAGGGCCTGGGGTGCTCTGAGGAGCGGCGTGGGGAGCCTCGGGGGCTGCCTGGGGGGCTGGGGGTTCTGGGGTGCTCTGGGGGTGTCCATGGGCCCCCTCAGGGGCTGCCCGGGGGGCTGGTGGCCTGGGGCGCTCTGGGGGGTGTCCGTGGGGTCCCTCGGGGGCTGCCTGGGGGCCTGGGGTGCTCTGGGGATGTCTGTGGGCCCCCTCGGGGCTGCTGTGGGTTGGGGGTTCTGGGGTGCTCTGTGGGAGGGTGTGGGGTCCCTTGGGGGCTGCCTGGGGGGCTGGGGGCCTTGGGTGCTCTGGGGGTGTCCGTGGGGTCCCTCGGGGCTGCTGGGGGCCTGGGGTAATGGGGGGGGTATCTGTGGGGTCTGTCATGGGTTGCTGGGGGCCTGGGGTACTTTGGGGGGGCAGCATGGGGTCCCTCAGGGGCTGCTCGGGGGCCTGGGGCACAGTGGGGGGTGACTGTGGGGTCTCTTGGGGCTGCTGGGGGCTGAGGGCCTGGGGGCGGTGTGGGGTCCCTCAGGGGCTGCCCGGGGGGCTGGGGTGCTCTGTGGGGGGGGCGTGGGGTCCCTCAGGGGCTGCCTGGGGGGCTGGGGGCCTGGGGCGCATTGGGGGGTGTCCATGGAGTCCCTCGGGGCTGCTGGGGGCCTGGGGCGCAGTGGGGGGTGTTTGTGGGTCCCTTTGGGTGCTGCTGGAGGCCTGGGACACTCTGGGGGTGTCTGTGGGGTCCCTTGGGGGCTGCCTGGGGGGCTGGGGTGCTCTGGGGGGAGGGCTGGGGTCTCTCGGGGGCTGCCCGGGGGGCTGGGGGCCTGGGGCGCTCTGGGGGTGTCCATGGGCCCCCTTGGGGGCTGCCTGGGGTTCTGGTGGCCTGGGGTGCAGTGGGGGGTGACTGTGGGGTCCCTCGGGGGCTGCTGTGGGCAGGGGGCCTGGGGTGCTCTGTGGGGGGGTGTGGGGTCCCTCGGGGGCTGCCTGGGGGGCTGGGGACCTTGGGTGCTCTGGGGGTGTCTGCGGGGTCCCTCGGGGCTGCTGGGGGCTGGGGGTTCTGGGGTGCTCTGGGGGTGTCTGTGGGGTTCCTCAGGGGCTGCCCGGGGGGGCTGTGGGCCAGGGGTGCTCGGGGGGGGGGGGGGGGGGGGCTGAGGTCTCTCGGGGGCTGCCCTGGGGGCTGGGGGTATGGGGCGCTCTGGGGGGTGTCCATGGGGTCCCTTGGGGTTGCTGGAGGCCCGGGGTGTTCTGGGGGGGGCGTGGGGTCCCTCGGGGCTGCTGTGGGTTGGGGGTCCTGGGGGGGGGGCTGGGGTCTCCTGGGGGCTGCCCGGGGGGCTGGGGGCCTGGGGTGCTCTTGGGGGTGTCCGTGGGGTCTCTTGGGGCTGCTGGGGCCCTGGGGCTCTCTGGGGGGGGTGTGGGCCCCCTCGGGGGCTGCCCAGGGGGCTGTGAGTCTGGGGTGCTCTGGGGGTGTCCGTGGGGTCCCTCGGGGCTGCTGTGGGCCTGGGGTGCTCAGGGGTGTCCATGTGGTCTCTCAGGGGATGACCCAGGGGGCCGGGGGCCTGGGGTGATCTGGGGATGTCTGTGGGGTCCCTGGGGGCTGTTGGGGGCCTGGGGCGCTTTGGGGGGGCGGCGTGGGGTCCCTTGAGGGATGCCTGGGGGTCTGGGGCGCTCTGGGGGGGTGTAGGGTCCCTCGGGGCTGCTGGGGGTTGGGGGTTCTGGGGGGGTGTCTGTGGGGTCTCTTGGGGGCTGCCCGGGGGGCTGTGGGCCTGGGGTGCAGTGGGGGGTGTCTGTGGGGTCTCTTGGGGCTGCTGGGGGCTGAGGGCCTGGGGGCGGTGTGGGGTCCCTCAGGGGCTGCTCGGGGGTCTGGGGTGCTCTGGGGGGTGTCCATGGGGTCCCTCGGGGCTGCTGGGGGCCTGGGACACTCTTGGGGTGTCTGTGGGGTCCCTCGGGGGCTGCTGTGGGTTGGGGGTTCTGGGGTGCTCTGGGGGTGTCCATGGGCCCCCTTGGGGGCTGCCTGGGGTTCTGGTGGCCTGGGGCGCAGTGGGGGGTGTTCGTGGGGTCCCTCGGGGGCTGCTGTGGGTTGGGGGTTCTGGGATGCTCTGGGGAGTGTCCATGGGGTCCCTGGGGGCTGCTGGGTGCTTGGGGTGGGGGTGTGGGGTCCCTCGGGGATGCCCGGGGGGCTGGGGGTCTGGGGTGCTCTGGGGGTGTCCATGGGGTCCCTCAGGGGCTGCTGGGGGCCTGGGGTGCTCTGGGGGTGTCTGTGGGGTCCCTCGGGGATGCCCAGGGGGCTGTGGGCCTGGGGTGCTCTGAGGATGTCTGTGGGCCCCCTTGGGGCTGCTGTGGGCCTGGGGTGCTCTGGGGGGGGGGCTGAGGTCCCTCAGGGGCTGCCTGGGGGGCTGGGGGCCTGGGGTGCTTTGGGGGTGTCCGTGGGGTCCCTCGGGGGCTGCTGGGGGCCGGGGGCCTGGGGCGCAGTGAGGGGGGTGTGGGGTCCCTCGGGGGCTGCCCGGGGGGCTGGGGGCCTGGGGTGCTCTGGGGGGTGTCCGTGGGGTCCCTCAGGGGCTGCCCGGGGGGGCTGTGGGCCAGGGGTGCTCTGGGGGTGTCCGTGGGGTCCCTCGGGGGCTGCTGTGGGTCTGGGGCACAGTGCGGGGTGACTGTGGGGTCTCTTGGGGCTGCTGGGGGCTGAGGGCCTGGGGCGGTGTGGGGTCCCTCAACGGCTGCCCGGGGGGCTGGGGCGCTCTGGGGGGGTGCATGGGGTCCCTCGGGGCTGCTGGGGGCCTGGGACACTCTTGGGGTGTCTGTGGGGTCCCTCGGAGCTGCTGTGGGTTGGGGGTTCTGGGGCGCTCTGGGGGTGTCTGTGGGGTCCCTTGGTGGCTGCCTGGGGGGCTGGGGGCCTGGGGCTCTCTGTGGGGTGTCCGTGGGGGTGTCCGAGTGGTTCCCGACCCGCCCTGTCCCCCCCTCTCCCCCCGCAGGGCTCCGTCCCCCCCCGGCGCAGGGCGGCCCCGGCGTGCGGGCGGCGGGAGCCGCGGGAGCTGCGGGAGCTGCGGGAGCTGCGGGGCCGCACGGAGCGGGCGGAGCGGCGGCTGCGGGTCTGCGAGGACCTGCTGGCCGAGCTGGGCGGCCTCCTGCGCGCCCAGGGGCAGCTGCGCCAGCGCCTGGACGGGCTGGAGAACCTGCTGCGCAACAGGAACTTCTGGATCCTGCGCCTGCCCCCCGGCACCCGCGGAGTGGTGCCCAAGGTGCCGGGGAGGGGCCGGGGGCACCCAGCCCCGGGATGGGGTGTGGAGGGGCCCTGGGGGCACCCAGCCCCGGGATGGGGTGGGAGGGACCCTGGGGGCACCCAGCCCCGGGATGGGGTGTGGAGGGGCCCTGGGGGCACCCAGCCCCGGGATGGGGTGGGAGGGACCCTGGGGGCACCCAGCCCCGGGAGGGGAGGTGGGAGGGACCCTGGGGGTACCCAGCCCCGGGATGGGGTGTGGAGGGACCCGGGGGGCACCCAGCCCCGGGATGGGGTGTGGAGGGGGTGGGAGGGGCCCTGGGGGCACCCCAGCCCCGGGACGGGGTGTGGAGGGGCCGGGGGGGGCACCCAGCCCCGGGAGGGGGTGTGGAGGGACCCTGGGGGCACCCCAGCCCCGGGATGGGGTGTGGAGGGGCCGGGGGGGCACCCAGCCCCGGGACGGGGTGTGGAGGGGGTGGGAGGGACCCTGGGGGCACCCAGCCCCGGGACGGGGTGTGGAGGGACCCTGGGGGCACCCAGCCCCGGGAGGGGAGGTGGGAGGGACCCTGGGGGTACCCAGCCCCGGGACGGGGTGTGGAGGGGCCCGGGGGGCACCCAGCCCTGGGAGGGGATCTGGAGGGGTGTTGGGAGGGGCCCGGGGGGCACCCAGCCCCGGGATGGGGTGGGAGGGGCCCTGGGGGCACCCCAGCCCCGGGATGGGATCTAGAGGAGGTGGGAGGGACCCTGGGGATACCCCAGCCCTGGGACGGTGTGGAGGAGGTGGGAGGGACCTTGGGGGCACCCAGCCCCGGGACGGGGTGTGGAGGGGGTGGGAGAGACCCTGGGGGTACCCCAGCCCCTGGAGGGGAGGTGGGAGGGACCCGGGGGGCACCCCAGCCCCGGGAGGGGGTGTGGAGGGGTGTTGGGCAGGACCCTGGGGGTACCCCAGCCCCAGGACGGGGTGTGCAGGGAGGTGGGCAAGGCCAGAGAGAGCTTGGGAGTGGGCAAGGGGGGCTGAGTGCCTGGGAGCCCAGGGCTTGTTCCAGGGGGGTCCTGGGGTTGCCCCCCCTTGGGAGTTCAGGGGTCGTTCCCCCTGGGGGTCCTGGGCTTGTTCCCTGGGGGTCCTGGGGTTGTTCCCCCTGGGAATCCTGGGCTTGTTCCCTGGGAATCCTGGGCTTGTTCCCTGGGAGCCCCGGGCTTGTTCTATGGGGGTCCTGGGTTGTTCCATGGGGGTCCTGGGGTTGTCCCCCAGGAGTCCTGGGGTTGCCCCCCCCGGGTGTCCTGGGCTTGCCCCCCGGGGGTCCCGTGTTTGCCCCCGGAGCCCCAGTGTGTGCAGGAGCTCTTTGCTCCCTGCCTGCCCCAGCTGCAGCCCCAAGCCCGGCTCAGTGCCCCCCTGTCCCCCCTGTCCCTGCAGGTGCCCATCACCTTCGACGACGTCTCGGTGCACTTCAACGAGCAGGAGTGGGCGCGGCTGGAGCGCTGGCAGAAGGACCTGTACCGGGCCGTCATGAGGGGCAACTACGAGCTGCTCGTCTCCCTGGGTGAGCGGCGCTGCCCCGGCCTGCTGCTGGGGGGCTGGCTGGGCCCCTGCCCCCCGGCCTGCTGCTGGGCCCCTGCCCCCCGGCCTGCTGCTGGGGGGCTGGCTGGGCCCCTGCCCCCCGACCTGCTGGGGGCCTGGCTGGGCCCCTGCCCCCCGGCCTGCTGCTGCTGGGGGGCTGGCTGGGCCCCTGCCCCCCGGCCTGCTGCTGCTGGGGGGCTGGCTGGGCCCCTGCCCCCCGGCCTGCTGCTGGGCCCCTGCCCCCCGGCCTGCTGCTGGGGGGCTGGCTGGGCCCCTGCCCCCCGGCCTGCTGCTGGGCCCCTGCTCCCCGGCCTGCTGCTGGGGGGCTGGCTGGGCCCCTGCCCCCCGGCCTGCTGCTGGGGGCCTGGCTGGGCCCCTGCCCCCCGGCCTGCTGCTGGGGGCCTGGCTGGGCCCCTGCCCCCCGGCCTGCTGCTGGGGGGCTGGCTGGGCCCCTGTCCCCCGGCCTGCTGCTGGGCCCCTGCCCCCCGGCCTGCTGCTGGGGGGCTGGCTGGGCCCCTGCCCCCCGGCCTGCTGCTGGGGGGCTGGCTGGGCCCCTGCCCACCCAGCCCCGCGCTGGCCTGGTGCTGCTGGGCCAGGCTGGGGGCCCGGGCTGCTGCGGGGGGGCTGGGCGCCTGCAGCGGGACCTGGACACGCAGCCCCACGGGGCTTTCCCTGGCCTGGGCTTGCCCCCCTGGGAGTCCTGGGGTTGCCCCCCTGAGGGTCTTGGGGTTGTTCCCTGGGGGTCCTGGGGTTTCCCCCCCCCGGGAGTCCTGGGGTTTCCCCCCCGGGGGTCCTGGGCTTGCCCCCCCCTGGGAGCCCTGAGGTTTCCCCCCCCAGGGGTCCTGAGGTTTCCCCCCCCGGGAGTCCTGGGGTTGCCCCCCTGGGGGTCCTGGGGTTGCTCCTCTGGGAGTCCTGGGGTTGCCCCACCCTAGGGGTCCTGGGGTTGCCCCCCTGGGAGCCCTGGGGTTGCCCCCCCTGGGGGTCCTGGGGTTGCCCCCCCCGGGGGTCCTGGGGCTGCCCCCTGCTTCCTGAGGGTCCTGCCCCTCAGCATCTCCCCGCACGGCTCAGGATTTGTCTGCCTGAGGTCCGAGTGCCTCCTGAGCCCGTCCCTGACCTCTGCCTGCCCAGCCCCTCTGTGCAGTGACAGGGACGGTCCCTGGCTGAGGAACTGGGCTGGTGGAGCTCAGCCTGGGGGCCCCCGACACTCTGGGGGGTGGTTTGGGCTGGAAGACATTCCCCACCTTGGGAATGGCCCCGGCTCTCGGGGATGAGGAGGAACAGCTGCTGGGCTGAGACTTCAGTGTTTGTGGGGAAGGGTTTGTGGAAGCAGCAGGAGGATTTTGTTCCTCTGCTGCTCTGTCGGGGGCCTGTGCAGCAGGAGGTCCTCTGTCCCTCCTCCCTGAGAGCTCAGGGGAGCTGCTGCTCTGTCCCTCCTCCCTGAGAGCTCAGGGGAGCTGCTCCTCTGTCCCTCCTCCCTGAGAGCTCAGGGGAGCTGCTCCTCTGTCCCTCCTCCCTGAGAGCTCAGGGGAACTGCTCCTCTGTCCCTCCTCCCTGAGAGCTCAGGGGAGCTGCTCCTCTGTCCCTCCTCCTTGAGAGCTCAGGGGAGCTGCTGCTCAGGCCACTGCTGAAGCTGGGATGGGGGGAAGCTTGAAGCCTTCCCTCTGCCCACCCTTCCAGCTCAGGCTCTGCTCTGTGGCTTCTCCCTGGGTCCCAGCTGCCCTCCTGCTGCAGGGAGGGGAGAGCAGCGCCCCAGAGCAGGGAGAGCACGTCTGGCTGGCTCTGTTCCCTGCTGGGACTGGGGTTGAGGGGGGACAAGGGCCTCTTGGAAGCATCTGAGAGCCCCTCCTCCCCACTGGAGGTGTAATGAAACCCGCTGTCCTCTGCCCCCTGAGCAGACTATGCCATGTCCAAGCCTGACATCCTCTCCCGGCTCGAGAGGGATGAAGAGCTGAGTGTCACGGGCAGCCAGGAGCCCCCAGCGCCGTGGGGAGAGGAGGAGGAGAGTTTGGGAGGAGGAGGAGTCCCCATGGAAGCCGACACAGGTGGGTTAGGTGGGTGCCAGGGGGAGCTGGTGGTTCCTCTCCCAGCTGGGTCAGGTCTCCCAGCGGTGTCTGTGGTAGAGGGAGCTGCTCTGAGGGTCTCTGGACTCCCTGGGGGTATCCTGAGCCCTTCCAAAGGGAACAGGGATGCTCAGGCAGGTGAAATCCATGGGGAAACCAGAGCCTGTCAGGCTGGGTCAGCCTGGAGAAGAGAAGGCTGTGGGGGGACCTCAGTGCAGCCTCCCCGTCCCTGAAGGGACCCCAGGAACAGGAGGGGAATCAGCTCTTGGGAAGGGCAGAGACTGGCAGGACAAGGGGCTGGGGTGAAGCTGGGTGCTGGGTGCTGCTGGGGTGAGAGGGGAGAGAGTCCCAGGGGCAGAGGCTGTTCCTCTGCCCTGAGATCCCAGCTCCTGCTCTGTCCCTTGGCTTTGCTGCTGGGTGGGTCCTGCTGGAGCCAGGAGAGCAGAACCACCCTCCTGGGCTGAGCAGGGTTAATGCCAGGTCTGGGGATGGAATCCTGGGAATGCTTTAGGAGGACAGGGACCTTCTGAGGCCACCTCACCCCCCCTGCAGTGACAGGGACATCTTCACTAGAGCAGGTCACTCAGAGCCCCATCCACCCTGACCCTGGATGTCTCCAGGGATGGGGCCTCCCCCACCTCTCTGGGCACCCTGGGCCAGGCTCTCCCCACCACCCACCCTCCCTCAGAGGGAAGAGCTTCTCCCTCAGGTCTCCTCTGGCCCTGCCCTGCTGGAGTTGAACCCATGGCCCCTCGTCCTGGCGCTCCGTGCCCTGGGGAACAGTTCTTCCCAGCTTCCCTACAGGCACCTCTCAGGGGCTGGAAGGGGCTCTGAGGGCCCCCCCAGCCTCCTCTGCTCCAGGCAGAGCCAGCCCAGCTGCTCCAGGTGATGTTGGAGCCCCTTTTTGGGAGAGAAGGGCAGCTCTGAGAGTTCAGGGTGCAGCCAGGTCCTAACAACCCCCCTGTCCTCTGCCCCCTGAGCAGGCTGCGCCGTGCCCAAGCCTGAGACCCAGTCCCAGCTCCAGAGGGATGAAGATAAGGAGCTCTGTGTCAAAACCAGCCAGGAACCCCTGCAGATGGGTGTCAGAGAAGGCCTGGAGGCCCCACTGGCACAGAGGGAAGCTGGTCAGGAGTCCCTGCAGCCGCCAAAGGAGACAGAGCAGAAGGAAAAGCCTCTGGGAGAAGATAAAGTCCCTGGGGAAGCTGCTCCAGGTAAGTTGTGTGGCTGCCAGGGGGACTTTTCCTCTCCAGGCCCTTCCTGTCCCAAGGAAAAGGTGTTGGAGGGGCTGAACACCAGGTGAGTCTACCTGTAGGATGGGTGGGGAGGGGTTAGGAGGGGAGGGGCTGCTCTGTGGGGGTGACAGTGTCCAGCACCTTGGTGGATCTTCTCCCAGCCCTCCCCCTGCTCCTTGTCTTTGCCTCTGGCCTCACCCCAGCTTCCTGGAGGGGCAATGGGCTCAAGCTGCCCCAGGGCAGGGTCAGCTCAGCTGGGAGGGCAAAGTTCTTCCCTGGCAGAGTTGTGGGGCTGTGGCACAGGCTGCCCAGGGAGGGGCTGAGTCCCCAGCCCTGGGGGTGTTGAACAGAGGGGAGATGAGGTGCTCAGGGAGCTGGGTCAGCACAGGACAGGGATGGTTGGACTGGGTGGACTCAAAGGGCTTTTCCAGGCTGTGACTCTGTGAGGAGTGGGAGGTTTCAGGGTGGGTACTGGCCGGGTCAGAGCTGGGTGTTTGGATGTGGTAATTACAGTACTTGTCTCACATTTCCTGCCACATTCATGGAGGTTCCTGCAAAGGGCCCCTGCAGAGACCTCAACCAGCAGCTTTTGTGACACGGGTATGAGAAGGGGAAAGCTGTCAAGGAGGGCAGCAGGCCTGGGGGGCACCTGGCTCTCCTCACACGACACACAGGCCCTGACAGTCCCCTTGAATTCCCCAAAACAACAGGAAAATTACTTATGCTGAGAGGTATTTGGAAATCACATCTCCAAAACGCAGCGGCCTTGAAGACAGAGGCACAGGCAGCCCCAGGCCAGGGAGGAGTGGTTGATCTTACTTTGGGTTTTATTTCTACAAAGCTGGAAAAGCCCTTTGAGCCCCTGGAGTCCAACCATCCCCATCCTGAGCTGCCCCAGCTCCCTGAGCACCTCATCTCCCCTCTGTTCAACACCCCCAGGGCTGGGGACTCAGCCCCTCCCTGGGCAGCCTGTGCCACAGCCCCACAACTCTGCCCCAGCCTGTAGCTCTGCTCGGGGTCGGGGTGTCCCATGGGCAGGACTCTGCCCTTGGCCTGGTTCAACCTCATCCCCTTGGGCTCAGCCCATGGATCCAGCCTGCTCAGGTCCCTCTGAGGAGCCTCCCCACCCTCAGGCAGATCCACGCGTCCTCCCAGCTCAGTGTCATCTTAGTGTCACCTCCTGCAGCAAGCTCCTTTAATCTGCTGATAGATCAGAGAATCCCAGCCTGGGCTGGGCTGGGAGGGACCCCAAGGGTCCCAGAGCTCCAACCCCCTGCCACAGGCAGGGCCACCAACCTCCAGGCCTGGAGCTACACAAGGGTGCCCAGGGCCCCAGCCAACCTGGCCTGGAACACCCCCAGGGACGGGGCACCCACCCCCTCTCTGGGCAGCCCCTTCCAGCCCCTCACCACTCTCTCTGCACAGAACTTCCCCCCAGTCTCTCCTCTCCCCCTTCCCTCCTCCAGCTTCACTCCAGCCCCTTGTCCTGCCAGTCTCTGCCCTTCCCAAGAGCTGATTCCCCTCCTGTTCCTGGGGTCCCTTCAGGGACGGGGAGGCTGCACTGAGGTCCCCCCACAGCCTTCTCTTCTCCAGGCTGACCCAGCCCAGCTCCTCAGCCTCTCTCCCTAGGGGAGCTGCTCCAGCCCTCTGAGCATCTCTGGGGCTCCTCTGACCCCTCTCCAACAGCCCCACATCTTCCTTGGGTTGGTCAGGGGGGGTGGGGAACCTGCTCAGTAAAGGTGACGAGTTGGTAGTGAGACTCCCCCCCAGTCTGCTCTCTAACAGAGTGATAAAAACTGATGCAAAGTCCCTAAAACAGCTGCTCTTGTGGAGCAAAGAGAGAGAACTGATCACAAGTGTGAACACAGCATTTGCTTTACCTGCTTGGGAAGCTGTGGGAGCTCAAATCCTTGAGGAACCCTCAGCTGGGGAAGAAGCTCAGTCATTAATGACTCTGGGAATTAATTAAAAGGACTTTAACTGGAGAGGAGGCAGAACGTGTTGCTGCCCCTCCAGCCTCTGCAGCTTTAACTCCAGTTCCACAGAACTGATTCAGAAAGGGATAAAACCTCCTGCAGAGGATGTGCTGGTGTTTCTGGGTCCCTTTCACCCAGCCCAGTCACTGTGCCAAGGAGTAACACTGTGATCAGAGCAGAGTGGCAAGTCTGTCTGGAAGGGGAGGGAGCACTGTGCATCAGTCTGCCCCCACAGCCTGTGCCCCCCACCCCCCCACTGTTGTACCTGTGGAAGGAACAAATGTGGAAACAAACCTCCAGACTTTGGTATCTGCTCCCTGCTGACTGACTGAGCCTAAAGCAGCCCATGGGGCAGCTGGAAATGGGAACTGGGATCAGCAACTCCAGCTCGTCCTTGAAGAGCTGGGAACACGCCAGCAGAGTGGGCAGCAGGGTGTGCTGCTGGGCAGGGGTCTGCTGAGGGGCACAGACACCCACCCAGCCCTGTGCAGAGGAAAAGCACCCCTCTGAAGGGCAACCAACCCCTTCCCAGAGCCGTGAGGGCCCCACAGACAAGGGGACAGGGACAAGAATCCTGGGGATGAGAAACTCCCCCTGAGCAGCAGAGGCTCCTGCAGCTGGGAAGGGCGATGGGATCCTGGGCTCCATCAGCAGAGGGGGGGCAGCAGGGACAGGGAGGGGATTGTCCCTCTCTGCTCTGCCCTCCCCAGCTGGAGTCCTGTGTCCAGAGCTGGGGCCCAACACAAGGAAGATGTGGGGCTGTTGGAGAGGGGTCAGAGGAGCCCCGGGGATGCTCAGAGGGCTGGAGCAGCTCCCCTAGGGAGAGAGGCTGAGGGAGCTGGGCTGGGTCAGCCTGGAGAAGAGAAGGCTGTGGGGGGACCTCAGTGCAGCCTCCCCGTCCCTGAAGGGACCCCAGGAACAGGAGGGGAATCAGCTCTTGGGAAGGGCAGAGACTGGCAGGACAAGGGGCTGGAGTGAAGCTGGAGGAGGGAAGGGGGAGAGGAGAGACTGGGGGGAAGTTCTGTGCAGAGAGAGTGGGGAGGGGCTGGAAGGGGCTGCCCAGAGGACCATGGCAATGGGCTCCAGCTGCCCCAGGGCAGGGTCAGCTCAGCTGGGAGGGCAAAGTTCTTCCCTGGCAGAGCTGTGGGGCTGTGGCACAGGCTGCCCAGGGAGGGGCTGAGTCCCCAGCCCTGGGGGTGTTGAACAGAGGGGAGATGAGGTGCTCAGGGAGCTGGGTCAGCACAGCACAGGGACGGTTGGACTCACTGGGCTCTCTTCCACCCTGCTGAGTCTGGGCTCACACCAGGGCAGGGAGATGGGAGATCTCTGCAGCTCTTTACAGTTGCTCTTCTCTGCACACAGAACTCCCCATCCTGGTGATGAATGTCATGTCCCTGAGTGGGCAGAAAGAGGAGCCACACACAGGAGATGAGCCTGAGACAGAGATGGAAGAGGATCCAGCTGAGCCCAGCACCAGTGAGTGACCCTGAGCAGGGCAGACACGGGGTCCTGCAGGAACAGAGCAGCTCCCAGCTTCAAACTGGGAGGGAGAAGAAGGTTTCAGACCTTTCTTCCATTGCCTGGGGAGCAGGTCCTGGTGCTCAGGGGCTTTTCCTGAGGGAGGGAACTGCTGGGGGAGCAGGGAGACCTGTCTGGAGGCCAGTCAGGAGTGGCACCCCCAGGGCTCAGTGCTGGGTCCAGCTCTGTTCAGCATCTTTATCAGTGACCTGGGTGAAGGGATGGGATGTTCCCTCAGCCAGTCTGGGGCTGACTCTGAGCTGGGAGGACGTGTGGATCTGCCTGAGGGTGGGGAGGCTCCTCAGAGGGACCTGACCAGGCTGGATCCATGGGCTGAGCCCAAGGGGATGAGGTTGAAGCAGGCCAAGGGCAGAGTCCTGCCCATGGGACACCCCGACCCCGAGCAGCGCTACAGGCTGGGGCAGGGGGCTGGAGAGCTGCTGGGGAGAAGGAGCTGGGGGTGTTGGGGGCCTGGGACTGCCCAGGAGCCAGCAGTGTGCCCGGGGGGCCAGGAAGGCCAAGGGCATCGTGGCTTGTGTCAGAGCCAGCGTGGCCACAGGGCCAGGGCAGGGCTTGTGCCCCTGGGCTGGGCACTGGGGAGGCTGCAGCTGGAGTGCTGGGTCCAGTTGTGGGCCCCTGAGTCCCAGCAGGACCTGGGGGGTGTGGGCAGGACGCTGCGGTGGCACCTGCAGCTTCCCAGCCCACACTGCCAGGCTTGCTGGGGGCTCCTTTGCTCCTGAAACCCTTCTCAGTGCTCTGGGACGTGACCCTGAGCAGGACCCGTCCCCTCTGCGGGCGAGTCCCCACCGGGCTGTGCTGTTCCCCTGCAGGAGAGGCTGAGGGGGTCTGCGCGGTGGCGGCTGCTGCGCCGGCTGAAGAGCCTCCTCCCGAAGGCACCGCGGGGAAGGAGGAGAACCCCAAAGCCCAGCAGGACCTCCCTACCCCCTCTCCCCACCCCGAGCCCCAGAAATCCCCCAAGACCAAGAGCAAGAAGAAGCCCAGCCGGGGCGAGAGCAGCAACCTGCTGCTGGGCAGCGGCCGGCGCGGCTACGCGCGGGAGTGGTGCCACCCCTGCACCGAGTGCGGGAAGCGCTTCCGCCTCAAGATCAACCTCATCATCCACCAGCGCAGCCACCAGAAGGAGGGGCCCTACGAGTGCCCCCTCTGCGAGCTCAGCTTCGCCGACCGGCCCCGCCTGGACCTGCACCGCGGCATCCACGTGCAGGACCGGGCCCTGGGCGCCAAGGTCTGGGGCAGCGTCCACCCCGAGCTGCGGGTGCGGCCGCGGAGGCGGCTCTGCGGGCCCCTCTGCGGGGTGACGCACGGCGTGGGCAGCGGCTGCTGCGCCCGGCTGGGGCTGCCCAAGGAGGAGCAGGACCGAGGGGGCCCGGCCGGCGCCTCGCGCCCGCCCGCCAGGGCCCGGCGGAAGCCGGAGCTGAAGTGCAGCTTCTGCAAGAAGAGCCTGTCCTGCCCCACCTCCCTCCAGAGGCACCTCCAGACACACCTGCAGGAGCGGCCCTACTGCTGCCCCGCCTGCAAGAAGAGCTTCACCAGGAGAACCCACCTGGCCCGCCACGAGAAGATCCACGACCGACAGAGAGCCCTGGCTGCCCTGCAGCAGCCCAGCACCGCCCCCACCGTGACCAGCACAGCAGCCCCCGTGACCAGCACAGCTCCCACAGCCCCCACCGTGACCACCACAGCTCGCACCGTGGCCAGCATGGCTCCCACCGTGACCACCACGGCTCCAACCATGGCCAGCATGGCTCCCACCATGGCCAGCATGGCTCCCACCATGGCCACCAAGGCTACCACCGTGACCACCACAGCTCGCACCATGGCCAGCATGGCTCCCACCGTGACCACCATGGCTCCAACCATGGCCACCATGGCTCCCACCGTGACCACCACGGCTCCAACCATGGCCACCATGGCTCCCACCATGGCCAGCATGGCTCCCACAGCTCCCACCATGGTCATCATGGCTCCCACCATGGCCAGCATGGCTCCCACAGCTCCCACCATGACCACCACAACTCGCACCATGGCCAGCATGGCTCCCACCATGGCCACCATGGCTCCCACCATGACCACCATGGCTCCCACCGTGGCCACCATGGCTCCCACCGTGACCACCATGGCTCCCACCGTGACCACCACAGCTCGCACCATGGCCACCATGGCTCCCACCGTGACCACCATGGCTCCCACCATGACCACCACAGCTCCCACCATGGCCACCATGGCTCCCACAGCCCCCACCATGGCCAGCATGGCCCCCACCGTGACCATCACAGCTCCCACAGCCTTCACCATGACCACCACAGCTCGCACCATGGCCACCCTGGCTCCCACCGTGGCCACCATGGCTCCAACCATGGTCACCATGGCTCCCACCATGGCCAGCATGGCTCCCACAGCTCCCACCATGGTCATCATGGCTCCCACCATGGCCAGCATGGCTCCCACAGCTCCCACCATGGTCATCATGGCTCCCACCATGGTCACCATGGCTCCCACTATGGCCAGCATGGCTCCCACAGCTCCCACCGTGGTCACCATGGCTCCCACCATGGTCACCATGGCTCCCACCATGGCCAGCATGGCTCCCACAGCTCCCACCGTGGCCACCACGGCTCCCACCGTGGCCAGCATGGCTCCCACCATGACCACCACAGCTCCAACCTTGGCCACCACGGCTCCCACCGCCCGGGGAGCCCCCCCTGAGGCACCCCCCGGCGCCAACACCCCTCGCTCAGCACCAGCCAGGAGGCACGTGGGGCATCCCAGCCCCGTGCCCACCACCAGAACGGGTCCCCCCGGCGCTGTCCCCACCCAGCTCCCCCCGGCAGAGCAGAGCTGCCCCCTCGCTGGGCTGGGGGGCAGGGCGAGCTCCAGGCCCGCGGTCAGGCTGGGGGGCAGGGCCCTGGCCTCAGCCACGGTGCAGAAGTGACAGCAGGAGGGACCCAAGGTGCTGCTGTCCCTGCAGAGACGCCGTGTGGGAGTCGATGTTGCACATGGTGGGTGCTGGGGGGGTGAAACCACCTCCTGAGGGACTGCAGGGGCTTTGCCTGAGGTAGAAGGAACCCAAAGCCGGACTCCCACCGTAGAGAAGCCAACTGGAGCAGCCTCTGGTGCTCCAGAACCTTCCCCATTCCTCAGACGACTCTTGGGGCTCCTGGTTTTTCCAGGCTGAGCTTCCTGGGAGGTGGGTGGGGGTGTCTCCTGCACCCTGAGCCCACCCCAAACTTCGTGCTGGAGCTGTGACCCCTCACTGGAAACCCAACCAGAGGTGGGTGGGGGTGTCTCCTGCACCCTGAGCCCACCCCAAACTTCGTGCTGGAGCTGTGACCCCTCACTGGAAACCCAACCAGAGGTGGGTGGGGGTGTCTCCTGCACCCTGAGGTCTCCCCAAACTTCGTGCTGGAGCTGTGACCCCCTCACTGGAGCCGCAGCCCCGGTGCTGAGGACACAAGGGTGGCCGTGGGGCTGAGAGGAGCCAGGTGGGACTCCCAGGGAGCTCTTCCCCTCCCCGAGGAAGGTTCTGGACCAGGACGCTGGATGAAGAGAGCCCAGCATCTCTGAGACCCCCGTGGCATCCTGACCCACCCCACACCCCAGTGAGGAGACCTGCTGACCCCTCCAGAGGTTTGGGGACCCCCCGAGTGTTGCACTGGAAGATGAGAAGAGCAGATCCCCCCCCAGGGGTGACCCCCAGACCCCAACCAGGCTCCTTCCTTCTCCGAGACCAGCCAGAACCTCCCACCAGAGCTCATCCCCTCTCAGGACCAGAGTCCCTGTAGGAACCCTCCACGGGTAAGATGATCCCTGTGCCCTCCCAGGGACCCCTCCTCAGGCTTTGCCACAGGAGCAGCCCCCCTGCTCAGCCCCATTTTGGAAGGAACCCCCCCCCCCATCCTCCCCCAACTCTCCCAACCACAGCTGGTCTCCTTTGGTCATGGGCAGGCCAGTTCTGCTACCTACCTCAAATGTCTTGTGCAGTGAGACTTGCCCAGGGGCAGATGGGCAACTGGAGCCCAGTAAGCAAGGGAAACTGGTCCAGGTGTGGCTGTGGTGCCCCCAGGAGCCACTGGAACCACGTGTGGCCACAGCCAGAGCTTGGGAAGCAGGACTTGTGTCCAGAGTGAGGAACCCGCTGCCTGTGGCATCCCTGCAGCCCAGAGCAGCTGTCAGGGCTCTGGGGTTGGGTTTTCTGGGTGGGTTTGGGGGTCTGATGTCACTGTGGGGTGTCACTGGGGCCCTGCCCCTCCCTGGGCAGCAGCTGTGGGGCTCAGCACACCCCTCATTCCTGGCCACGCTCCTGAGGCCCAGGGGGGCTGGTTGGGGGGGCTTTGGGGACCAAGGAAATGCCCCTGCCAGCTCCTGGTGGGACCCTCAGTGGTGTCAGGGGAGGGAGGGCAGCCTCAGGGCCACTCCTTGGGGACCAGGCTGACATCCCACTGCTGCTCTGGGCTGGTTTCTCCTGTGGTTCCCGTCACCCAGGACTCTGCCTGGGGGTGCTGGTGGCACCCAAGGGCCCAGGGCACTGCCAGGCTCTGTAGGGTGCCCCAGCTGGAGCGCTTCTTCTGCAGTTGTGGCTGGGACAAGCTCTTCCTGTGGAATCCCAGGTCCTTTTCCCTGGGGAACTGGGGTGGTTCAGCCCCAACCAGCAGCTCAGCACCACGTGGCTGCTCCCTGCTGCCCTGGGGGGATGGGGAGAGGAAGCAGAGGGTGAAGATGGAACCGGTTGGTTGGGATAAGGACATTTCCTGGGGGATGAGGACAGTTTCCTGGGGGATGAGGACCTTTTCCAGGGGGATGAGGATGGTTTTCTGGGGGATAAGGACAGTTTCCTGGGGGATGAGGACTTTTTCCTGGGGGATGAGGATGGTTTCCTGGGGGATGAGGACCTTTTCCAGGGGGATGAGGATGGTTTTCTGGGGGATGAGGACCTTTTCCTGGGGGATGAGGATGGTTTCCTGGGAGATGAGGACCTTTTCCTGGGGGATGAGGATGGTTTCCTGGGAGAAGCAAAGAGCAGGAACAGGATTTGGCAGAGAACAGGCAGAGGGGGTGACACACAGGGCTCTTTGCTGGCTGCTCCCCCACCCTGCTGCTCAGCACCACCCCAGGGAGCTGCCCCTGCGCCCAGGCAGCGCTCCTCGTGCCCTGAGCAAGGTGTCCTGGGGGTGGGGTGTCCCTTTGGCCAGTCTGGGGGGCCTGTCCTGGCTGTGCCCCCTCCCAGCTTCCAGGGAGGATGGAGCCCAGGGCTCCCCACGTTTCCTTTGGGCCATCCTGCTCCGTTCCCCTGAGGCTCTGACCCCTTTCCTGCTTGGTGGCAGCAGCTCTGGCCACGTCCAGCCCTCCAGCACCAGCCCATCTCTGTGCTGAGCCTCTTGATGACCTGGGGTGTCCTGGCTGGGAGAAACTCTCCCTGGGGGTGCCAGATCTCCCTCAGCCACTCTGCTCTCAGCCTGACCCGCTGCTGGGGCCTTGGCTGTTCCCCAGGGGCACAACAGGGTCCCTGGGCACCTCCAGGACGTGCCCAGCGCCCCTGCCCAGGGCAGCAGGGTGCAGCTTTGGCTCGGGGCTGCACCCAGCACCCAGCAGGGAGCTGCAGCCCCCTCCCCCTTCCTCCCCCAGCGCTGCCTGAGGGCAGCTGGGTGATCTTCCCTTCCCAGCCTTGTCTTGCTTCACCCTCTCCTTCCCCTGCTCCTGTGGCTCCTTGTAGGGCCCCACAGCCCAGCCTGATGCCATCCCAGGGCCCGTCACTGCCTCCCAGCCTGGGGCAGGGTGTGGGGCTTCTTCAGCACGTCCCCAGCTCCCCCTGGCTGGAGGCAGCCCCCTCCCCAGCCCTGTTTGCTTCCCTCTCCTTGGGCATCTTCCTCAGGAGCCCTCTCAGGAACACCTGGGCTCCCATCAGCTCTTCTGCTCTGCCTGGGTCTGGAGCAGCGTTTTTCCTGGCAGGATCCCCAGTTTGGGGTGGTTCTTCCTCGCAGCTCAGGTCCTCCTGCCCCTGGGCTCGAGGTGGGTTTTCCATCCCCCCCTCCTCACGTCCTCTGTGGTCAGAGAGGTTAAACCACGGGGTGCTGGGTGGGGAGCAGCCTCGACCACCTCTCCCTGGGGCAGAGGAACCCTCACACCCGAGCGCTGGGATCCTGTGGTGCAGGGACAGCTTCTCTTGGAGCTGCTGGACCTCCCAGCAGAGTTTCTCCAGGGAGGGGAGACTTTCCTTCTCCTTGCCTGAGTCATCCAGCCCCTTCCCCCAGCCCAGTGAGCTGGTGTGTGCCCGTGGTGGGCTCCAGGCAGACAGCTCTCCCCCTTCCCTCCTCCAGCTTCACTCCAGCCCCCTTGTCCTGCCAGTCTCTGCCCTTCCCAAGAGCTGATTCCCCTCCTGGTCCTGGGGTCCCTTCAGGGACGGGGAGGCTGCACTGAGGTCCCCCCACAGCCTTCTCTTCTCCAGGCTGACCCAGCCCAGCTCCCTCAGCCTCTCTCCCTAGGGGAGCTGCTCCAGCCCTCTGAGCATCCCCGGGGCTCCTCTGACCCCTCTCCAACAGCCCCACATCTTCCTTGTGTTGGGCCCCAGCTCTGGCCACAGGACTCCAGCTGGGGAGGGCAGAGCAGAGAGGGACAATCCCCTCCCTGTCCCTGCTGCCCCCCCTCTGCTGATGGAGCCCAGGATCCCATCGCCCTTCCCAGCTGCAGGAGCCTCTGCTGCCTCATGGGAAGTGTCTCATCCCCCAGGACACCCAGGTCCTTCTCAGCTCTCCAGGGGCTCCTCTCCCAGCCTGTATCTCTCTTCCCACCTCTCCTGCTGCTCGCCCAGGATCAGGGCTCAGGTGGATCCCTCTGGATCTGCCTCTTCTCATCCTCTCCTGCTGGATACTGGCCAGGCCATGGGGAGCTGGGCCTCTCTGGAGCCCCCACAGCATGTGCTCTGCCCCTTCCTCGGGGTCCTGGGGCTGTTCTCACCCCGGAGCCGCAGGACAGGGCTCTGGGGTTCCTAAAACACTGTCACCCTCAGCAGGGCTTGGAACCCCCTCAGGGGTCATGGGGAGCACGATGGCCTCAGCATCCCATGGGAATTCTCCAGAGCTGCTGTGCCCAGCTGGAAGGGAAAAGGGGAGGTGAAAGATGGGGGGTGGGAGTGACCCCCCCACTGTCCTCCCCAGAGGCTGGAGTGACCCTGAGGGATTCCTGAGGGATGTTGCTGGTCCCTGAACCCTTCTGGGCCCCCAGAAGGGCTGTTGTGGGTGGGTTGGAGCTGGTGTCTGAGCACCACTGGAGTCTGAGCACCGTGTGGCCCCTCAGCTCTGCTGGGAGGGGGAGAACTGGAAGAAACAGGTCAAACTGGTGGGTTGGGATAAGGAGTTTACTGGGATCACACTGGGAGAGAGACCAGCGCTGCAGAAGAACACGTGGGGGGGTATGTGTGCACCCAGCACCCAGCACGATGCCACGGGGGCTGGGACACCCCTTTGGGCTGTTCCTGGTCCCATCCTGGTGTTTCACCTTCACCTCCTGGCTCCTGGTGAAAGTAACACCCCCCCCCTCCCCCACCCCCCCACCCCCGAGGGGCACCAGGCCGGGCCCCTCTGAATAAAGTCTTTGTCTGTATCTCTGTGGTGGTTGGGGGGCTGCGCCCACGGGGGGGGAGGGGGGGGGGGGCACTGGGGCTCTGCCAGCAGCTCCCACACCCCCCAAACAGGGACTGTCACCCACCTGTGACACGGGCAGAGGGGGTGAGGGAAGGGGGGGGGTTGGGAGGGGGCTGCATGCGGGGCAGCCGGGCTGGGAGACCCCCCCCAGGCGCCTGGGCCCACCCTCCGTGCTCAGACCCATCACCCAAAGCCCCTGGGTCACCCCTGGGGTCACACAGAGGGTCCCCCCGTCCCTCTGCCACCACCCCAGGCCTCACCAGACACCCCCAGCACTTCCCAGTCCCTCGCACTGGGCCCACCAGCCTGGGGGGTGCCCCGGGGTCCTGCCCCTGGCCGCTGCGGTGCTCTGCTGGGGCAGCCCAGGACCCCCCACCCACCACCCCCAAGGCCACCAAAGAGGGTCCCTCGGGGGTCCCCTTGGTGCTGCCACGAGCTCAGCCCACACCGGTGTCCACAGGGCTGTCCCTGGGGCCCTGTCACCCCCCCCTGTCCCCAGCGTGCCACTCAGGATGGCACCATCACCCTGGGGGGTCCCCCTGGACTGTAATCCCCCCCCCCCAGGGCTGTCCTGTCACCCCTGACCAGGGTCCCCACACCAAAGGGGGGGACAGGAGTGCTGCCTGCACCCCAGGGTGCAGCGCTGCCCCAGGGTCCCGGCACCGGGGTGGTTCCACCGAGGCCCATGCTGGGCACCCCCACCCCTGGATGGGCACGGGCACGGGGGGCTGAGCCCTGGGGGTACCCCAGCCTGGGGGTACCATCCTCCTCCTCCTCAGCCCCAGGCTCCTGAGGGGGCTCATCCCCTGGGTGACGGTGTCACTGGGTCAGGGTGGGCTGGGCTCTGCCCTCCCCCTCCCCCCCCCCGGGGACAGAAGCAGTAGGGGGCTTGGGGGGGCTGCCTGGGGGGGCTGAGGAGCTGCCCCCTCTCTGCCCCCTCTCTGCCCCCATGGGACAGGCCAAGGTGACAGCTCGGGGGGGGCCACGTACCCACCCCACACCCCGGGGCACGACAGACGACCAGGGCAGCCCAGTCTCTTCCCAGTGACCCCAGTGCTGCCCACCAGCCACAGCAGCCCCCCTCCCCCCCCGGCCACCTATTGCCCCCAGCAGCCCCCCCTATTGCTCCCCCCTCTGCTGGACCCCCCCAGCTGCTCCTCAGCCGAACCCCCAGCCCCAGGGCTGCGGCACCACCTGGCTCAGCCCCCACCCTCATCATCCTCCAGCCCCACGGGGGTGCAGAGCCCCAGGGCACCCTGGAGAGCCTCGTGACATCACAGAGAGCCTCATGACATCACAGAGAGCCCCAGGGCACCCTGGAGAGCCTTGTGACATCACAGAGAGCCTCGTGACATCACAGAGAGCCTTGTGACATCACAGAGAGCCCTCAGCATCATGGAGAGCCTCCTGACATCACAGAGAGCCCCAGGGCACCCTGGAGAGCCTTGTGACATCACAGAGAGCCTCGTGACATCACAGAGAGCCCCAGGGCATCCTGGAGAGCCTCGTGACATCACAGAGAGCCTTGTGACATCACAGAGAGCCCTCAGGATCATGGAGAGCCTGATGACATCATACAGAGCCCCAGGGCATTGTGGAGAGCCTTGTGATATTGCAGGGAGCCTCATGACACCACAGAGAGCTTTGTGACATCACAGAGAGCTTTGTGACACTGCAGAGAGCCTCATGACATCATGCAGAGCCCCACAGCATCATGGAGAGACTCATGATGTTGTACGGAGCCCCGTGACGTCATACAGAGCCCCAGGGCATCGCAGAGAGCCTTATTGTGACATCACAGAGCCTTATGAGATCATACAGAGCCCTAGGGCACCCGAGAGAGCCTTGTGACATCACACAGAGCCTTGTGACATCACACAGAGCCCTAGGGCACCCAAGAGAGCCTCCTGACATTGCAGAGAGCCTTGTGACATCACACAGAGCCTTGTGACATCACAGAGAGCCTTATGACATCATACAGAGCCCTAGGGTACCCGAGAGAGCTTTGTGACATCACAGAGAGCCTCATGACCTTGCAGAGAGCCTTGTGACATCACACAGAGCCTTAGGGTACCCGAGAGAGCCTTATGACATCACAGAGAGCCTTGTGACATCACACAGAGCCTCGTGACATCACACAGAGCCTTGTTACATCACACAGAGCCCTAGGGTACCCGAGAGAGCCTTGTGACATCATAGAGAGCCTCGTGACATCACAGAGAGCCTCGTGACATCACACAGAGCCCCCTGGTGCTGCGCCAAGCCCCGTGGCCATGCCCCACCAGCCGCCTGGTGCGTCCCATCCTCAGCAGCCGCCGCAGCTCCGCGGAGCAGCCGGAGAGCCGCCGCGCCCCCCGTTTCCCCCCTCCCCACCCCCAAATCCTGCAGCCCCCGAGCTACGGGTGGTCGTCCTGGCGCAGCGCCCGTCCCGGCTCCGGCTCCCGCGGGGACGAGGGGGCGGCGGCGGCCCGGGCGGCGGCGGCGTGGACCTTCTGGTGGTGGTTGAGCGACTGGCGGTGCCGGAAGCTCTTGCTGCAGCCGCTGCACTGGAAGGGTCTCTGCTGGGTGTGGCGGCGCTGGTGCTCCTCCAGCCAGGCCTTCTGCGGGAAGCTCTCGGCGCACTCGATGCAGCGGTAGAGCCGCTCGCCGCCCCGCGCCGGCCGCCCCGCCGCCCAGCCGGCCCCGGCTCTCAGCTGCGCCCCGTGGATGCGCTGGTGCTTCTGGAGGTGGTGCTTCTGGATGAAGCCCTTGCCGCAGGCCGGGCAGCGGTAGGGCCGCTCGCCGGTGTGGATGCGGTAGTGCTTGTTGAGGTTGGACTTCTCGTTGAAGCTCTTGCCGCAGGCCGGGCACTGGAAGGGCCGCTCGCCCGTGTGCAGGCGCTGGTGCCGCAGCAGCGCGGCGTGGTGGGCCAGGCTCTTGCCGCAGGCCGCGCAGATGAAGGAGCCGTTCCTCTTCCTCACCTGGCCCGGCTGACAGGCCAGGAGGTTGCGCTTCAGCCGGGCGCTCTTCCAGCCCAGCGGCAGCAGCCGCGGCTCCTCCTTGGCCGCGGCGCAGGGACGCTGCTGCTCCCAGCCCGGCGGCTGCGACGGCGCCGCCTCCGCCGCGCTCTCCTCGCCCGCCGCCACGGCCGGCTGGGCAGCCCCCGCGCCCAGCACCTGGTCTGCTGGGAAGGGCAAACCCGGGACCGGGTGAGCTGCCAGCGGCACCACCACCGGCTTGAAGTCAGGCTGGGCAGCCCCCTGCTCGCTCAGCTCCCCCGCGTCCTCGCCGGCCACCTTGGGCTCGTCCAGCCCCACGCGGCTCTCCCAGGGCACTGGCTGCTCCTGGCCTGGGGGAATCTCCTCTTCCAGTCTCTCTGCGGCTGCCTGTGGCAGAGCCAGGATTCCAGAACCTTCTTCCTGGGGCTGCTGCTCTTCCATCTTGATCACGATGTTCTCCCCTGCCGGGACACAGCGGGGTGTGGGTGCCCAGCAAGGAAACCTCTCCCGGGGCTGCAGTGCTGGAGGAGGAGCCAGGCTTCCCCTGCAGCACGGGGTGAGGTCAACCAGGGGAAGGGAGGCTCCAACAGGGGCAAACACGGGGTGTTGACACCTCTTGGGGTGTCCTGTTGGACCTCAGGGACAGCTGAAAGACTGGCTGTGCCATACCCATGAAGAGACTGGCACAGGGGGCACGTGGAGTTCTGTCCTGGGAGGAACCCTGCCAGGAATGGTGGAGTTTGGGGAGGTGGATCCAGGGAGGAGGATGAAAGGAAACCATCCAGGGGCACTGGGGAGCTGCCCCCCTGCTCGGCCTCACCCCAGCTTCCCCTCTTTCCTGCTCTTTTTGGCAAGGGGGCTTTTCTGGGCTTAAAGGTTTGGCCTTAAAACCTTTGAGGGAGCCCCAATCGCTTGAATTCCCAACAGGTTCTGACCCTAAGCAGGCCTGGGACCGCTCCCTGCAGGGATGGGGCTGGCAGGAGCCCTGCCCAGCCCTGGCCACGAGCCCCTCGGTGACTCACCAGCATCCAGGTGCCCCAACATCGCTCCCTGCTCCGGCAGCCCCAGGCTCCGCGTGGCTCCATCCTCCCCAGGCTCGGCCAGCGGCAGCAGGACAGCCTTAGAGCTGCTGTCCCCAGGCCCTGGGAAGGAGGAAGCAGCAGCACACACACTGCTGGTGCTGAGCATCACCACCAGCTCCACGCAGGGAAGGGGCTGCTCTCACACAGCACCAGCTGTGGGGTACCCAGGGGGGTCCTGGGCTCCCCAAAGCAGCAGCTCAGGCACGTGGCCATTACAGTTCCAGCCCTAATTAGTGCTAACATTGTAATCTGGAGCAGAGGAGGCTGAGGGGAGCCCTTCTCCCCCCTGCCCTGCCCTGCCCTGCCCTGCCCTGGCAGGAGGGTGCAGAGAGGTGGGCGATGGTCTCTGCAGCCAGGGGCCAGGAGCTGGGAGGAGGGGCAATGGGCTCAAGCTGCCCCAGGGCAGGGTCAGCTCAGCTGGGAGGGCAAAGTTCTTCCCTGGCAGAGTTGTGGGGCTGTGGCACAGGCTGCCCAGGGAGGGGCTGAGTCCCCAGCCCTGGGGGTGTTTAACAGAGGGGAGATGAGGTGCTCAGGGAGCTGGGTCAGCACAGCACGGGGACGGTTGGACTCACTGGGCTCAAAGGGCTTTTCCAGCCTGGGGACTCTGGGATCCTGGGACTGGAAACCTGTCTGCAGCAACCCCTACATGGTGCTTCATGTCCTGGGAAACCAGGCACAGGGACACAGGCTGCAGGAACCAGCAGCACCAGAAATCCCCACCATGGCAGAGCTCTCCCCATCCCACACTCTGAGTCCCAGGGTCTCACCTCTCCCTCCCTGCTCTCCCCACCCAAAAGCCCAGACAACACAGCAGCCTACCAGCCCCCCTAAACCAGATTCAGCCTGGGGTGGGGGTGTGATAAGGTGCAGAGAGACTGATCCTCACCAAGAGAGACCCCAGCCTCGTAGGTGCCCTTCACAGTGACCCTGCAGAGCTCCTGCTGCCGCCCGGCCGAGCTGCCCCACTCCTGCTCTGGCAAACTGGCTGCATCCTCCTGGCACAGCGCTGGCACCTGGAACCACAGCAGACACTGCCCTGGGGGTGCCCACCTCACCCAGCACCCCTGGGCTCCCCCCCTCATCCAGCACCCCTGGGCTCCCCTCCTCACCCAGCACCCCTGGGGCTCCCCTCCTCACCCAGCACCCCTGGGGCTCCCCTCCTCACCCAGCACCCCTGGGCTCCCCACCTCACCCAGCACCCCTGGGGCTCCCCACCTCACCCAGCACCCCTGGGCTCCTCTCCTCACCCAGCACCCCCTGGGCTCCCCTCCTCACCCAGCACCCCTGGGCTCCCCACCCCACCCAGCACCCCTGGGCTCCTCTCCTCACCCAGCACCCCTGGGCTCCCCACCCCACCCAGCACCCCTGGGCTCCTCTCCTCACCCAGCACCCCTGGGGCTCCCCCCCTCATCCAGCACCCCTGGGCTCCCCCCCTCACCCAGCACCCCTGGGCTCCCCACCCCACCCAGCACCCATGGGCTCCCCACCTCACCCAGCACCCCTGGGCTCCCCACCCCACCCAGCACCCCTGGGCTCCTCTCCTCACCCAGCACCCCTGGGGCTCCCCACCCCACCCAGCACCCCTGGGCTCCCCTCCTCACCCAGCACCCCTGGGCTCCCCACCCCACCCAGCACCCCTGGGCTCCCCACCCCACCCAGCACCCCTGGGGTCCCCACCTCACCCAGCACCCCTGGGCTCCCCACCCCACCCAGCACCCCTGGGCTCCTCTCCTCACCCAGCACCCCTGGGCTCCCCACCCCACCCAGCACCCCTGGGCTCACCCCCTCACCCAGCACCCCTGGGGCTCCCCACCCCACCCAGCACCCCTGGGCTCCCTACCCCACCCAGCACCCCTGGGCTCCCCCCCTCATCCAGCATCCCTGGGGCTCACCCCCTCATCCAGCACCCCTGGGCTCCCCACCTCACCCAGCACCCCTGGGGGTCCCCACCTCACCCAGCACCCCTGGGCTCCCCCCCTCATCCAGCACCCCCGGGGCTCCCCACCCCACCCAGCACCCCTGGGGCTCCCCTCCTCACCCAGCACCCCTGGGCTCCCCTCCTCATCCAGCACCCCTGGGGCTCCCCACCCAGCATCCCTGGGGCTCCCCTCCTCACCCAGCACCCCTGGGCTCCCCACCCAGCATCCCTGGGGCTCCCCTCCTCACCCAGCACCCCCTGGGCTCCCCTCCTCACCCAGCACCCCTGGGGCTCCCCACCTCACCCAGCACCCCTGGGCTCCCCCCCTCATCCAGCACCCCTGGGGCTCCCCTCCCCACCCAGCACCCACCGCTCCCCCAGGATAACGGACCCAGGGGTGCTGGACCACGGGCCCATGTGCTGCCTGAACCCAGGGGGTAGTTTCAGGACAGCTGAGAGAGGCTCAGCTGCTCCCCCAGCCCAGCAGCAGGCCGGGCTTGTGAGCACCACCGGTTCCCCTGGCCCATGGCAGCAGCCTGAAGCAGCCCAGAGAGCAGCAGGGCCCAGGGTGGGCACAGCCCGGTGGGGAGGGGACCAGTGGGGCCTCAGCTGGAAATGCTGGGGGCTGTGGGGGGCTGTGGGGGTGTGTGGGGGGTTCTGCTCCTCCTTCTCACTGCAGACAGGGACGTGGTGCCTCGGTGTGCCAGCTGTGCCAGGGCTGTGTCCACCCTGCCCCACGCAGCTCCCTGGGAGAGCCAAGGAGGCTGAGCAGCCTCAGCGCTGCCTGGGGCTCAGCTCCACCGCCCAGGGCTCGTCCCATCAGCTGGGGCTTGTCCCTGTCACCTGGGGCTTGTCCCCACCAGCTGGGGCTTGTCCCAGTCACCTTGGGCTTGTCCCAGTGAGCTGGGGGTCATCCCTGTCACTTCAGCCAGGTCCCCATCAGCTGGGGCTCGTTCCCATGACCTTGGGCATGTTCCTGTTAGTGGGGGCTCATCCCTGTTTGTCACCTCAGCCACGTCCCCATCAGCTGGGGCTCATCCCTGTCACTTCAGCCAGGTCCCCATCAGCTGGGGCTCGTTCCCATCACCTCTGGCATGTCCCTGTTACCTCAGGCTCGTCCCTGTTTGTCACCTCGGCCACGTCCCCATCAGCTGGGGCTCATCCCCAGTACGTTGGGCTCATCCCCAGTACCGTGGGCTCATTCCCATTAGCCAGGGCTCATCCCTGGTCATCACCTCAGCCACATCCCCATCAGCTGGGGCTCGTCCCCGTTACCTTGGGCACGTCCCCATCAGCTGGGGCTCATCCCCAGTACCCTGAGCTCATCCCTGTTACCTTGGGCACATCCCAGTGAGCTGAGGCTCGTCCCTGTCACTTCAGCCAGGTCCCCATCAGCTGGGGCTCATTCCCATCACCTCAGGCACGTCCCTGTTTGTCACCTCAGCCACGTCCCCACCAGCTGGGGCTCATCCCCAGTACCTTGAGCTCATTCCTGTTGCCTTGGGCACATCCCAGTTAGCTGGGGCTCATCCCTGTTCATCACCTCAGCCATGTCCCCATCAGCTGGGGCCCATCCCCAGTACCTTGGGCTCATCCCCAGTACCTTGGGCTCATCCCCAGTACCTTGGGCTCATTCCCATTAGCCAGGGCTCATCCCTGGTCATCACCTCAGCCACGTCCCCATCAGCTGGGGGCTCGTCCCTGTCCCCCCAGCCACATCCCCATTAGCCAGGGCTTGTCCCAGTTATCTTGGGCTCATCCCCATTACCTTGGGCATGTCCCAGTGAGCTGGGGCTCGTCCCTGGTCATCACCTCAGCCACATCCCCATTAGCTGGGGCTCATCCCCAGTACCCTGAGCTCATCCCCGTTGCCTTGGGCACACCCCAGTGACCTGGGGCTCGTCCCTGTCAGTTCATTCAGGTCCCCATCAGCCGGGGCTCGTCCCCAGTACCCTGAGCTCATCCCTGTTACCTTGGGCACATCCCAGTGAGCTGGGGCTCATCCCTGTTCATCACCTTGGCCATGTCCCCACCAGCTGGGGCTCATCCCCAGTACCTTGGGCTCATTCCCATTACCGTGGGCATGTTCCCATTAGCCAGGGCTCATCCCTGGTCATTGCCTCAGCCACATCCCCATCAGCTGGGGGCTCGTCCCTCTCCCCCCAGCCACATCCCCATTAGCCAGGGCTTGTCCCAGTTATCTTGGGCTCATCCCCATTACCTTGGGCATGTCCCAGTGAGCTGGGGCTCATCCCTGGTCATCACCTCGGGCACGTCCCCATCAGCTGGGGCTCATCCCCAGTACCCTGAGCTCATCCCCGTTGCCTTGGGCACACCCCAGTGAGCTGGGGCTCGTCCCTGTCACTTCACTCAGGTCCCCATCAGCCGGGGCTCGCCCCCGTCACCTCGGGCACATCCCCATCAGCCGGGGCTCGTCCCTGTCACCTCGGGCACATCCCCATCAGCCGGGGCTCGTCCCCGTTACCTCGGGCTCGTCCCCGCCGGGGCCCGGGCCGGGCCTGTGGGCCCAGCAGCTGCGGTGCTGGAGCTGCCGCTCGACGTGCTCCAGGCGCCGCGTGTTCTCCCGCACCAGGGCGGCCAGGGCGGCCCACTTGCGCTCCAGGCGGCTGCCGAAGTCCAGCACCGCCTTCTCCAGCCCCGACACCTTCTTCTCGGCCGTCTCCGCTCGCCCCTCCAGGCTCAGCAGCCTCAGGGCCTGCGACTCCACCTTCCTCTCCACCGCCTGCACCGCCGCCACCACCGTCCAGAGCGAGATCTCGGGCACGGCCGGCGCCTTGTCCCCCTCGGGGCCGTGGGGCTGCGGCGGGAGCGGCTGCCAGGCCTCGGGCGCCCACTCGGGCTCCTGCTGCGGGGAGGAGAGGGGCGGTGGGGCGCTGCCCTGGGGGTGCCCGGGGCCGGCGGGCCCGGCCCCTCCTTCCCTCCCCTTCCCTCCTCTCGCAGGGCCCACCCGGGCCCACCGGCCCCCAGCCGCGGGCCGGCGCCGCACCCGGCCGGTCGCAGGCCCGGGCCCGGCCCCGGCGGTGTCGGGGGGCCGAGGGGAGCCGCCGCCCGCGCCCCGCCGCCCCTTCCCCGCCCGGTACCTGCGCGGTGCCCCAGCGGGCCATGGCCGCCCGCGCCGCCGCCGCTCCGCTCCGCGCCCTCTGCCGGCACCACCGCGCCGCCGCTCCGCTCCGCGCCCGCCCCGCCACGCCCCCCCCCGCCAACGACGGCGCCCGGCCCGAGCCCGGACCCCGGCCCGGGCCCGGCTTCAGACCCCGGCCCAGGCCTCGACCCCCGGCCCGGCCCAGGCCTCAGACCCCGGCCCAGGCCTCAGCCCCCAGCCCAGCCCAGGCCTCAGACCCCGGCCCAGCCCGGGCCTCGACCCCCAGACCCCGGCCCGGGCCTCAGACCCCCGGCCCAGCCCAGGCCTCAGACCCCAGCCCGGACCTGGCTTCAGACCCCGGCCCAGGCCTCGACCCCTGGCCCAGCCCAGACCTCAGACCCCGGCCCCCAGCCCAGGCCTCAGATCCCAGCCCGGCCCAGGCCTCAGACCCCTGGCCCAACCCGGGCCTCAGACCCCCAGCCCAACCCGGGCCTCAGACCCCCAGCCCGAACCCCGGCCCCCAGCCCAGACCTCAGCCCCCAGCCCAGGTCTCAGACCCCCAGCCCAGGTCTCAGACCCCCAGCCCAGGCCGGGCCTCAGCCCCCAGCCCAGGCCTCAGCCCCCCCGGCCCAGCCCAGGCCTCAGACCCCGGCCCAGCCCGGGCCTCGACCCCCAGACCCCGGACCAGGCCTCAGACCCCTGGCCCAGGCCTCAGCCCCCAGCCCAGCCCAGCCCTCGACCCCCAGCCCAGCCCGGACCTCGACCCCCAGCCCCCAGCCCAGGCCTCAGCCCCCAGCCCGGACCTGGCTTCAGACCCCAGCCCGGGCCTCGACCCCCGGCCCAGCCCGGACCTCAGACCCCAGCCCCCAGCCCAGGCCTCAGACCCCAGCCCAGGCCTCAGACCCCCGGCCCAACCCAGGCCTCGGACCCCAGCCCAGCCCAGGCCTCGACCAGCCCCCCTCACCCCCTCCCCACCCTGCGTGTTCCCCCTCCCCATCCAGCCACACAGCTCCAGGGGGTCGGACAGGGGGTCCCCAGGCCCCGAGGACGCCGCGTTCAGCCACGGGAAGCAGCACCCAGGTTTCCACAGCATCTATTGGCAGCTCCCCGGCCAAGGAGGGAGCAGACGCAGCAGCAGGAGCCACCAGCCCCGCTCCCAGCATCCCACCCCCCCAGCAAGGAGCAGCCCCCCCAGGGAGGGGCTGCACGGAGAGGGGGGCAGCTCCCCCCCCCCCCCGGGGCACGGCTGGGAGAGTTTGGGGTGCACCCCACACCCCGGCTCCCCTGGGACCTGCTGGTGCCCAGGCAGGAGAAGCTCCAACAGCATCGCCCTGCCCCGGGGAAGGGCTCTTCCCGGCCCCTCTTCTGCTCCATCTGCCCGGGCCCGTGTCCCGCAGCGGCAGCTGGTCCTGGCAGGGGTGCAGCTCGTCCCCTCCGGCACCCCCGGCCGCTGCCGCCCTGGTCCCGGCCACCCCAGAGGCGCCGGTGCAGCTGCTGCCGGGGGCTGAGGCGCGGCCGGGGCAGCTGCTGGTGCCGGAGAGGCTGCGGAACCTGCCCGGACACCGGCTGCAGGGGGGGGGTCTGGGGACGGGCACAGGGGGTGGGGGGCAGGGCAGGGACCCCCCCGGAGCCCCCCGGGCCGGGATGTGCCCCCGGGGGTCGTTCCTGGAGGTGCACCCGTTCCTGAGCCTCCCACCTCCCCCTGAGCCTCTCCCCTCCTCCTGAGCCTCTCCCCTCCTGAGCCTCTCCCCTCCTGAGCCTCTCCCCTCCTGAGCCTCTCCCCTCCTGAGCCTCTCTCCTCCTGAGCCTCTCCCCTCCTGAGCCTCTCCCCTCCTCCTGAGCCTCTCCCCTCCTCCTGAGCCTCTCTCCTCCTGAGCCTCTCCCCTCCTCCTGAGCCTCTCCCCTCCTCCTGAGCCTCTCCCCTCCTGAGCCTCTCCCCTCCTCCTGAGCCTCTCCCCTCCTCCTGAGCCTCTCCCCTCCTGAGCCTCTCCCCTCCTGAGCCTCCCACCTCCTGAGCCTCTCCCCTCTCCTGAACCTCTCCCCTCCTCCTGAGCCTCTCCCCTCCTCCTGAGCCTCCCACCTCCTGAACCTCTCCCCTCCTCCTGAGCCTCTCCCCTCCTCCTGAGCCTCCCACCTCCTGAGCCTCTCCCCTCCTCCTGAGCCTCTCCCCTCCTCCTGAGCCTCTCCCTTCCTGAGCCTCCCACCTCCTCCTGAGCCTCCCACCTCCTGAGCCTCTCCCCTCCTGAGCCTCCCACCTCCCGAGCCTCTCCCCTCCCGAGCCTCTCCCCTCCTGAGCCTCTCCCCTCCTCAGCCTCTCCCCTCCTCAGCCTCTCTCCTCCTGACCCTCTCCCCTCCTGAGCCTCTCCCCTCCTCAGCCTCTCCCCTCCTCAGCCTCTCCCCTCCTGAGCCTCTCCCCTCCTGAGCCTCCCACCTCCTGAGCCTCCCACCTCCTGAGCCTCCCCCCTCCTGAGCCTCTCCCCTCCTGAGCCTCTCTCCCCCTGAGCCTCTCCCCTCCCGAGCCTCCCACCTCCCCAGCCTCTCCCCTCCTCCTGAGCCTCTCCCCTCCTGAGCCTCCCCCCTCCTGAGCCTCTCCCCTCCTGAGCCTCTCTCCCCCTGAGCCTCTCCCCTCCCGAGCCTCCCACCTCCCCAGCCTCCCCCCTCCTCCTGAGCCTCTCCCCTCCTGAGCCTCCCCCCTCCTCCTGAGCCTCTCCCCTCCTGAGCCTCTCTCCCCCTGAGCCTCTCCCCTCCCGAGCCTCCCACCTCCCCAGCCTCTCCCCTCCTCCTGAGCCTCTCCCCTCCTCCTGAGCCTCTCCCCTCTCCTGACCCTCTCCCCTCCTGAGCCTCTCCCCTCCTGACCCTCTCCCCTCCTGAGCCTCTCCCCTCCTCCTGTTCCAGGCCGGCTCCGGGCAGCCCTGGTCTCTCCACAGCCGCCTCCCTTGGGGTGTCCAGCTCAGCATCTGCTGGGCTTGGGGCAGAAGCCGAACGTCACCTTCCCCACAGGGGAGCAGCGAGCAAACAGCAAGGGGCTGCTCTGCCCCGGGACCTGGGGGCTGTTCTGTGGGTCCTGGTGAACTGTCCAACCTGCACCTGCCCCAGCACGTCTCTGCTCAGCACCACGGGCTGTGACCGGCGTCCAGGCGGCCCCACCCGCCCCTGGGCTCCCCCCTGGGGGCTCCCAGCCCCCCACAGCCACCCCAGGCCCCGCCTCACCCTGCCCCTTCCCTGCCCTGGTGCCCCTCGGCCCCCCACCCCTCACCCCGGTCCCCCCACTGCTCACTCCAACCCCCCAGCCCCGCTCCAGCCCCACAACAACTGCCCCCCACTCCCCCCACCCCAGCCCCCCTCCCCTCAGCCCGGCATCCCCAGCCCCGCTCCAGCCCCATAATAGCCCCCCCCCCCAGTCCCCCCAGCCCCGCTCCAGCCCCATAATAGCCCCCCACACACACCCCCAGCCCCCCTGGCCCCCCCAGCCCCACTCCAGCCCCACAATAACCGCCCCCCGTTCCCCCTCCTCCCCACCCCAACCCCCCCCCCCACGTCACCCCAGTCCCCCAGCCCCACTCCAGCCCCACAACAGCCCCCCCCGACCCCCTCCTCCCCTCACCCCAGCCCCCCTCAGCCCCCCACCCCTCACCCCGGCCCCCCCAGCTCCGCTCCAGCCCCACAACAGCCCCCCGACCCCCTCCTCCCCTCACCCCAGCCCCACTGCAGCCCAATAGCCCCCCCCGACCCCCTCCTCCCCACCCCGGCCCCCCTCAGCCCCCCCAGACCCGCTCCAGCCCAATAGCCCACCCCTCACCCCGGCCCCCCCAGCCCCACTCCAGCCCCACAACAGCCTCCCCACCCCGGCCCCCCTCAGCCCCTCACCCCGGTCCCCCAGCCCCTCTGCAGCCCCACAACAGCCCCCCGGCCCCTCGCCCCCCGGGGCCGCCGGCCCGTACCGCCGGGAGCTGCAGGGCCCAGGGGGCCCCGCGCCCCAGCGCCGCCTCCAGCCGCTGCCGCCGGTCCCGCCGTGAGCCGGGACGGGGCCGGGGCCGGGACGGGGCAGGGCAGGGGCCGGGCAGCCCCCGGCCGCCTCACAGCCCCTCCCCAAGGGGGGGGGGTCAGCCCCGCCCCGCCCCGCCGCACAGCGCCCCCTGCCGCCCGGGCGGGAACGGCGCCCGGCTCCCGCTTCCCCCCCGCCCCGCTGCCGGTACCGCGGCGGGGGCAGCCGGTGCCGGGCCCGAGCCGCGTCCCCGCCGGCCCGGGACAGCCCCGCGGAGCGGGCAGCTCGGGGGGCTCCTCCCGGCCGCAGTCACGGCTGCCCGGTGACTCGCAGCTGCCGCTCAGCCAGGATGACGGACCTCCCGGCCGCCAGGGGGCGCCGCTCCAGCGCCGAGGCGAGGCCGCGGCCTAACCCGGGGCGCTGGAAGGTGGAGGCGCGGTGAGCGGCGCGGGGCGGCGGGGAAGGGGTAGGAAAGGCCGGGGAGCGGTGGGGAAGGGGTGGGAAGGGCCGGGGGTTGGCGGGGAAGGGGTAGGAAGGCCCGGCGAGCGGCGGGGGGTGGCGGGGAAGGGGTAGGAAAGGCCGGGGAGCGGTGGGGAAGGGGTGGGAAGGGCCGGGGGTTGGCGGGGAAGGGCCGGGAAGGGTAGGAAGGGCCGGCGAGCGGCGAGGAAGGGGTAGGAAGGGGTGGGAAGGGCCGGGGGTCGGCGGTGAAGGGCCGGGAAGGGGTGGGAAGGGCCGGGGGGCGGCAGGGAAGGGCTGGGAAGGGCCGGGAAGGGGTGGGAAGGGCCGGGGGTCGACGGGGAAGGGCCGGGGAGCGGCGGGGAAGGGGTGGGAAGCGGCGGGGAAGGGGTTGGAAGGGCCGGGGGTCGGCAGGGAAGGGCCGGGGAGCGGCGGGGAAGGGGTGAAAAGGGGTAGGAAGGGTCGGGGGTCGGCGGGTAAGGGCCGGGGGGCGGCAGGGGAGGGCCGGGAAGGAGTGGGAAGCAGCGGGGAAGGGGTAGGAAGGGCCGGGGGGCGGGGGGGAAGGGCCGGGAAGGGGTGAGAAGGGGTAGGAAGGGTCGGGGGGCGGCAGGGAAGGGCCAGGAAGGGGTGGGAAGGGCCGAGGGTCGGCGGGGAATGGCCCGGGGGCGGCGGGGAATGGCCGGGGGGCTGCAGGGAAGGGCTGGGAAGGGGTGAGAAGGAGTAGGAAGGGCCGGGGGGCGGCGGGGAAGGGCCAGCGGGTGGCAGGGAAGGGGTGGGAAGGGGCAGGAAGAGCTGGGGGGCTCCCGGGATAGGCTGGGAAGGGCCGGGTGAGGTGCCTGGCCTCCCCTCCCCTCCCTCCCGGCCCCGCACGGCCCCTAACCCGCCCCCTCACCCCCTTTTCCCCCCCTCCAGGACTCCCGGCGGCAGCGGCGGGCCCCGTGCTGGAGCAATGGAATCCCTGTCCCAAAGAGCTTCTCCTTCCCGGGGCTTCCCCTGCCGTCCCCGGGCAAAGCCCCGCGGCTGAGCAGCACCAGCAGCTCCCTCCGGAGGGGGTGGGGAGCAGCCTGGGCGCCCACGAGAAGCGCCTGGGCTGGGAGAGGATGGTGCTGGGGTTGGGGACCAGCCGGAGGGGAGGCTGGTCCTGCTGGGCACGCTGCTGCGGGGCCACCGGCAGCTCCAGCGGCGCCTGGAGAACCTGCTGAGGAACAGGAGCCTCTGCGACCCGCGGCTGCCCCCCAGCGCTGGAGCCCCCACGGTAACGGGGGTCTGGGCAGCAGGAGCTGAAGGGTGGGAGCCAGGGGGCCATGGGCAGCCTCTGCTCAGGGTCTGTGGGGACAGGACAAGGGGCGATGGGCTCAAGTTGGAGCCCAGGGAGTTCCCCCCAGTGTGGGGAAGAACTTCTTGGTGGTGAGGGTGAGGGAGCCCCTCCAGGGCTGGGAAGGGGCTCAGAGCTCTCCCAGCCTGACTCCAGAGCCCCACGGCTTCCTTCTCTGCTCAGGAGAGGGGCAGCCTGGAGGAGGGGCAGAGGGAGCTGTGCCAGGGCCTGCTGAGGGGCAAGAACCAGCCCCTGGCCTCTCTGGGTGAGTGTCAGGCAAGAGGGACCTGGGGGTGCTGGGGGCCTGGGACTGCCCAGGAGCCAGCAGTGTGCCCGGGGGGCCAGGAAGGCCAAGGGCATCCTGGCTTGTGTCAGAGCCAGCGTGGCCACAGGGCCAGGGCAGGGCTTGTGCCCCTGGGCTGGGCACTGGGGAGGCTGCAGCTGGAGTGCTGGGTCCAGTTGTGGGCCCCTGAGTCCCAGCAGGAGCTGGAGGTCCTGGAGCTCTGCTGGGCCCCTGTGTGGGTGCTGCAGTGACCCAGGGGAACCCCTTCCACTGACTGTCACCCCTGAGCTCCTCCAGAGGAGGTGGCATCACCCCAACCTCTCTTCCTGCTGCTTGAGCTGGACTCTCCAGCAGCACTGAACCTTGTACAGCAGAGGTGGGACCCCTCAGCCCTCAGAGGTGGGACCCCTCAGCCCTCAGGGGTGGGAGCAGAGAGGGGATAATGACTCCACCAGCACTGCCCTGGGTACTCCACCCCACCTTCATCTCCCTCTCCTCCCAGCAGGACGGTTCCTGTTCCTGAGGGTCACCTTTCACCCCATCCCAAACCCTTAAGACAGAATTCCCAGTGGGTGGGAACCTGTTGCCTTGCCCAGGTGCCCAGTGCAGCCTCAGGACTGGTGCTGCTGCTCCACCTGCCTCAAACCTGCTGCTCGTTCTCCTCCTCACTAATTGGGCTGTAGGAACCCCTCTGTCCCTTCCTGGGCCCCAAGGGTCTGCAGGGGGGGGGGTGTGGGTGGCTGGCTCGCCCCCCTGGGGACAGATGTTCCTCTGGCAGATGTTTTAGGCTGGGAGCTCCTCTGGCCAAGGCACAAGGACTCTCCCCAGGTCCAGCTCTCAGGTGCCTCCTGGGTGCAGCCAGGTGAGACCTCTGAGCTGTTTCACCCCCCGGGCAGAGCAGGGGGGGCCCTGGGGAGCTGCACCCTGGCTGTGTGGGTGCTGGCAGGGGCCACACACCCCCCAGCGCCACCAACCCCCCCAGGTGCTGTTTGGGGCCCAACAGCCGCCCTGGTCCCCCTGTCACAGCTCCCCTGTGCCTGGCAGGGGCTGCGTGTGCTGAACCCCCCTCACTGCTCCAGCTCCCCCCAGCCAGGAAACCCAGGGGGACAGAGGGTGTCAGGGCTGGTTCTTGGAGCTGAGGGGCCGCTGGTGCCCACGGGCTGCTCCTTCCTCTGTGTGATGCATGATGGAGACTCAGCAATTAGTCCAGGTCAATTAGTCCAGGGGGCAGGTGAGTAATGGGTTCTCCAGCAGTTCCCTGCTGCATCTCCATTGCAGACACTCTTGTTCCTGGGAGGCTGAGCCTGTGGGGCAGGGAACCTGTTCCTGCCCCCTGTAAAACCCCAGCTGAATTCCCAGGAGCTGGGGGGTTTCCAGTCACAACGTCCAACTTGAGCAGATTAAAGCTGTGAGGTTCTGAAGGCTCCTGGTTGTCTGGTCTCCTCCTTCAATCCTTCTCCCTGCAGCTTGGGGCTGCTGATGGAGAGACACGAGGAAGAAGGGAGCAGAGTCTCCTCCTCCTCCTCCTCCTCTCTTGGGTGTTGCAGGGCAGCTTGTGCTCCACGGGCATCTCTGTGTTCCCCAGAGGGCTGGGGGGTGAGAGCATCACCAGCCAGGATGTCAGTGAGCTCAGCAGACGGTTCTCACCCAGCGCCAGGCTGCCAGCAGCGCTTACCAGTACAACCCAGTTACATCCAGGAAGAGCAGGGGGGTGTTCTGGGATAAGGATGCTGCTGTGGGGACACTGGTTGTCCTGGGACCTGAACATCCTGAACCTTAGTTCTGCCTCTCACAAACAGAGACTAATGAGGAAGGTCCAAGCCCGGCCATGGGGCTCCCAGGAGCCCGTTGTCCCTGTCCCCTCTAACGCTGACCTCCTGCTGCTGCCTCATTAGGGGTTTTGGGTGTTAATTAAAGGGGAAATGAAGCAGCTGCTGTGGTCACGTCCACCAGAGATCAGAGACTCCCAGGATCACAGGGGCTGGAAGGGACCCCCAGAGCCCATGGGGTCCAACCCCCTGCCCAAGCAGGGTCCCTAGCACAGGGGCTGGAATCTCTCCAGACAAGGAGACTCCACACCCCCTGGCCAGCCTGTCCCAGGGCTCCCTCACCCTCACCAGCAAGAAGTTCTTCCCCACACTGGGGGGAACTCCCTGGGCTCCAACTTGAGCCCATCGCCCCTTGTCCTGTCCCCACAGACACTGAGCAGAGGCTGCCCATGGCCCCTGGGTCCCACCCTTCAGCTCTTGAGAACCAGTGATCAGATCCCCTCTCAGGCTCTTCTCTGCAGGCTGAACAGCCCCAGCTCCCTCAGCCTTTCCTCCCAGGGGAGATGCTCCAGGCCCTTCAGCATCTCTGTCCCTCCTCTGGACTCTCTCCAGGAGATCCCTGGCTGGTTGATCCCAGGGAGCCCAGCCCTGGACACAACACTCCAGGTGGGGCCTGAGCAGGGCAGAGCAGAGGGGGAGGATCCCCTCCTGTCACCTGCTGCCCACACTCCTCCTGATGCCCCCAGGATCCCACTGGCCCTGAGGAGCCCCCAGTCCCTCCCAGCTCCGAGGGCACCCTGAGCCCTCTCTGAGCATCTCTCCCCCTCGCCGCTCTGCGGGGAGCGGATCCTGCTCGGCCCTGAGGGCGCCTCGACCCTTCACTGGCCTGTGGGGGTCCTGAGCTCACTGAGCCCTGAGGGGACCCCTCGGGGCCCTGAGACACCCCAGACCCGCCCGGGCCTGAGGGGACCCCGGTCCGTCCCCACTCTGAGGGGACCCCATTCCCTCCCGGGCCTGAGGGGACCCCGCTTGGCCCCGGCCCCGCTGCCCTTGGGCCCCAGCCCTGCCCGGCCCGGGCCTGAGGACACCCGGCTCGGCCCCGGCCCCGCTGCCCTCGGTCCCCGGCCCTGCCCAGCCCGGGCCTGAGGGGACTCCGCTCGGCCCCGGCCCCGCTGCCCTCGGTCCCCGGCCCTGCCCAGCCCGGGCCTGAGGGGACCCGGCTCGGCCCCGGCCTCGCTGCCCTCGGTCCCCGTCCCGGCCCGGCCCGGCTGGGCGCGGGCGGCAGGCGGCGCTGCGGGCCCGGCCGGGGAGCGCTGCGGCTGCGGCGGCGGCACCATGGCCGGTGCCCGGCTCGGGCGGGCAGAGACGGTGTCTGCGCGGCTGCTGCGGCTGGAGACGCGCCTGGCGCGGGCGGAGCGGCAGCTGCGGGCCGCGCTGGCCCTGCGGGGCCGCCTGCGGCTGCTGGAGCGGCGGCTGGAGCGCGGCGGCGCCGCGGAGGCCGCTCGGGGGGCGGCCGGCGGAGGCCGGGGGCCCCTCGGGCAGCGGGTCCTGCGCCGCGCCGGCCTCAGCGGCGGCCCCCGGGCCGCGCAGCGCCTGGGCCCGGCGGGGGGCGGCGGCTGGGAGCGGCCCCCGGGCCGGGCCCGGCCTCCCCGCGCTCCTCCCGCGCAGCCCGGCCCGCCCCGCGCCGGGGGGAAGGGCGGGAGCCGGCCCGGGGCGCCGGGCAGCGGGGACGGGGCTGGGACAGGCGGCCCCGCAGGAACCGGCACCGGTGAGTGGCCGCGGGACGGGCGGGACGGGCGGGCTGAGGGACGGGGACTGGTGGAGTCCCAGTGAGCCCCAGTGACTGGGCTGAGGGGACACTGGAGACCCAGTGACTGGGCTGAGGGACGGGGACTGGTGGAGTCCCAGTGAGTCCCAGTGACTGGGCTGAGGGGACACTGGAGTCCCAGTGACTGGCTGAGGGACGGGGACTGGTGGAATCCCAGTGAGTCCCGGTGACTGGGCTGAGGGGATACTGGAGTCCCAGTGACTGGCTGAGGGATGGGGACTGGTGGAGTCCCAGTGAGTCCCAGTGACCGGGCTGTGGGGACACTGGAGTCCCAGTGACAACTGGGCTGAGGGGACACTGGAGTCCCAGTGAGTCCCAGTGACTGGCTGAGGGACGGGGACTGGTGGAGTCCCAGTGACCGGGCTGAGGGGACAGGGACTGGTGGAGTCCCAGTGAGTCCCAGTGACTGGGCTGAGGGGACAGGGACACTGGAGACCCAGTGACTGGGCTGAGGGGATGGGGACTGGTGGAGTCCCAGTGACTGGGCTGTGGGGACACTGGAGTCCCAGTGAGTCCCAGTGACCGGGTTGAGGGGACACTGGAGTCCCAGTGACTGGGCTGTGGGGACACTGGAGTCCCAGTGAGTCCCAGTGACTGGGCTGTGGGGACACTGGAGTCCCAGTAACTGGGCTGTGGGGACGGGGACTGGTGGAGTCCCAGTGAGTCCCGGTGACTGGGCTGAGGGGACAGGGACTGGTGGAGTCCCAGTGACTGGGCTGAGGGGACACTGGAGTGCCAGTGAGTCCCAGTGACTGGGCTGAGGGGATGGGGACTGGTGGAGTCCCAGTGAGTCCCAGTGACTGGGCTGTGGGGACACTGGAGCCCCAGTGACCGGGCTGAGGGGACACTGGAGTCCCAGTGAGTCCCAGTGACTGGGCTGAGGGGACACTGGAGTCCCAGTGACGGGGCTCAGACATCTGCTGGGGGGTGTGGAGGGTTTGAGGTGCATTTAGGACCTTGGGCAGCTCGAGCTGGGGTTGGGCTGCAGTTTGGAGCTGCTGCCGGGACTGGGTGGGGTGGGAACCTGGGCAGGGAGAGACCAGCTGGGGTTCAACAACAGCCAGAGGAGAGTCTGGCCCCTGGGAAGGGATAACTGCTGGGATCAGGACAGGCTGGGGGGAGCTGCTGGAGAGGAGCTCTGGGGAGAAGGACCTGGGGGTGCTGGTGGGTGACAGGGTGGCCATGAGCCAGCAGTGTGCCCTGGGGGCTGAGAGAGACAATGGGATCCTGGGGCATCAGGAGGAGTGTGGGCAGCAGGTGACAGGAGGGGATCCTCCCCCTCTGCTCTGCCCTGCTCAGGCCCCACCTGGAGTGTTGTGTCCAGGGCTGGGCTCCCTGGGATCAACCAGCCAGGGATCTCCTGGAGAGAGTCCAGAGGAGGGACAGAGATGCTGAAGGGCCTGGAGCATCTCCCCTGGGAGGAAAGGCTGAGGGAGCTGGGGCTGTTCAGCCTGGAGAGAAGAGCCTGAGAGGGGATCTGATCACTGGTTCTCAAGAGCTGAAGGGTGGGAGCCAGGGGGCCATGGGCAGCCTCTGCTCAGTGTCTGTGGGGACAGGACAAGGGGCGATGGGCTCAAGCTGGAGCCCAGGGAGTTCCCCCCAGTGTGGGGAAGAACTTCTTGCTGGTGAGGGTGAGGGAGCCCTGGGACAGGCTGCCCAGGGGGTGTGGAGTCTCCTTGTCTGGAGAGATTCCAGCCCCTGTCCTAGGGACCCTGCTTGGGCAGGGTGGGACCCCATGGGCTCTGGGGGTCCTTCCAGCCCCTGTGAGTGTGAATTCTCTGTGTGGAATTAACATAACACTGGTTCCTGTCCACAGAAGAGACCATAATCCATATTAAGCAAGAGGAAGAGTTGTGTGGCACAGCTCAGCAGCAGGGGGAGGCTGGAGAAGCTCCTGAGGAGTCCTGCCAGGGTGAGTAACACACACCTCAGAGGGAAAAGGGAACTCAGGGATTAAATCCCAAGGTTGCTTTGGCTGTTGGGGTGGGATTTTTCCCTTTCCCCACCTCAGGGATTCCAAACCTTCTCTAAAAAGCTCCCAGGATTTCTGAACAGCCTTGCCACTGGTCCTGACTGGTAAGGACTGGTATTTCACCCTTCCCTGCTGGGGTGTGCAGGGTGTGTGGCTGCTCCTCATCCAGGCAGCACGGGGTGGGATAGGAGATGTTCCACTCTCCCTCACAGCCCTGACTTTGCTTCCCTGGAGAGCTCTGAGCTGGGGTGAGGTGGGTGATGAGGGGCTTTTGGGGGCTGGGGGGGGTTAAATCAGGGCCAGAGTGAGATGGGTGGGTGGTGCCTGTGGCTGGGGGTGCAGTCCCAGGGCAGCAGGAGCTGGGGCAGCCCCCAGCCCCACACCCTGCTGTCTCCTGTCCTCCTCTCTCCCCTCCCCTGCTGCACAACCCCTGGCACTGTACTGGCTCCCAGTGTACACAGCACACTGGGATTTGCAGGTGGGTTTCCCTTTGGGTTTCATCAAGAAACTGGGTTGATGGGAGCTGGGCTGGGGCAAGGAGATAAACCAAAGGGGGCAGAACAAGCCCTGGAAGAAGAGTGGGGTTTATCTGGGTGAAAGCCCAGCTTCCACACCTGCAGCACCCTTGTCTTGTGTTTCCCTGAGCAGGGCAAGGGTCAGAGGAGCCTGAGGCTTCCAGCCAGGCCAGGAAAGGCAGGGAGCTGTACCCCAGGGAGCTGCCCAGCACAGAGGGTGAGAACTTCCCAAGAGAGCCTGACTCAGGTGAGGATTCCCTGGCACGAGCCCCCCAGGGATGGACTTACCCCTCCTGAGGGCTCTGGCTGTCCTGCCTTCCCTGGGGCTGTGCCAGTGCTGGTCTCACCCCTCTGAATTCCCAGCTCTTCCCCGCTCTCTGGTGTCTCTCAGCTCTGTAATTCCTCCCTCCTGAGCAGGGTTCCAGCCCTACAGCACCCAGGGTCTCTCCTGGATTAAGCAAGAGGAGGAGCCACGCTGCCCTGAGCCACAGCCCTCAGGGAAGGAAGAGACCTCAACAGGTTTGAGCACAGGTCAGTGCTGGATCCCAGCTCTCTGGGACAGCAAATCCCAGGGCAAGTCGGGGGTTTTCATGCTGTACAAGAGGTGGAACAAACCTCAGTCTGCTGGGTAACCTTTGTTCACCAAAATTGGGGGTTCCATCAGCTGAAGGGGCTGGTTCCTCCTTCAGCTGCCCTGGAATTGCTGCAGGGGCTGGTTTGGGTCTTGGTTTTGGGGTGCTCCAGCTGCTTTGGTGGTGTGTACCCTGGGTGCTGGTGGACACAGAGCTCTGGCTGTTCCCCAGGGCTCAGGGTTGGGTCCAGGACTCTTTAATATTTCACTGAATGTCTGGATGAGGAGATGGTGTGTGTCCCACCTCAGCAAGATGATCCAGAGCTGGGAGGAGTGGTGACAGGCAGGACACTGTGCTGCCATCCAGAGAGACCTGGACAGGCTGGGAGCTGGGCAGGGAGAGACCAGCTGGGGTTCAACAACAGCAAGTGGAGAGTCTGGCCCCTGGGAAGGGATAACTGCTGGGATCAGGACAGGCTGGGGGAGCTGCTGGAGAGGAGCTCTGGGGAGAAGGACCTGGGGGTGCTGGGGGGTGACAGGGTGGCCATGAGCCAACAGTGTGTCCTGGGGCTGAGAGAGACAATGGGATCCTGGGGGCATCAGGAGGAGTGTGGGCAGCAGGTGACAGGAGGGGATCCTCCCCCTCTGCTCTGCCCTGCTCAGGCCCCAGCTGGAGTGTTGTGTCCAGGGCTGGGCTCCCTGGGATCAACCAGCCAGGGATCTCCTGGAGAGAGTCCAGAGGAGGGACAGAGATGCTGAAGGGCTGGAGCATCTCCCCTGGGAGGAAAGGCTGAGGGAGCTGGGGCTGTTCAGCCTGGAGAGAAGAGCCTGAGAGGGGATCTGATCACTGGTTCTCAAGAGCTGAAGGGTGGGACCCAGGGGCCATGGGCAGCCTCTGCTCAGTGTCTGTGGGGACAGGACAAGGGGCGATGGGCTCAAGTTGGAGCCCAGGGAGTTCCCCCCAGTGTGGGGAAGAACTTCTTGCTGGTGAGGGTGAGGGAGCCCCTCCAGGGATGGGAAGGGGCTCAGAGCTCTCCCAGCAGAGCTGCTCCAGCTCTCCCATCATCTCTGGGGCTCCTCAGGACTGGCTCCCACAGCTCTGTGTCCCCCTCCCAGAGCTGGCTGCAGCACCCCCCTCTTCCTGTGTCCATCAGCGTGGCAGGAGGGGTGCCCCAAGAGTTCTCCTTCCCTGACAGCCCCTGGAATCCCTCTGGTTTCAGCACACAGCGAAAGCACCGAGAGGGACCCTCCAGCAGATTCCTTTGGGAGCATCATGTGTGGCTCAGAAGCGCCAGGAAGACCTGGAGAGAAGTTTTCCAAGGATCCCAGCCCTGGAGGGACCTGGGACAGTCAGTGGGGTGCAGAGCCAGCGGGAACAGGCACCGCTGGGCAGGGCCTCGGGGGTGCCGCTCAGTTTGAGCGGGGCTTTGGGGAGCAGCTGGGTCTCTTGAGCCCCCAGGAAAACAGCCTTGGGAGGAGCCTGTGCGTGTCCAGCAAGTGTGAGGGGAGCTCCAGCCGGCTGGAGACCCCCCAGGCAGCCCCGACGTGTGAGAAGGGTCTCGGCCAGAGGGGCCCGGGGGCTGCTCCCACCCCCTGGGAGGGGCCGCAGCGGGACAGGGCACAGCCCCCCCCGTGTGGGACGCTGCCTGCTGACCCCAGCGGGCTGGTGGGAGAGGAGCAGCCGCCTGGGGAGAGCCAGGAGACCCCCCCAGAGACCCCGACACGCAGCCCGTGCTGGGACCCGGCGCGGGACCCGGCTGAGAGCAGCGCCCGCTGCCCGCGGCGCCCGGCGCCCAGGGCTGGTCCCCCGACCCCTCCCCAGAACCAGGGCAGGGGGGGCAAGTCCTACATCTGCAGCGACTGCGGGAAGAGCTTCGTGTGCCGCTCCTGGCTGCGGCGGCACCAGATGAGCCACACTGGGGAGCGGCCCTACCAGTGCTCCCAGTGCGACAAGAGCTACCGCCGCAAGGACTACCTGCTGAGCCACCAGCGCCGGCACGCCGGGCAGGGGCTCTTCCACTGCCCCCTCTGCAGCAAGAGCTTCGTGCTCAGGAGGAGCTTCCTCAGGCACCAGGACAGCCACGTGCAGGACTCTGCCCTGGCCCTGCCCGCCTGGCCCTGCGCTGACATCAGGGGGGCTGTGGTGCACTCCATCTAGAACCTTCCGCGCAGCCAGCGCCCGCCCAGCCCCTCCTGGCAGGCAGGGACGTGCTGATGGGAGGAGGGGGCTGTGGGGCAGCCATCCTGAGCCCCCTCCCAGGCAGAGGGGGAAGGCTGAGGGCTTGGGTTTGGTGGCTGGGGTTGGGCTGCCCCGTGGTGAGGGGGTTTCGCTGGGGTCTGGGGCTGCTGGGAGGGTGTTCCCAGCCTGTGGCAGGGCCTGGGGCTGCTGGGAGGGTGTCCCCAGGCTGTGGCAGGGCCTGGGGCTGATGGAGAGGGTGTCCCCAGGCTGTGGCAGGGCCTGGGGCTGATGGGAGGGTGTCCCCAGCCTGGGGCAGGGCCTGGGGCTGCTGGGAGGGTGTCCCCAGGCTGTGGCAGGGCCTGGGGCTGGTGGGGAAGGTGTCCCCAGGCTGGGGCAGGGCCTGGGGCTGCTGGGAGGGTGTCCCCAGGCTGGGGCAGGGCCTGGGGCTGGTGGGAGGGTGTCCACAGCCTGTGGCAGGGCCTGGGGCTGCTGGGAGGGTGTTCCCAGCCTGTGGCAGGGCCTGGGGCTGCTGGGGAAGGTGTTCCCAGGCTGGGGCAGGGCCTGGGGCTGGTGGGGAAGGTGTCCCCAGCCTGGGGCAGGGCCTGGGGCTGGTGGGGAAGGTGTTCCCAGGCTGTGGCAGGGCCTGGGGCTGCTGGGAGGGTGTTCCCAGGCTGGGGCAGGGCCTGGGGCTGGTGGGGAGGGTGTTCCCAGCCTGTGGCAGGGCCTGGGGCTGCTGGGAGGGTGTCCCCAGGCTGGGGCAGGGCCTGGGGCTGCTGGGAGGGTGTCCCCAGGCTGGGGCAGGGCCTGGGGCTGGTGGGGAAGGTGTTCCACAGGCTGGGGCAGGGCCTGGGGCTGATGGGAGGGTGTCCCCAGCCTGTGGCAGGGCCTGGGGCTGGTTGGAGGGTGTCCCCAGGCTGGGGCAGGGCCTGGGGCTGCTGAGGAGGGTGTCCCCAGCCTGTGGCAGGGCCTGGGGCTGGTTGGAGGGTGTCCCCAGGCTGGGGCAGGGCCTGGGGCTGCTGGGAGGGTGTTCCCAGGCTGTGGCAGGGCCTGGGGCTGCTGGGAGGGTGTTCCCAGGCTGTGGCAGGGCCTGGGGCTGGTGAGGAGGGTGTTCCCAGGCTGGGGCAGGGCCTGGGGCTGCTGGGAGGGTGTCCCCAGCCTGGGGCAGGGCCTGGGGCTGCTGGGAGGGTGTCCCCAGCCTGTGGCAGGGCCTGGGGCTGCTGGGAGGGTGTCCCCAGCCTGTGGCAGGGCCTGGGGCTGGTGGGAGGGTGTTCCCAGGCTGTGGCAGGGCCTGGGGCTGCTGGGAGGGTGTTCCCAGGCTGGGGCAGGGCCTGGGGCTGGTGAGGAGGGTGTTCCCAGGCTGGGGCAGGGCCTGGGGCTGCTGGGAGGGTGTCCCCAGCCTGGGGCAGGGCCTGGGGCTGCTGGGAGGGTGTCCCCAGCCTGTGGCAGGGCCTGGGGCTGCTGGGAGGGTGTCCCCAGCCTGTGGCAGGGCCTGGGGCTGGTGGGAGGGTGTTCCCAGGCTGTGGCAGGGCCTGGGGCTGCTGGGAGGGTGTTCCCAGGCTGGGGCAGGGCCTGGGGCTGGTTTTGCTGTGTGCTGGGGCTGTGTAGGGCACCTGCAGCGCTCCAGGTTGGGAATATCCACACAGGAGAGAGAGAGATCCCAGTGAGCTGCACAGCTTCAGGCTGGAGGGCGCCTGAAATGCCCCCCTGGGCTGTGCAGAGCCCAGGGACTGGGCTGAAAACCAGTTAAAAAAGCCAGTTGAAGTTGGGAATTACCCACCCAGCAAGGGAAGGTGCCAAACCAGTGGCTGTTGGGAAGGAGCTTCTTCCAGAAGTGGCAACTTGTGGGTGTGGAGGGGAGCAAAGCCTGGGAGCCTGTCCCTGCAGTGACATCAGAGCTCCTGCAGCTCCCTGAGCCCCGAGAGAGGATTCCTGGGGGCTCCAGTCCTCCCCCAGAGCTGGAAGACACTGGGGAGGATGGATTGTGGTTTGGATCTTGCACAGCACTGACCTGACCCTGCTCTTCCAGCTCTCCTGTGTCCATCCACCTCTCTGAATCCCTTCAACCCACCAGACACAGATGCTTCTGGAACATCCTCCCTCAGAACCTGGGTCTCTGCTCATGTGAGGTGGCTGCTGAGGGGGGTAGAGCACTGCTGAGAGGCTGCTGTGGTGCCCTGAGGACAGGATTCCTTTTCCTGGCTGAAGGGACTGGGCAGCTCACCCATCCCTGTGTTGTCCATGGTGTGGGGCCTCTGGGGAGACGATCCAGGAGCAGCAGGAGCAGCTGACCGAGCCAGGCAGGAGCCTGGTTTGGCTCAGGGCTCCTTTGCTGTTGGGAGAAACGTGGTTCCAGCAGCTCTTTCGGTGTGTGTTTTGGTGGGGGATGCTCTTTGCTGGTGGGAAATGTCTCCTTTTTTCCCTTTTTTTAAATTAAAACTGTTCAGAGAAATGGCACAGGTTGTTCTGCAGGCAGGAACTGGGTGAGCTCACAGAATCCCAGAGTCACAGGCTGGAAAAGCCCTTTGAGCCCATCCAGCCCAACCATCCCCATCCTGAGCTGCCCCAGCTCCCTGAGCACCTCATCTCCCCTCTGTTCAACACCCCCAGGGCTGGGGACTCAGCCCCTCCCTGGGCAGCCTGTGCCACAGCCCCACAGCTCTGCCAGGGAAGAACTTTGCCCTCCCAGCTGAGCTGACCCTGCCCTGGGGCAGCTTGAGCCCATTGCCCCTCCTCCCAGCTCCTGGCCCCTGGCTGCAGAGACCATCGCCCACCTCTCTGCACCCTCCTGCCAGGGCAGGGCAGGGCAGGGCAGGGCAGGGGGGAGAAGGGCTCCCCTCAGCCTCCTCTGCTCCAGGCTCAGCACCCCCAGCTCCCTCAGCCGCTCCTCGCAAGCTTTGCTGCTCTCCAGCCCCTTCCCCAGCCTGGTTGCCCTTCTCTGGACACGCTCCAGCACCTCCAGCTCCTGCTGGGACTCAGGGGCCCACAACTGGACCCAGCACTCCAGCTGCAGCCTCCCCAGTGCCCAGCCCAGGGGCACCAGCCCTGCCCTGGCTCTGACACCAGCCAGGCTGCCCTCGGCCCCCCCGGCCGCAGCCCGAGGAGTCGCCCCGGGTCCCCCATCCCCAAGCCCCGGGTCGGGGCCGATCTTCCCCACCCCTGCCCGTCCCTGGGTTCCCCCAGCGCTCCAGGCAGCGGCGGGACCCGGCCCGGGCCCGTCCCGCGCATCCCCGGTCCTGCCGCCCGCCGGGGCCCGTCCCGCCGTTGTCATGACGACGGGAAGGCGCGGGCCGACCGTCCCCCGCTTCTCTTCCGGTGACGCCGCTGCCTCCTCCAATCAGCGCCCGGCTTCTCCGCGCGCCCGGCCAATCGCAACGAAGCTGCCCGCCCACTCCCGCCCCGCGGAGGCCGCGCCGCGGCTGCCCGCGGTGATTGGCTGTGCGCCGGGCCGCGCGCGCCAATGGGGGGGGGGAGTGGAGAGGGCGGGGGCAAAACAGCGTCCGGCCAATAGCGAGGAGGGGGCGGGACGGCTCCGTCCCCCGCCCGGGGCTGGCGCCCTTCCCGATTGGCTGTTGCCGGGTGGTGGGCGGGGCGGCGCGGCGCGCGGGAAGATGGCGGCGCGATGGGGCGCGGGGGGGGGGTCGGTGCCTCGGGGCAGCGACGGGCGCGGCCTGGCCGGGCCGGGGCCCGTGTGGTGGGAGCTGGAGCCCCTCTGCCCGGAGCCAGGCTGGGGGAGCGGGGCTGGCTCAGCCTGGAGGAGAGAAGCAGCTCCTGGGGAGCTCTGAGCCCCTTCCCGTCCCTGGAGGGGCTGCAGGAGAGCTGGAGAGGGGCTGGTGCCCAGGGCCAGGCCCAGGGGAACGGCCTCCAGCTGCAGGAGGGGGATGGAGAGGGGCTGGGGGGCAGAAATCCTTCCTGGGGAGGGGGGAGGCCCTGGCACAGGGTGCCCAGAGAAGCTGGGGTCCCCCTGGGATCCCTGGCAGGGCTCAAGGCCGGGTTGGATGGGGCTTTTGGAGCGGGGCCGGAGGAGGCCACAGGGGATGGTCTGAGGGCTGGAGCATCCAGAGCCAGGCTGGGAGAGCTGGGTTGGCTCAGCCTGGAGCAGAGGAGGAGGCTCCAGGGAGATGTTACAGCCCCTTCCAGTCCCTGGAGGGGCCACAAGGAACCTGGGGAGGAACTTTTTAGAAGGGCACAGAGTGAGACAAGAGGGGAATGGGTTTAAATTGGCAGGGGGGAGACTTAGATTGGATATTAGGAAGGAATTCTTCCCTCTGAGGGCGGTGAGGCCCTGGCACAGGGTGCCCAGAGGAGCTGGGGCTGCCCTGGGACCCCTGGCAGGGCTCAAGGCCGGGTTGGATGGGGCTGGGGGCACCCTGGGCTGGGGGGGGGGTCCCTGCCTGTGGTGGTGGGTGAAACCGGATGGGCTTTGAGGTCCCTTCCAGCCCGGACCATCCCCTGAGTCTGCGTTGGAACTGGGGGAGTGGGTGCTGCCCACCCCGGGGTCCCAGCTGGCCCAGCACCCCAGGGCAGAGACACCCGGGTTCCTCCTGCACCAGAGAGTGTCACACGCTGCCCACGCTCCCAGAGCCACGTGCAGGGGGGTGAGTGGGTGTTGCCACTGCAGCTGCTTCAGAACCACCCCAGCACGCTCCACAGAGCCCCCTCTCCCCCAGGTCCCTTCAGTGATGCTGAGCCCTGTCTGCTTCCCTCACCACCCTTCCCAGCGCCTCTTCACACCTTCCTCCTCCCCCCAAACACCCCCCTCTGCCTGTCCCCACAGCTCCCTGTGCCCAGCACGCAGCTGGTCCATGTCCACACCCAGCCTGTGACCCCAGAGGTCACCTGGCTGTTCCCCTCCTGTGGCTGCCCCTGGATCAGGTGCAGGAAGAGGGAGGATCCTTGTGGAGCGAAGAGGAGGTTCCTGCAGGCAGCAGAAGCTCCTTTAAACCTCAGCCCGCCTGGGAACTCTCCCTGAAGTTGATTTTTAGGGGGTTTTCCCCCCTTTCAGGCTGTGGACTGTCGCTTTCTGGGGGTGGTGAAAGGGAACCAGCCCTGGCTCTGCTCTCTGTGTGCCACAGACAGGGGCTGTGCTGGGGCCGTGTCTCTGGCAGTGACATTCAGCTCCACAATCCCGTCCTGTGTCCCCTCACTGCTCCCTGTCTTTCAGAAACACCTTTTTCCGGACAATTTTAGGCCCATTTCACAGAGTCACAGGATCACAGGGGTTGGCAGGGCCCCCCAGAGCCCAGGGGGTCCCACCCCTGCCCAAGCAGGGTCCCTAGGACAGGGGCTGGAATCTCTCCAGACAAGGAGACTCCACACCCCCTGGGCAGCCTGTCCCAGGGCTCCCTCACCCTCACCACCAAGAAGTTCTTCCCCACATTGGGGGGAACTCCCTGGGCTCCAACTTGAGCCCATCGCCCCTTGTCCTGTCCCCACAGACACTGAGCAGAGGCTGCCCATGGCTCCCTGGCTCCCACCCTTCAGCTCTTGAGAACCAGTGATCAGATCCCCTCTCAGGCTCTTCTCTGCAGGCTGAACAGCCCCAGCTCCCTCAGCCTTTCCTCCCAGGGGAGATGCTCCAGCCCCTTCAGCATCTCTGTCCCTCCTCTGGACTCTCTCCAGCAGATGGAGACTCCACAACCTCCCTGTTGATCAGAGGCTCTTTAAACCCTCCTCCCAGCGCCTTATCTTGGGCTCAGTCCCCATATCTGGTTTTATGATGGTTTATTGCTCAGCCCTGAGCACTGAACAGACCGTTACTCTCCACGGGTTCCCTCTCCAGAGCTCTCCTGAAGCAGCCAGCAGCTCCACAGCCTGGGCTGGGACACGGGAGCAGCACCCAGACCCTGGCAGTGGAGTCTGGGACAGTCTGAGGACAGTTCTTTGGGAAAAAGATGAAAAATAAAGATTTAGAGATTGGGAAAAAATGAGGTTAAAAATGAGAAAACCCAGGAGTTTGTCAAAGGAGCCGTTCCTGGGACACGTGTGTGGGGTGAAGATGGGAACTGGCTCATTGGCAGCTCGGAGCTTCCACGGTGGGATGAGCAGTTTGGAAATCAGCCTGGAATCCCAGGGATTTGGGGGGAATCCCAAGGATCCCAGCTGAGGGAGCTGGGCTGGGTCAGCCTGGGGAAGAGAAGGCTGTGGGGGGACCTCAGTGCAGCCTCCCCGTCCCTGAAGGGACCCCAGGACCAGGAGGGGAATCAGCTCTTGGGAAGGGCAGAGACTGGCAGGACAAGGGGCTGGAGTGAAGCTGGAGGAGGGAAGGGGGAGAGGAGAGACTGGGGGGAAGTTCTGTGCAGAGAGAGTGGTGAGGGGCTGGAAGGGGCTGCCCAGAGAGGGGGTGGGTGCCCCATCCCTGGGGGTGTCCAAGGCCAGGTTGGCTGGGGCCCTGGGCACCCTTGTGTAGCTCCAGGCCTGGAGGTTGGTGTCCCTGCCTGTGGCAGGGGGTTGGGGCTCTGGGACCCTTGGGGTCCCTCCCAGCCCAGCCCAGTCTGGGATTCTCTGATGTTTGTCACTGTTTTGGCTTCCCATGAGTTACAGGTCAGGACCCTGGGTGCTCAGTGGGTGCTCTTAGGGAGCCCCAGAACGTGCTGGGTGTGGGTCAGGTGCCGCCCGAGCTGCACTGGGCTCCCTTCTCAGCACCACAGAGTGGGAGTGGGAGGCCAGTGACTGGGGAAATGAGAAGCATCCCAGTGCTGCTCGTGCTCCAGTCCCAGTTTGGTGCCTCAGCCTCGGGGAGGGAATCCTGCTGGTCCCTGAGACAGGGTCCCACTCACCCCACTGAGCCGATTCTGCGGCCCCGTGTCCGTCTGTGGATGGAAAATCCTCCTGCTGGGATGTGCTGGTGCTGCAGAGCCCCTGGCACCGGAGTCTGGGGTCACAACACCAGTGTCACTGCTGCTCAGCCCTGTCCCCTGCGTGGCTGATCCGGATCCCTGTCCCACCCAGCAGCAAATCCCACAATCCAGAGTCACAGGCTGGAAAAGCCCTTTGAGCCCCTGGAGTCCAAACATCCCTGTCCTGTGCAGACCCAGCTCCCTGAGCACCTCATCTCCCCTCTGTTCAACACCCCCAGGGCTGGGGACTCAGCCCCTCCCTGGGCAGCCTGTGCCACAGCCCCACAGCTCTGCCAGGGAAGAACTTTGCCCTCCCAGCTGAGCTGACCCTGCCCTGGGGCAGCTTGAGCCCATTGCCCCTCCTCCCAGCTCCTGGCCCCTGGCTGCAGAGACCATCGCCCACCTCTCTGCACCCTCCTGCCAGGGCAGGGCAGGGCAGGGCAGGGGGGAGAAGGGCTCCCCTCAGCCTCCTCTTCTCAAGACCTCGAGGGGTCCTGAGACTTCCCCCCACATCTGCTCTGACCCTGGGGGACTCTGGAAGCTGCAGCATCCGTCTCTCCCTCTGTTCACAGGGCTGGATGTGCTGTTTCCAGTCACTTCTTCCTCAGGAGCAGCTCTCAGCCAGGCTGTGGCACCACCTCAGGGTTTCCTCACTCCACACCCTGGAGTATCTTCAGCTTCCCAGTACAAGGAAGAGCCCAGTTCCCCGAGGGGCTGGGTGTGGGTGGCTGTTTGGTGGTTTTGATGTGGTTTTTGGTGAGAGGTGGTGCTGCAGTCCAAGCCCATTGTGGTTAAACAGCTCTGGGCTACACAGAGGAGGGACAGCCAAGAGCAGAGACCTACTGTCCCCCTGCCCAGGCCCCAGCTGGAGTGTTGTGTCCAGGGCTGGGCTCCCTGGGATCAACCAGCCAGGGATCTCCTGGAGAGAGTCCAGAGGAGGGACAGAGATGCTGAAGGGCCTGGAGCATCTCCCCTGGGAGGAAAGGCTGAGGGAGCTGGGGCTGTTCAGCCTGGAGAGAAGAGCCTGAGAGGGGATCTGATCACTGGTTCTCAAGAGCTGAAGGGTGGGAGCCAGGGGGCCATGGGCAGCCTCTGCTCAGTGTCTGTGGGGACAGGACAAGGGGCGATGGGCTCAAGTTGGAGCCCAGGGAGTTCCCCCCAATGTGGGGAAGAACTTCTTGCTGGTGAGGGTGAGGGAGCCCTGGGACAGGCTGCCCAGGGGGTGTGGAGTCTCCTTGTCTGGAGAGATTCCAGCCCCTGTCCTGGGGACCCTGCTTGGGCAGGGGTTGGACCCCTGGGCTCTGGGGGGCCCTGCCAACCCCTGTGAGTCTGTGATTCCATGACCTGTCTCTGTGTTGGAAGGAACTGATGCTGGTTGTTAACGCTGCCCCATACAGCTCCTCCTCCCAGATGTGAATCCCCAAGCTGCTAATTAAAATCAGCTCCCAATCAATGACTGCTGGGCTGGCAGCAGCCAGGTGCTCCTCACGCTTGAGCTTCGTTCAGTCTCATTAACCTGCCTTATCCTAAAGCTTCCCCTGACACCAACATGGGGCTGTGAGGGACCATCTCTGGGGGGGGATGGATTTTTGGATACCTGAACTCCCTGGGCTCCAGCTTGAGCCCATCGCCCCTTGTCCTGTCCCCACAGACACTGAGCAGAGGCTGCCCATGGCCCCCTGGCTCCCACCCTTCAGCTCTTGAGAACCAGTGATCAGATCCCCTCTCAGGCTTCTTCTCTCCAGGCTGAACAGAGAACAGGACTAAGAGGGGATCTTGTTAATGGGAACAGGGCAGAAATCCACCTGTGCCACCCTGCAGCTTCTCTCAGCCCCTCTCTGCTCAGGGGGCTGCTCCCTGCCTCACCTCTAACACTGCAGAGTTGTTACTCCAGAGATGCAGCTCAGAGAGAGAGAAGCTGGGTTGGGTTTTGTTTGTGGTCTGGACCCTCCTTCCCCTGGCACCAGGGGGGATTTTGCCTTGGTTGAGCCCCAGCTCAGCCCAGAATCATCCACCAACCAGGTGGTGGCTGGTTCCCTCCTCAGCCAAACCTTCAACCCCAGCGGTTCCTGAAGCTGGGGCTCCCCTCAGGCTCCCAGTTTCCCTGGGAAAATACCATGAGTCAGACGTCCAGGATTGATGCCTGGCCCTGAGGGGGGAGGAACGATGCACAGAGGTTACTCATCCCTCTTCCTTCTGTGTCCCAGGAGCGATTCGCTGCTGAGCAGAGCAGCTGGGGCTCAGGGTGATGCCCTTGTGTGGGTCTGGTGCTGCTGCATCTCTGGAGCCAACAGCCACATCCCGGGCTGCAGCAAACTGAGCGCGGGCAGCAGGTCTGGGGAGGGTTCTGCCCCTCTGCTCTCCTGAGACCCCACCTGCAGTGCTGGGGACAGCCCTGGGGCCCCCAACATAAGGAGGACATGGAGCTGTTGGGATGGAGCCAGAGGAGACCACGAGGATGATCAGAGGGCTGGAGAGCCTCTCCTGTGAAGCCAGGCTGGGAGAGCTGGGCTGGCTCAGCCTGGAGCAGAGGAGGCTGCGGGGGCCCTTAGAGCCCCTTCCAGCCCCTGAAGGGGCCACAAGGAACCTGGGGAGGGACTTCTGAGAAGGGCACAGAGTGATGGGATGAGGGGTGATGGGTTTAAATTGGCAGGGGGTAGATTTAGATGGGATATTAGGGAGGAATTCTTCCCTCTGAGGGTGGTGAGGCCCTGGCACAGGGTGCCCAGGGAGGTGGTGGCTGCCCCCTCCCTGGAGGTGTCCCAGGCCGGGTTGGATGGAGCCCTGAGCAGCCTGGGCTGGGGAGAGGTGTCCCTGTCCCTGGCAGGGGGTGGGACTGGGTGGGCTCTGAGGTCCCTTCCATCCCAAACCAGTCTGTGAGTCTGTGTCTATCCCAGGTCTTGGATCTGACCAGACACACCGGTCCTGGGGGGGGGGTGGGGTGTCCTCGTGGGGGAGAGGACGGGGAGCGAGTGGTGGCATCCTGGGCTGTGTGGGTGCAGCGTCCAGCCCCAGGGAGCCCCAGGTCTGTGGCAGCTCCTGAGCCATCAGCCACCAAAGGGGCAAAACTCACCCGATCCCGGAGCTGCTCGGGATGCTCCGGGCTGGGCCGTGGTGTCCCAGGGCTGCTCCTGGTCCCCAGGGCAGCTGGCAGGTGAGGAGCACATCCTCCTCCTCCTCCTCCTCCTCCTCCTCCTCCTCCTCCCAGGCTGGGGTGCAGCTCAGCCCGTGCAGAGGGGAGCAGTGCCTCCCTCTCCCAACTGCTGGGCCCCACAGGATGCTCCCAGCCCCTGGCTCCCTCCAAGGGGGCAAAACCCCCGCACCAGCCGCGCTTTGAACTCCCCAGCGCTGTGAGGAGGGGGGTGGGGGGTCCTCAGCGATCAGAGCTCCCCTGGGGGGGGGTTGGCATCCCCGGGGTGATGATCCCTGTGGGGTCAGGGACATGGTGAAACTCTCTGGGCTAAAACAAGCAACCCCCACCTGAGCTGACTCCAGCTGAACCTGTGGCCGGGCAAAGGAACCCCCTGGGTCCCAGTGGGCACTTCACCCTTCTTCCCAGTGTCCCCAGTGTCCTCCAGAGCTCTCCAGCTGCTCTGGATGAGCACCAGCTCTGGGCACAGGGAGGCTCTGATCTGGCTGACCCACCGTGGGCAGTGCTGCTGCTGCCCAGCTCTTGCTCTGACCTGGTTTTATACCCCACAGGAGCAGCCATAACCTCGAACCACACCAGGCCTCGTGGGAGGAAGGCTGAAACAAGGGGTTCCCTGCCCTGGGAGTGGGGTGCTGGGTGCCCACAGCATCCTTCTGTGGGGTCTGGGGGTGGTGGCAGCACCGGCCTGGCCCGGTGTGTGGCCGGGGGGCTCAGGGGAGATGGGGGGGGTTGGTTCCATACGGGGGTCTCTGATGCTGGACAGCTCAGTGTGGGATGCCAGGTGAGAGCCTTTGGGGCAGGGCTGGGGAGGGCAGTGCTGGGTGGGCAGCAGCAGCTCCATGAGCTGGGTTTTCTCTCTTTCTTTCACCAAAACCCACCGTGTCCCACCCTCTGCCTTAACTGCCTGGAGAGACCGAGCTCCCCGAAGAGCTGTTTGAGTGGGGGGTGTCCCCCAGGGTCCCTGTCCACCTCCCCCAGCTTTGGGAGCTCACTGGCTGCCCCACAGCCCATGGCTGAGGCTGAGCCTGTACCCCGCTCCTGGGGACACCCTCGTCCCCCCAGCCCTGGGGCAGGAGGCAGGACCCCCACCTCCTGCGCTGGGCACCCATGGGTGCCAGCTGCTCCAGCTTGGCCCAGGGGCTGGGGGGGTGACAGGGTGCTGGGCCGTGGGGGTTTGGGAGGCTTCGTGTGCTGCAGGTGGAGGGACAATGCTGCTGGGGACACGGGTGCCACCGCGGTCGCGTCCTGGAGGGAAACGGCTGCTGGGGCCGGGGTGAGGCCTGTGAGGCCCGCGAGGCCCCCCCGTCCCGCTGCCCCCCCTGCCCGCAGGCTGGGCCGGCCTGGGCCGTGTCCACCGGAGTGGAGACCCCACCCCGGGCCTGCCCGAGCACCCAGTGCCAGAGGAGCCTCTCCCAGGGGCTCTTGGTGTTCCAGGCCAGGTTGGCTGGGGCCCTGGGCACCCTTGTGTAGCTCCAGGCCTGGAGGTTGGTGTCCCTGCCTGTGGCAGGGGGTTGGAGCTCTGGGACCCCTGGGGTCCCTCCCAGCCCAGCCCAGTCCATGAGTCTGTGATTCTCTTCCCAGGGCAGGACCCCAACGCTCTGCCCTGGTCTCCCACCAGCCCCCGGCGCCGCTGGGCCCAAGGGTCCCAGGGCAGGGAGTGTGCAGGGGGCTCCCCGAAACGCCGACACCCTGACACCGGGGGTCTCCCAGCCACCCCAGTCTGGGACGGGGAGCCCATAGTGGGTGGCTGGGGCTCCCCTCCCCACACTGAGCTCTCACCCTGGGGTCACATCCCACCGGGGCTTTGCCAGAGGGAGAAGGGGGGTCCCGGGAGCCGGTCCCAGGGGCAGGGTGGGGGGAACCCCCCAGCCCCGACGGGCCATTCGTGGGGCTGGGACCCCCCGGGGGCTCGGGGCATCCCAGGGCTCAGTGCCGGTACCGGGGCTTGGTGCCAAGCCCGGTGGTGATGCTGGGGCCGGTAGGACACCGGTACCGGCAGCGATGGAGAAGGGGGGTCCCGGGAGCCGGTCCCACGGGCAGGGTGGGGGGAAATCCCCAGCCCCAGCCCCGACGGGTGACCCGTGGGGCCGGGACCCCCGGGGGGCTCGGGGCATCCCGGTGCCGAGCCCCGCGGCGATGCCGGGGCCGGTGGGGGGGCCGGTACCGGCAGCGATGGAGAAGGGGGGTCCCGGGAGCCGGTCCCACGGGCAGGGTGGGGAGACACCCCCAGCCCCAGCCCCGACGGGCCATCCGTGGGGCCGGGACCCCCGGGGGGCTCAGGGCATCCCGGTGCCGAGCCCCGCGGCGATGCCGGGGCCGGTGGGGGGGCCGGTACCGGCAGCGATGGAGAAGCGGGGGGGGTCCCAGGAGCCGGTCCCACGGGCAGGGTGGGGGGAAACCCCCAGCCCCGACGGGTGACCCGTGGGGCCGGGACCCCCGGGGGGCTCGGGGCATCCCGGGGGCTCGGTGCCGGGGCTCGGTGCCGGGGCGGGGCGGCGGGCGCTGCCGGTGCCGGTAGGCGGCAGTGCTCGGCGCTCGGCGCCGCTCCCCCCCGCCCACTGCCGCGAAGCCCGGAGGAGGCGGATGCAATTCCCCGGCTGCCTCTGGCTCCTCGGCGGGGCGGCGGGGCCCGGCCCGCAGCGCGCAGGCAGCGACAGCGGCTCCGCTCCCGGCTCCGGCCCCGGCCCCGGCGCGGCGGCGGCCGGCTGCGCGCTCCCGTTCCGCTCCGCGCTCTCCCCGCCGCGGCCCGGCCCCAGCCTGCGGGGCCCGGCCCAGCACCGCGGGGCCATGGCCGAGTGGGCGCCCGCCCAGGTAAGCGCGGCCCGGCCCGGCCCGGCCCGGCCCGGGGGCAGCGGCACCGCCGGCGGAGCCGCCCCGACCCGCGTTACCGACTGGGCCCCGCGAGCCCCGGCCGGGACCCTCCGCGGTGCCCCCTGAATCCCCCCCCCCCCCCGCGGCATCCCCGGCCCGGGGAGCCCCGGCGACCCCCCTGCGCCCTCCGGCCCCGGGCGGCCCCGCGGGGACCCGACCCGCCGCTGCCCCGGGATGCCCGTGTGTCCCCGGGATGTCCCCGGGACCCCCGGGCCCGGCTGCCACGTGCTCCCGGCCCCATCCTCCCCCGGGGGCTTGGGGGGGGGGGTGTCGGGGGGGCGGTGTGTGACCCGGAGAGCCCCCCGCAAGGGGAGGGGGCTGCTGCCCGCGGCGCACCGTGACCCGCTGTCCCCGCTGTCCCCGCGGGGAGCGGTGACCGGCGCTGACCCCGCGGCCGCCCCGCGATGCTCGCGAGCCCCTCACCGGCCCCTCAGGCCCCGGGTCCCTCCTGCGGCTCAGCCCTGGCAGCACCGACAGCCCCGGGGGGCTGGGGACGGGGGGGGTTGTGTGGGGTGTGTGGGGGGGGGGCAAATCCTGCCCAAGAACGGGGGGGCAAATCCTGCCCAAGAAGGGGGTGCACAGGGGGTGCCTGGGGAGGGGGCAGCGCTGCCAGCTTTGGGGGTCACACAGCGGGGTGCGGGGTCGCGGGGGGGAAGCCCCTGAATCTGGGGGAGCTGCTGCACTGCTGGGGCTCCAGACACGACCCCGGGGTGGGTGGGGGTGAGGGGACACACACACACACCAGACAGGCCACCCATGGGGGTCCCCTCCCACCCACCGCCCTCCCCCCCGGCCCAGGTGCAGGAGTGGAACGTGGAAGCCCCCCACCTGATGCCGCTGCAGCCGCCGCTGCTGCCGGAGCGGGCGCACATGCGGGAGGCTCAGCTCCACTCCGCCGAGGCTTCGCTCTGGACCGTGGTGGCCACGGTGCAGGCGATGGAGAGGAAGATCGACCTCCTGGCCACCCGCCTGCTCAGCCTGGAGGGCCGGTCCGGCACGGCTGAGAAGAAGCTCCTGGACTGCGAGAAGACGGCCATGGAGTTCGGCAACCAGCTGGAGAGCAAATGGGCCGTGCTGGGCACCCTGATCCAGGAGTACGGGCTGCTCCAGCGCCGCCTGGAGAACGTGGAGAACCTGCTCAAGAACAGGAACTTCTGGGTGCTGCGCCTGCCCCCCGGTCCGCGGGGAGAGGTCCCCAAGGTAGCAGCTGCCGGGGGGGGGGGGCTCTGTGGGCTGTGTGTGGGGGGCTGCCCTGGGGAGCGGGTACCGCTGAGCTGCTGGGGGGGCCTGTCCCTGCAGGTGCCGGTGACGTTTGTTGACATTGCCGTCTACTTCTCGGCAGAGGAGTGGAAGAATTTGGAGGAGTGGCAGAAAGAGCTGTACAGTAACCTGCTGAAGGAGAACTACGAGTCTTTGATCTCCCTGGGTAAACATCCCCTTCTCGCCCCTCTCCCGGCAGCCCTGGCTGTTGGCTGCACCTCCCCGGAGGGTGACGGATGTGGGTACCCCCCGCAAACGGTCCCTGGTGGCACATGGTGTGACCTCCTGTCTCGGAGGGACCCCACGCGGCAGCTCACGGGGGGTGTGTGTGGATGTGATGATGCACCGTGCCGTGCTGGTGCCACCCGGTCCCAGGGAGCTGGAGTGGGTCCTCATCCCCCCAAAACCAGGGTCCTGAGCATCTGAGCATCCTGCAGCCGGGGTGCTGGGCCCCGGCAGCCCCGTCGTGTCCCCCCACCTGTGTGTGACAGGGGTGGGGGTGGGTGCAGCCCTGGCACCGGAGCGAGCGGCGCTGTCTCCCCGCACAGACGGCGCCCTGTCCAGGAGCGAGGCGCAGCCCCGCGGCGAGCGCAGCGAGGGACCCTGCGTCCCCGAGCAGAGGGAGCTGGACCAGCGGGAGCTGCCGCCGGACGCCTGCGCGGGTGAGACGCCGGCCGGCAGCCGGGGCAGCGCCGGGCGCCCCCAGCCCACCTGCCTCCCACCCCCTGCTGCCCCCACCCTCCCGCTCGCCCCGTTCCATCCCCGGTGGCCCCAGAGCCCCAGCACCCCAGCTCCTCTCCTCATCGCCCCTCAACTCCCGTGACCGATGTGCTGGGGGGTCTTGGGGATCCATCACTGGGACATCCACGTGTCCCCCACCCGCCACCGTGTCGTGTCGGAGCCCCCAGGCTGTGTCACAGTCTCCTGTCCCCATGGGCTGTGCCATGGTTGTCCCTTCCAACCGACTGTCCCGGGTCACCCGTCCCCAGGGTGCTGGTCCCCATGGTGGTGCCACCTCGGTGCTGTCCAGCTGCCCACATCCCCCCGGGGTGTCCAATGGTGCCTGGGGGATGGGGACACCCCACGTGGCCAAGCCCCGGTGTCCCACAGCCCGAGGTGCTTCGGCCAGAGGGTTGTGGCACCGGCCAAGTCTCTCCTTGTTGAACAGAGTCGCTGATCTCCACCTCTGACATCCTGTCCCGGATCAAGCAGGAGGTGGCCTTTGTGGGGGAGCAGCAGTTCGCCGAGGAGCGGGGGATGCCGGCGGACCCCTGTGCTGGTGAGCCCAGGGCCCCCCAGCTGCCCCCCCTGAGCCTGCCAGGAGCAGGATGCAGCCCCTCTGAGTCCCTGTCCCTTCCCCACAGGCGCAGACACCCTGATCACAGCGCACGACTTCTTGTCGTGGATCAAGCAGGAGGAAGAGCCCTGTGTGCGTGAGCCCTGGGAGCTGCCGGACAGGGAGATGCTGCCCGGTCCCGGTCCCGGTCCTGGTGAGCGAGGATGAGCCCAGTCCCGTGGGATTGGGGATGGTGGGGGAGCACCCACCCAGGCTGGGCTGGGGCTTGGGGGTGTCCCTGGTGTCCATGGGCCCTGGGAGCTGCTGGACAGGGAGATGCTGCCCAGTCCTGGTCCTGGTCCTGGTGAGTGGTGATGAGCCCAGTCCTGTGGGATTGGGGATGGGGGTTGGTGGGGGAGCACCCACCCGGGCTGGGCTGTGGCTTGGGGACGGCCCCTGTGTCCATGAGCCCTGGGAGCTGCTGGACAGGGAGATGCTGCCCAGTCCTGGTCCTGGGGAGCGATGATGAGCCCGGCCCCATGGGATTGGGGCTGGTGGGAAAGCACCCACCCAGGCTGGACTATGGCTTGGGGACGTCCCCAGTGTCCACAAGCCCTGGGAGCTGCCGGACAGGGAGATGCTGCCCAGTCCTGGTACGTGGTGATGAGCCCAGTCCTGTGGGACTGGGGCTGGTGGGGGAGCACCCACCCAGGCTGGGCTGGAGCTTGGGGATGGCCCCTGTGTCCATGAGCCCTGGGAGCTGCTGGACAGGGAGATGCTGCCCGGTCCCGGTCCTGGTCCTGGTGAGTGGTGATGAGCCCAGCCCCATGGGATTGGGGATGGTGGGGGAGCACCCACCCAGGCTGGACTACGGCTTGGGGGTGTCCCCAGTGTGCACAAGCCCTGGGAGCTGTTGGACAGGGAGAGGCTGCCCAGTCCTGGTGAGCGGTGATGAGCCCAGTCCTGTGGGATTGAGGATGGGGGTTGGTGGGGGAGCACCCACCCAGGCTGGGCTGGGGCTTGGGGGTATTCCTGGTGTCTGAGAGCCCTGGGAGCTGCTGGACAGGGAGATGCTGCCCAGTCCTGGTCCTGGTCCTGGTGAGCAGTGATGAGCCCAGTCCCGTGGGATTGGGGATGGTGGGGGAGCACCCACTCAGGCTGGGCTGTGGCTTGGGGGTGTCCCCAGTGTCCACAAGCCCTGGGAGCTGTTGGACAGGGAGAGGCTGCCCAGTCGTGGTGAGCGGTGATGAGCCCAGTCCTGTGGGATTGGGGATGGGGGTTGGTGGGGGAGCACCCACCCAGGCTGGGCTGGGGCTTGGGGACGGCCCCTGTGTCCATGAGCCCTGGGAGCTGCTGGACAGGGAGATGCTGCCTGGTCCTGGTCCTGGGGAGTGATGATGAGCCTGGCCCCATGGGATTGGGGATTGGGGATGGTGGGGGAGCACCCACCCAGGCTGGGCTGGGGCTTGGGGGTGTTCCTGGTGTCTGAGAGCCCTGGGAGCTGCTGGACAGGGAGATGCTGCCCAGTCCTGGTCCTGGGGAGTGATGATGAGCCCGGCCCCATGGGATTGGGGATGGGGGGTGGTGGGGGAGCACCCCCCCAGGCCGTGCTGTGGCTTGGGGGTGTCCCCAGTGTCCCCAGCAAGCTGACCGCAGCCTTTCCCCCCTCCCCCAGCCGGCGAGGGGCTGCTGGTGAAGACAGAGGAGCGATGCCCCCACGCCGAGCCCCCCGAGGAGGTGGGCTTGCCGGGAGCCTCGGGGGAGTTGCTCTTCCCCGGCGCCGGCTTCGGGACCCCCGAGGGCCCGGTGGGGGCTGCGGCGGCGTCGGGGGCCCCTCTCCCCGCACAGCACAGACTGGGCAAAGCCCCCCCGGGCGCGGAGCCGGGCGCGGAGGCGCCGGGGGTCCCCAGCAGCAGCAGCAGCAGCACCACCCCCCCGGCCCCGGGCGAGGGGCGTCCCCACGGCTGCGCCGAGTGCGGGAAGAGCTTCAGCGGGAAGAAGAGCCTGCGGATCCACCAGCGCAGCCACGCGGCCGAGCGGCCCTACCCCTGCGCCGAGTGCGGGAAGAGCTTCAACTGCCACTCGGGGCTGGTGCGGCACCAGATGATCCACCGCGGCGAGCGGCCCTACCAGTGCGGCGAGTGCGGGAAGAGCTACAGCCGCAAGGAGCACCTGCAGAACCACCAGCGGCTGCACACGGGCGAGCGGCCCTTCGCCTGCGCCGCCTGCGGCAAGAGCTTCATCCGCAAGCAGAACCTGCTGAAGCACCAGCGCATCCACACCGGGGAGCGGCCCTACCAGTGCCCGGCCTGCGGCCGCAGCTTCCGCTACAAGGAGTCGCTCAAGGACCACCAGCGGGTCCACGGCGCCGAGGCGGGGCCCCCGCCGCTCCCCGCGCCGGGCATCATGCCGCCCGGGGACTAGGGGGGGCCCCAGAGTGGACTGAGACACCCCCACCCCCATGACACCCCCCACCCAGCTCCCCCCGGGATGGGGGACACCCCCCCCCCACCCCCCCCAGCTCCCCCCGGGATGGGGATGGGCGCCTCAGTCCCCCCCCGAATGCGGCTGGGGGGGCACCCCCACCCCCCCACAGCTCCCCCCCGGGATGGGGGTGGGCGCCTCAGCTCCCCCCCCGAATGCGGCTGGGGGGGGCACACACCCCCCCCCGCCCCCAACTCACCCCCGGGATGGGGGTGGGCGCCCCAGCTCCCCCCCGAATGCGGCTGGGGGGGCACCCCCGCCCCGCCTCAGCTCCCCCCGGGATGGGGGTGGGCGCCCCAGCTCCCCCCGGGATGGGGGACACCCCCCCCTTCCCCCCCACAGCTCCCCCCGGGATGGGGGTGGGCGCCCCAGCTGCCCCCCGAATGCGGCTGGGGGACACCCCCCCCCCCCAGCTCCCCCCGGGATGGGGATGGGGGACACACACCCCCCCGCCCCCCCACAGCTCCCCCCCGGGATGGGGATGGGCGCCCCAGCTCCCCCCGGGATGGGGGACACCCCCCCCCCCCCAGCTCCCCCCGGGATGGTGGGTGGGTTCCTCAGCTCCCCCCCCGAATGCGGCTGGGGGGGGATGGGGGGTAGTGGAGGAGGGAGCAGGGGGGGGTCGTGCACCCATAGAGGGGTGTGTGTGTGCCCCCCCCCCCCCCCATCCTGCTGCAGACGGACAGACGCTCTTCAGCCCCCCCCCCCCCCCAGACAATCTCGCTGCACGGGATGGGGAGCAGCCCCCTCTCTCCCCCCCCCCCCAGCCACGTCGTCCCCCACCGCTGCTCCCTGCCCGCCCCCCCCCACCCCAGACCCTTCCTCACCCCCCCACTCCCCCCCGCCTGCTGCTCTGCTCCCTGCCCCCCCCCCGGTTTTTACTCCCCCTGCCCAGTGCTCGGGGTGTGGTTTTGTATGGACCGTGCGAGACGGAATAAAGTCGTGCTGGGCTGCAGCGCCTCCCCCCACCCCAAAACCCTGGGGGGGGTCCCACTGCCCCCCAGGCCCTGAGGCCATGGTGCCCCCCCCCCCCCCCAGGGATCCTGATTCCCCCTCCCTGGGAAGTCAAGGTCAGGAATGGGCGGGGGGGGGGGGTGGGTGGGCTGAGGGCACCCTGCATGGGGCAGGGGAACAGGCTGGGGTCTCGGGGGGGGGGATGTCACTGGTGGCCTTGCCCTCCTGCCACCCCAAAGCAGGGAGTGGCTGCACCCATGGGTGACACCCTGCGAGGTTTCAGCTCTCCCCCAGACCCCTGGGACCCCCCCCCGGTTCGTTCCTCCCTTTCCCTGACACTCGTGGGCAGTGGTTGGGGGCCAAGGCCCACCCTGGGGCACCCACCAACCCAGCACCCACCTTCCTGCACCCCTCTGGTTCCCCTGGACTGAGGGGGGGGGGGGGGGTCACTGCCAGTGTGCCCCCTCACCCCTGCTATGGGGGGCAGGCACCCTGGAGACCCCAACCAGAGTGGGGACCCGGCCCCCCATCCTGCTGTCACTGAGCGGGGCCATGGCTGTGGGGAGGGGGTGTCACGACACTGGGGGGGGGGGGGGGGTGGGGGGTGTCCTGAGCTCCCTGGGGACCCTTGGACCAAACATGTGCCCCCCCCCCGAGCTGTGACCCCTGCCCAACACCCCAGCACCCCGCAGGCAGCTCAGGCTGCTGGTGCCAAGCATGGCCAGCCCAGCCCTGGACACCCTGTGTGCCCCCCCCCCACCCCCTGCTCCCCCCTCCCCAATTTCTGACCCCAGGGGCTGGGGGGGCCCCAGGTAAGTGCGATGAACTCAGTGTTGAGCCTGGGGGTGTTGACACCAGGGGGCTTGGCTGTGCTGGGGACCCTCCTGGTGTGGCTGTATCATGGGGGGGGGGGGGCTGCCCCCCCAAAGCAGGACAGACCCCCCCCAGCAGCACCGGGGTGGGGGGGGAGCAGAGAGGAGCCAGAGGCAGAGGGTGAATTAGGAGCAGAGAAGCCCTGGCACCAGCAAGCAGGGGACAGGACCCCCAAAAAGCCTCCTGCAGGAGGGGTGGGGGGCACACACAGACCCCCCCCCAATCCCTGCACGGGGCCACCTCAGGAGCAGGCTGGTAGCACCGGGCTGGCATCACTGGTGGTGTGGCTGGCACCAGCCTGGCTCCCAGCGCGGGGGGGGGGGGCCGTGGGAAGAGGGGCCCCTGCTGCCCCCTCCCCAATTGTTCACACTCACTCACACACACACACACAGCATTTTTTTCTGGGTTTTTGGGGGATTTTTTTTTTTTTCCTTAAACAGAAGGTTTTGTGGTTATATGCAAATTAGGTCATTAAATGATTTGCATAAAATGTTCGCCCGTCAGCGACTAATTGTTCCTAACGCCCCCTCCCCCCCCCCCAACACCCCCCCCCACCCCCCCCCCCAAAAAATAAAGGTAGTAATCCTACTCCACTAGCGCTGCCACACGGCCCCCGCCCTGCCGACCCCCTCCCCACGCTCCCACTCCGGGCAGGGAGCGCGAGGCCGCCGCCGCCATCGCTGCCACCGACGCCACCGCCATCGCCGCGCTCCCGCCGCGCCTCCAGCACCAGGCCCTGGCTGCCTGTGGGCCCCACGGAACCTTCCTCGGGGTAGGAGCCAACTTCACAGGGGGGGTGGGCACGTGCCCCACGGGCACGGCGGATCCCCCTCCCCGGCCCGCGCACACATCCCCCCCCCGCCCCACCCCTCGGTCCAGGGCCGGGAGGGCCGCGGGGACACCATGTCCTTCGTGGGACAGCGTCCCCCCCCGGCCCCTAGCTGTTGGTGAGGAAGAGGCGTCTGTGTCTGGAGGCAGAGCCTCTGGGGCGGCCTCGACGCCGGCCCCGGCCGCGGTTACCGAAGGGGCTGCGGCTGGGCACGGCGCTCTCGGCCCAACCGCCGGCGGTCGCGGCCTGCGGCTCTGGGAAGCCAGGCTCGGCTTTGGGCTGCTCCAGGAGCGGGCTGGGGTCCGGGTGGGGCGCGGGGGGCGTGGGCTGGCTCTGGCGGGCGCTGGCCCGCTCCTGGCGCAGGTAGCGCAGCTCGTCGCGGATGTCCGTCAGGACGCCCAGCAGCCGGAACTGGAGCTCGCGGTCGCGGGCCCGCTCCTCCCGCTGGGTGGCCCGTTCCTCTTGCCACATGGCCAGCTCTTGGTGGTAGAGCTGGTCCCACTGCTCCTCCAGGTCCAGCAGGTGATGGATGTTAGTCCTCCAGCTCTCCCGCCGCTCTTCCCGCAGGCGGGAGCAGCCCAGGCCGCGGGGTGGGCCGGGGGCGGCGGCGGCGGGGGCATCGCCCGGCGGGGAGGCGGAGGACGGGAGCGACTCCTCGGTCAGGGCGCCGTGCAGGGGGGAGCGGGCCGGGGGCTCCTCTTCCGCTGAAGGTTTCTCCCAGGTCGGGCCCATCAGTACCCTGGGCAGAGCGCCCATCTCCGGGCCCGAGCCCCCCGCTTGCTCCTCGGGGTGCGAAGAGTCGAGCCCCCGGCCCAGGGCGGGCAGGTCGGACACCCCCTCGTGGCCCCAGTCCGAGTGAGGGTCCGCAGGGTTGAGAGGGTCCTCGGGCAGGGAGGTGACGGAGCCCTGGGAGCTGCACCGGCGGATCAGCATGGCCTGGCGGGACAGCTTCATGTCTTCCTCCGCGGAGCTGGGGGCTTCGGGCCCCCCGGGCTGCGCCCCCGCGGCCCCCCCGCCCTGGCCCCTCTCCCCCTCCCGGCCCTCCTTCTCCTCCTCCTCGGACATGGAGGCGTAGGAGACCAGCGACTCGTTGCGCAGGGACGGGGAGATGGCCGACATGTCCGGCGTCCGCAGCTCCGGGCCCGACTCGGCTGCAGGGGGAGAAGAGGAGGGGTCTCTGCTCAGACCTGCCTGGCACCCTGGCCCCCCCACCCCTGCCCAGCACACGCACCCCCCGACAGACACTTGCCCCTCGCAATGGCTTCTGGGTCCTTCAGACCCACCCCCTTCGCCTGCCCCCAACACCCCGCGGCGGGGACACCACCCTAAGGCTGGGTGTTCACAGCCCTTCAGCACCCACAGAGCGGGACAGGGGTGCAGGGGAGTATCCTGGCTTCCCCCCTGTGCTGCACCCAGCCCCCCTATGAGGACCCACAAAGCAGGAGATGGGTGCAGGGAAGCGTCTCCCATCCTTGTGCTGCACCCAGTCCCCCCCTGAGCACCCACAGAGCAGGAGAGGGGTGCAGGGAAGCGTCTCCCATCCTGGTTCCCACCTTGTGCTGCACCCAGCCCCCCTGTGAAGACCCACAGAGCAGGAGAGGGGTGCAGGGAAGTGTCTCCCATCCTTGTGCTGCACCCAGCCCCTCATCAGCACCCACAGAGCAGGAGAGGGGTGCAGGGAAGCGTCTCCCATCCTGGCTCCTTGTGCTGCACCCAGTCCCCCATGAGCACCCACAGAGCAGGAGAGAGGTGCAGGGAAGCATCTCCCATCCTTGTGCTGCACCCAGCCCCCCATCAGCACCCACAGAGCAGGAGAGGGGTGCAGGGAAGCATCTCCCATCCTGGCTCCTTGTGCTGCACCCAGCCCCCCCATCAGCACCCACAGAGCAGGGGATGGGTGCAGGGAAGTGTCTCCCATCCTGGTTCCCCCCTTGTGCTGCACCCAGCCCCCCATGAGCACCCACAGAGCAGGAGAGAGGTGCAGGGAAGCATCTCCCATCCTTGTGCTGCACCCAGCCCCCCATCAGCACCCACAGAGCATGAGAGGGGTGCAGGGAAGTGTCTCCCATCCTGGTTCCCCCCTTGTGCTGCACCCAGCCCCCCATGAGCACCCACAGAGCAAGGGATGGGTGCAGGGAAGCGTCTCCCATCCTGGTTCCCCCCTTGCACTGCACCCAGTCCCCCATGAGCACCCACAGAGCAGGAGAGGGGTGCAGGGAAGCGTCTCCCATCCTGGTTCCCCCCTTGTGCTGCACCCAGCCCCTCCACCCCCCACCCCAGCGGGCTCCGGGTGCGTCCCCTGCCCCTGCCCTGCCCTCCCGTCGGCCGCAGCCGCCTCACCCGAGCTGCTCTGCCCTTCCCCGCGGCTGTAGTCGCAGGCGCCGGGCGGGTCGGGGCTCTGCACGGCCAGGCGGGGCACTGCGGAGCCCTCCAGGTCCGGCAGGGCCGAGGGCTGCCCGTTGGTGTCGATGTAGATGCTGGGGTGGCTGGCGCCGGGCTGCAGGTGCAGGAAGGGCTGCTTGGTGGCACCGGGGAAGAACAGGTCTGCGGGGACACACGGACACAGCCCGGCCTCAGAGGCGCAGCCACCTCCCGCGCCCCCCAGGATGGGATGGGTGGGGGTCTCCCCGAAGGGCCCCAGGGAACCCTGTGCGTGGGGACAGGCGCGCTCAGGGACGGGTCCTCCTGTGAGGTGGGCTCTGCCCCATCGCTCACCTTCACCTCCCCCCTGGGACCATCTGGAAGCCCCGAGGGGGTCGGGAGCCCCTGGGAGTCCCATGGGGTGGAGACCCCCTGCTCTGCAGCACGAGGGGCGCCTGGCTCAGGGTCAGCCCGAGCCTGGGGAGCGCGCTGAGACCCCCCCATGGAAAGGGGCTGAGCTGGAAGAGCAGGGGAAGGCGCAGGGAAAACGAGTCCTGGGGTGCCCCAGGGACACACAGAACCCAGACCCACCCCCTCTGTGGCAGCAAAAGGGCTGGAGGGGCTGCCTTTCCCTCCTGGGGGGCACCCAGCACGGCTGCAAGGCTGATCTCAGGTCCTGCACTCACAGCCCCCCACCCCAACGTGTCTCTTGGGGTTCGAGGTGCCACCCAGGAGCAAGGGGTGAGCGAGGGGCACCCCCTCCCCAGCCACACTCAGCAGCTGGCTGTGGGAGGGCAGTGTGGCTGCTCACGCCTGAGGCTCCCCCTGCCCTCAGCGAACCGGGGGGACACTGACCCCGAAAACAACGGGGTGGGAAACAACCCCCCAGCTGCCTTCAGGCAGCACCCAGCAGGGCCAGGCACTGGGGCCAGGTAAGGAAAGAAAAGGCAGACCCCCCCCAAAAGCCCTGCTCCCCCCAAAGTGTGAGGTGTGGCTGCTCAGCCCACGGGATCCCCAGGCAGGGTTTCCAGCCGTGGTGGTTCCCCCCTCAGGCAGGACAGGACCATGGCTGGGCTGGACGCTGTAACCCCACCTCAAACCCCCCAAAACCTCCTTCCTCCACCCACACAGGATGCAACAACCCCCCAAAACCTCCTTCTACCATCCACACAGGATGCAACAACCCCCCAAAACCTCCTTCTACCATCCACACAGGATGCATCAACCCCCCAAAACCTCCTTCTACCACCCACACAGGATGCATCAACCCCCCAAAACCTCCTTCTACCATCCACACAGGATGCAAACCCTCAGCAGAACCCTGGAGCTTGGGGAGGGGACCACAGCCTGGTGATGTTACCAGGCAGGACATCACTCTGAGAACACATGTGGGGACACGGCATGGGGTCTCTCCTCACCCACCCTAGAGGGGACCACAGCCTGGTGATGTTACCAGACAGGACATCACTTGGAGAGCTCAGGTGGGGACATGGCACGGGGGTCTCTCCTCACCCACCCTGGAGCCTGGGGAGGGGACCACAGCCTGGAGACAATACCAGGCAGGACATCACTCAGAGCAGAGATCGGGACACAGCACGGGGGTCTCTCCTCACCCACCCCAAAGCTTGAGGAGGGGATCACAGCCTGGTGACGTTACCAGGCAGGACATCACTTGGAGAGCTCAGGTGGGGACACGGCACAGGGGTCTCTCCTCACCCACCCAGAGCTCAGAGAGGGGATCAGGGCCTGGTGATGTTACCAGACAGGACATCACTTGGAGAGCTCAGATGGAGACACAGCACAGGGGTCTCTCCTCACCCACCCAGAGCTCTGTGAGGGGACCATGGCCTGGTGCCATCACTGGGCAGCCCACCCCTCATTGCTCAGGCAGGGACAGGGCACGGGGGTCTCTCCTTACCCACCCTGGAGCTCTGTGAGGGGACCACAGCCTGGTGACGTCACCAGGCAGGACATCACTCAGAGCTCAGGCTGGGACATGGCATGGGGGTCTCCTCACCCACCCAGAGCTCAGAGAGGGGACCACAGCCTGGTGCTATCACCGGGCAGAACACCCCTCACTGCTCAGGTGGGGACACAGCACGGGGGTCTCTCCTCACCCACCCTGGAGCCTGGTGAGGGGACCATGTCCTGGTGACATCACCAGGCAGGACACCCCTCACTGCTCAGGCAGGGACACGGCACAGGGGTCTCTCCTCACCCACCCAGAGCTCTGTGAGGGGACCACAGCCTGGTGACGTTACCAGGCAGGACATCACTCTGAGCTCAGGTGGGGACACGGCACGGGGGTCTCTCCTCACCCACCCTGGAGCTCTGTGAGGGGACCAGGGCCTGGTGATGTCACCAGGCAGGACATCACTTGGAGAGCTCAGATGGGGACATGGCACGGGGGTCTCTCCTCACTCAACCTAGAGGGGACCACAGCCTGGTGATGTTACCAGGCAGGACACCCCTCACTGCTCAGGTGGGGACACAGCACGGGGGTCTCTCCTCACCCACCCTAGAGGGGATCATGGCCTGGTGATGTTACCAGACAGGACATCACTCTGAGGGCACAGGTGGGGACACAGCCTGGGTGTCTCCTCACCCACCCAGAGCTCAGAGAGGGGATCACAGCCTGGTGACGTCACCAGGCAGGACATCACTCAGAGCTCAGATGGGGACATGGCATGGGTGTCTCCTCACCCACCCAGAGCTCAGAGAGGGGATCATGGCCTGGTGACGTCACCAGGCAGGACATCACTCTGAGCTCAGGCAGGGACACGGCACGGGGGTCTCTCCTCACCCACCCAGAGCTCAGAGAGGGGACCACAGCCTGGTGATGTTACCAGGCAGGACATCACTCAGAGCAGAGATGGAGACACGGCACGGGGGTCTCTCCTCACCCACCCCAGAGCTCAAGAAGGGGACCACGGCCTGGTGATGTTACCAGGCAGGACATCACTCAGAGAGCTCAGGTGGGGACACAGCACGGGTGTCTCCTCACCCACACAGAGGTCAGGGAGGGTACCAGGGCCTGGTCATGTTACCAGACAGGACATCACTTGGAGAGCTCAGATGGAGACACGGCACGGGGGTCTCTCCTCACCCACCCTAGAGGGAACCACAGCCCGGTGCCGTCACCAGGCAGGACATCACTCAGAGCTCAGGTGGGGACACAGCCTGGGTGTCTCCTCACCTACCCAGAGCTCAGAGAGGGGACCACAGCCTGGTGATGTTACCAGGCAGGACATCACTTGGAGAGCTCAGATGGGGACATGGCATGGGGGTCTCTCCTCACCCACCCCAGAGCTCTGTGAGGGGACCACAGCCTGGTGACGTTACCAGGCAGGACATCACTCTGAGCTCAGGTGGGGACACGGCACGGGGGTCTCTCCTCACCCACCCTGGAGCTCTGTGAGGGGACCATGGCCTGGTGACGTCACCGGGCAGGAAACCCCTCATTGCTCAGGCAGGGACACAGCATAGGGGTATCTCCTCACCCACCCCAGAGCTCAGGAAGGGGACCATGGCCTGGTGATGTTACCAGGCAGGACATCACTCTGAGAGCTCAGGTGGGGACACGGCACGGGGGTCTCTCCTCACCCACCCTGGAGCTCTGTGAGGGGACCAGGGCCTGGTGATGTCACCAGGCAGGACATCACTTGGAGAGCTCAGATGGGGACATGGCACGGGGGTCTCTCCTCACCCACCCTAGAGGGGACCAGGGCCTGGTGACATTACCAGGCAGGACACCCCTCATTGCTCAGGTGGGGACACAGCACAGGGGTCTCTCCTCACCCACCCCAGAGCTTGGGGAGGGGACCATGGCTTGGTGACGTCACCAGGCAGGACATCACTCTGAGCTCAGGTGGGGACACAGCCTGGGTCTCTCCTCACCCACCCCAGAGCTCTGTGAGGGGACCATGGCCTGGTGACGTTACCAGGCAGGACATCACTCTGAGCTCAGGCGGGGACATGGCACGGGGGTCTCTCCTCACCCACCCCAGAGCTCAGGAAGGGGACCATGGCCTGGTGATGTTACCAGGCAGGACATCACTTGGAGAGCTCAGGTGGGGACACAGCCTGGGTCTCTCCTCACCCACCCCAGAGCTTGGGGAGGGGACCATGGCCTGGTGACATCACCAGGGACACAGGCAGGGACACAGCACGGGGGTTCCTCTCCTCCCTCCCCGGAGCAGCGCGGCCACTCACCCGGGTCCAGGATGATCTCGGGCTCCGAGTCGTGGCTGGCCTGCAGGAAGGTGGACGCCACCATCTTCTCCAGGGGGGTGAGCCGCGGCTTGTGGAGGGCGCCGCCGGCCCGGCTGACGGGCAGGTGCTTCTTGGAGGTGATCTTCTTCTTGACGTCCAGCCGCAGGTCGCGCCACTTGTGCTTCAGGTCGTCGATGGAGCGCTCGGTGTAGCCCAGGAAGTTGACGCGGCTTTGGATCTGGGTCCAGAGCTGCTTCCTCCGCACGGGGTGAGCCCGCAGGGCCTCGGACCCGTACAGGGCGCTGAAATGCCGGACCACATTCCAGACCAGCGTCTCAGTCTCGTCATTGGAGAAGTTGGCCTTCCTCTTCCGGCCAGACGCGGGCATCGCCTGCGAGGCTGCGGCAGAGGTGGAAGGGGCACAATTGAACCGGGGCCCCCACTCCTCTCTCTCGGCTCCTGGGGGGAACATGGGGCTGCGGGAGCCCGAGGGAGCCGCGGAGGAGGGAGCCGAAGCGAGAGCCCCCGAGGCATCCATGGCAAGGGAGGAGGAGGAGGAGGCTCGGGCCGGGGAGGATCTAAAGAGCCGCCGCTCCGGCGCACCACGCGGCAGGGGGGCACCTCATCCCCTCGCCCCGGCTCGAGAGCACCTGGGAGGGGAGAAAAGGAAAGGGCAGCGCTGGGTGGCGGCGGCGCGGGGCTGGCGGCCAGGGCCCCCGGCCCTCTCCAGACAGAGGCACCCGGGGGACCCCCAACCCCCCCAGCCGGCTGCCACGGGGGCCGCGGAGAGGGCGGTGGGCACGGTGCGTGGAGGGCGACGGCGGCACAGGGCAGGGGGAGGGCTGTGGCACCCACCCTGGGGCTCTGGCAAGCACCCTGGGGCTGTAGCACTCACCCTGGGGCCTGTGGCACCCACCCTGGGGCTCTGGCACTCACCCTGGGGCTGTGGCAAGCACTCTGCGGCTGTGGCACTCACCCTGGGCCTGTGGCAAGCACTTTGGGGCTGTGGCACTCACCCTGGGGCCATGGCAAGTACTTTGGGGCCGTGGCAAGCACCCTGGGGCCATGGCAAGCACCCTGGGGCCATGGCAAGCACCCTAGGCCTGTGGCAAGTACCCTGGGGCCTGTGGCAAGCACCCTGGGGCCATGGCAAGCATTTTGGGCCTGTGGCAAGCACCCTGGGGCCATGGCAAGCACCCTGGGGCTGTGTCAAGCACCCTGGGGCTGTGTCAAGTGCCTAAGGGCCACGCAGATGGTGACAGGAGCACCCCAGGGCCAGGCTGAGGGCGATGGGGAGCGCCTCGAGGCCCTGGCTGCCCTGCTGACAGCACGGGCCAGCACCCCAGGGCCACGGCAGCAGCTCCAGCAGCAACTTCAGCCATGGGGTCTCGGGCACAGCGAGGACCCCAGTGAGGGGCCTGGCCCGTGGTCAGCACTGCAACCCCACAGCTCGGTGCTGCGGCGAGGGCCACAACCACGGTGAAATCACCAGGGCTGCCACACAGGGCCTCAGGCCCGTGGTGAAGGTCCTGGCTGTGGTGAGCACTCCAGGTTCCCAGCAGGAACCTCGGCACCTTGGCACAGCCCTTGGCTGCAGCACGGGCGGCGGGGCCACGGCGAAGGCCTTGGCCAGGGTGAGCATCTCAAGGCTGTGGAGAAGACCTTGGCTGGGATGCAGGGCCTTGGCAAGGGTCTTGGCCACGGTGAGACCCTCGGGGTCATGGTGAGACCCTCGGGGCCATGGTGAGGACCTCGGGGCCACAGTGAGACCCTCGGGGCCACGGTGAGGACCTCGGGGCCACGGTGAGGACCTCGGGGCCACAGTGAGACCCTCGGGGCCACGGTGAGGACCTCGGGGCCACGGTGAGGACTCTGGCCATGGTGAACAGCTCAAGGTACCAGGGAGAGCCTTGGGCCCACAGCAGGGCCCAGGGCAAGCGCTGCGGGCCCATGACAAAGCCCCTGGCCACGGGGAACAGCTCAGGCTCCTGCCAAGCGCCCCAGAGCCACGGCAAAGGCTGTGCCCATGGGGAAGACCTTGGCCGGGGCGAGGGCACGAGGCTCTGCCGAGAGCCTTCAGCAACACCCTAGAGCAAGAGAAGCAGCCCCGGGCCCTGCAGGAGCCCCTGGCGAGCACCCCGAGCTGCCGGCCAGGGCCTGGGGGACCCGGCAAAGCCCGTGCCGAGCTGGGGCAGACCCCGGCCAAGGCCCCAGCCGGCACCTCAAGGTCCCGTTGGGCGCCTGGAGCGCCCGGGGCCGCGGCGGGGGTCTCGGGCTGGCAGCGGAGCCCCCCGGACCGCAGCCCGGCGCAGGCCTCGCCCCCCCCGGCCCCCCAGCATCCCCCCGGCCGCGCTCAGACCCCTCCGGGGGCCGCCTCGCAGCCCCGGCCCAGCGCCTCAGACCCTCACCCACCCCCTCCCCGGGGGGAACGGCCTCTCCCCTCCCCCCTCTCCCGGCCGGGGGGGCTGTACGTGGGTAGGGGGGTGGGTGGGGGGGGGGTGTAGGGGGATCACCGGCTGCACCCCCCGGGGGGCCTCGGGCTTTTGTTCGCGCTTCCGCCGGGCACCGGGGACAAAGAGGCCGGGGGACGGCGCCTGCCCCCGGGGGAGGGGGTTAAACCGGGGGGGCCGCACCGTCCCCGGCCCGTCGGGCCCTTTGCCCACCCCCCCTCCCCGCTCCCTCCCTCCCTCCACACCCCCCGGGGCAGGGCGGCGGCGCCTACCTGTGCCGGGACGGGCGTGTGATGGGCGGGGGGGGGGGAAGGGGAAGGAGGGAGGGAGGGGAGGGGGGGGGGAAGCGGCGGCGGCGGCTCCGGCGGCGGCGGCGGCGGGGCCGGGACTGTGTGTGTGGGGGGGGGGCCGGGGGGGGGGGGGGGGCTCAGGTCCGGCTCGGGCGGCGGGTAATGGCTCCCGCCTCGGCGGAACTCGCCTGCATTTCCTCCGCCGCCGAGCGCCCCCCGCGCGCGCGCGCCCGGCCCGCGCCCGCCCCCTGGCGGCGCCGCCGCCGCCGCCGCCGCACGCGCTGCGGGGGGGGGGGGGGGGTGTGGGAGGGGAGGGGGGGGGGGGGAGGGGGGAGGAGGCGCAGCCCCCGCGCGCTGCGGGCCTGGCACGCGCACCGCCCTCCCCCGCATCACCCCCCGCCCCCCCCCCGCAGCACCCGGGCTCGTGTCGCCCCCCCCCCCCCCGTGATTGGAGTGGCCCCGGCGGGCGCTTCCCTGCGCGACCCGCCCCCTGCACACCCCCCCCCCGGCACCCCCCCCCCGTGACCTCTGCAACCCCGCGGGTCCTTTAATCCCCCCCCACTCCGTGCCCCCGGAACCCCCCCGTGTGTCCCCGGACCCCCCCCCCCGTATGCCCCCTGCACCCCCCTTGTGTCCTCGGAACCCCCCCCGTGCCCCCTGTACCCCCTCTCGCCCCCCCGTGACCTCTGCAACCCCGCGGGTCCTTTAACACCCCCCCCACTCTGCGCCCCCGGAATCCCCCCCGTGTGCCCTCTGCACCCCCACCCGTGTGTCCCCGGACCCCGCCCCCCGTATGCCCCCTGCACCCCCCTTGTGTCCTCGGAACCCCCTCCCATGCCCCCTGTACCCCCTCTCGCCCCCCCATGACCTCTGCAACCCCGTGGGTCCTTTAACAACCCCCACTCCGTGCCCCCTGCACCCCCCGCGAATCCTCTGCACCCCCCGTGTGTCCCCTGCACCCCCCCGAGTGTCCCCAGAAACCACCCGTGCCCCCTGCACCCTCCCATGACCCCTGCACTCCCCATGTGTCCCCGGAACCCCCCCACGCTCCCGGAACCCCCCCCGTGCCATCAGCACCCCTCGCGAATCCTCTGCACCCCCCCGCATGCCCCCTGCACCCCCCGTGTGTCCCCAGAACCCCTCGTGTGTCCCCGGACCCCCCCCCCCCGTGCCCCCTGTACCCCCCATCACCCCCCCATGACCTCTGCAACCCTGTGTGTCCTTTAACCCCCCCCACTCCGTGCCCCCTGCACCCCCCGTGTGTCCTTTGCACCCCCCGTGTCCCCAGAACTCCCCCATGCCCCCTGCACCCCCCGTGTGTCCCCAGAACCCCCCCGTGCCCCCTGCACCCTCCCGTGACCTCTGCACCCCCCGAGTGTCCCCTGCACCCATGCACCCTCCCGTGCCCCCTGCACCCCCCCGTGACCTCTGCACCCCCCGTGTGCCCCCTGCACCCTCCCATGCCCCCCGCACCCCCCATGTGCCCCCTGCACTCCCCGTGTGTCCCCTGCACCCCCCGTGTGTCCCCCGCACCTCCCGTGCACCCTCCCATGACCCCTGCACCCCCCCCTGTGCTCACAGCTCCCACACCCCTTGGGGGGGCATCCCCAGTGCTCCCCATCCCTGGCGAATGGCACCCCCAGAGCACCCTGCCCTGCCTGCCCCACGGGTGCCCCCCGCACCCCCTGCACTCCCCAGGGAACCCCCAGAGCACCCTGCCCTGCCTGCCCCACGGGTGCCCCCGGCACCCCCTGCACCCCCCCAGGGAACCCCCAGAGCACCCTGCCCTGCCTGCCCCACGGGTGCCCCCAGCCCCCCCTGCACCCCCCAGGGAACCCCCAGTGCATCCGGCAATTGGGGGGGGGGGCTTTCACCCCATGGCCGTGATGGGCACCCCCAGGGGCACCCCCTGCACCCACCACGGGTGCAGCCAGCCCTGGGCACCCCAGGGAGCACCCTGCACCCCGAATGACTCTGGCAGGGCTCTGGGTGCCCCCCGCACCCCTGGGAGGGGGGGTTGGCACACGGGGGGGTCCATCCCTGTGCCCCATCCCACCTTGGGGACCCCGGTGTGGCACAGGAGGGGCCACATTGCCACCGGGTAGGGGTGTTGGGGGGGGTTGTTGTGACCCCCAAGCCAGGGTGAGGGAGGGGGAGGGGAGGTTTGGGGTGACCCCTCTGCTCCCTGCAGCCCCGGGGGGGGGACATGGGGGCTCAATCCAGCTCGGGGGGGCTGCCTGGGACCCCAAAACACTCCAACCCGCGTGGCGCTCAGCTGAACTCTGCCTTTAATGATGCCTGTGGCAAACCTCTGGTGCCCCCCAGAGACCCCCACGGGAAGGAGCCCCCACCCCAGCCCCCCCCAGCCCCCCCCCATGGCCCCCACCAAGCACAACCACCCCACTCAGGGCAATAACCCCCCCCCCGGTGCCGGGGCGGCTCCAGAAGGACCCGGAGCAGGTCCCTGTCCCCAGCGCTGCCCGAGGGATCCCACCCGGAGCGCGCGGTGGGTCCACAGCCCCCCACGCCCAGAGCTGCCCCCTCGGCACCCCCTTTGCCCCCGAGCGGCACCGCGGCGCCCAGCCCGAGCCCGGTGCCGGCCCCCGGTGCCCACCGGTGCCCACGGTGGGTGCCAGCGGGTTCGGGCAGGTCCTGGGCGCCCCGCTCAGTGCTTGGTCAGGGTGTCCCCGGCCAGGCCGCTGGCTGCCATCCCCTGCACCGCATCCTCCAGCTGGTAGAAGGCTCGGAAGGGCTCTGGGGAGGTGGCCCGGCACTCCAGGTACCGCCGCAGCGTGGCCAGGCTCCCCCAGACCTCCCGCTCCGAGGGGCAGGGCTGCACCGCCACCGGCTCTCCCCCGTCCCCACCATCCACTGTCCCCCTGTCCCCATCCACCTCCCCATCCGCCGGGTCCCCATCATGCTCCAGCTCCCCATCCATGGGCGCGCGGTGCTCCTGGCTGAGCACGCCGGGCGCCGGGGCGAGCGCGGGGCCCTCGGCGCCGGCGTCGGGGCTGAAGCCGGCGGCACGGAAGCAGCCAGAGATGAGCCCTGGGCTCACATCGCCCCAGGCCTGTGCCAGCACGTGCAGGGCATCCAGGAGGGTCGGCTGCCCCGCGCCGAGCTCCGCCGGCAGCCGCCGCAGCAACCGGCGCCGGTAGTGACCCCGGAGGTCACCGGCGATGCCGCGGTCCAGGGGCTGGGCCAGGGCGGTGGCCGGTGGGATAAAGACCATCCTGACGTTGGAGAGCTGGAGGTAGGGGTGCGCCTGCTGCTTGGCCAGGAGCAGCACCACGCTCTTCCCCCGCTGCCGCATCCCCTCGTTGAACTCCCGCAGCCACTCGGCAAAGAGAGCGGCCGTCACGCCGCCGCCGCCGCCGCCGCGGTAGCGCCAGGGCATCTGCGCCAGGTTGACCCCGCGCAGGCAGCGGGGCTGGGGGCTCTCCCCCACCACCCACAGCGGGGCCTTCTCCGAGCCGTCGGCGTTGACGCAGAGCAGGAGGGTCAGCCGCTCGCCGCCGCCGCCGCCGCTCTCGCCCTCACCGGGGCCGCCGCCGGGGAAGGGGACGGGGGTCTCTCCGCAGGCGAAGACCTCGCAGGGCGCGTAGGAGCGCAGCAGCCCGGGCAGCACCGCGCCGGCCCAGCGCTCGGCCGCCGGCTGCTCGGCATCACCCTGCTCCGCCAGCGGCTCCGGGAAGGCCGGGCCGCGGCGCGCCCCGAGACGAGCCAGCCAGCCGCCGCCGGGCTCCGTCTCGGGCCGGCCCAGCGCCTGGGCGAGGTGCCGGGCCTTGAGCTGGAGCAGCGGGTGGCTGCCGGGCAGGTGGGCGGCTTTGGCACCCTCCACCCAGCGCAGCAGCGCGGCCTCCAGCGCCGCGTCCTTGGCCTCCCGCCGGCGCTTGCGCTCGGGGTGGCCGCGGCGCTGCCACTCGCCCAGGATCCGCTCCTTGTTCTTGATGATGCGGCAGATCTGGGGCTGAGACACCCCGAAGCGCTTGGCCAGCTCGCTCTGGGACACCTTGGGGCCCTCCAGCATCTCCAGCACACGCACCTTCTCCGGCAGCGACAGCTCCTTCCGCTCCTTCCGCGGTGCCGCCGCCGTCCCCACGTCCGGTGCCGGGCAGCGGCCGGCGCAGGGAGCGGGGTGGCAGGGGCTGCCCGCAGCCCCCAGCCTCAGGGGCTCGGGGGGGCCCGTCCCGCAGCAGCCGCAGGCGTGGGGTGCCCGGTGCCCGCCGTGCGCCAGCCGGTGCCGCACCAGGTCCGGTCTGTGGCCGGAGCCGCGGCCGCACTCGGCGCACTCGGGGGCCGGTTCTCCCGGCCGGCAGCGGCGGCTGTCCGAGGGGGCCGGGGCCGGGGGGAACCCCCCGCTACCGGCAGCGGGATGGGGCTCCGGCTCGGCGGCGCCGCAGTAGCTGCAGCCCCGTCCCCGCAGCGGGGTGGGGGGGTCAGCGGCGCGGCGGCAGCGGGGGGAACCGGGCGGCGGGGACGCCCCCTCCTCGCTCTTCACCTCCTTCCCCGGCCAGTCCCCTGCGGACACAGGAGCGCGTCGGGGAGCGGCCCCTCGGCGGCGGGACGCTGCCCTCCGGTCCCCGCCGGAGCCCCGGGGCCGGTCCCACCCGTCCCGTGTCCCCCCCCCGCCCCGCATCCCGCTCACCCTGGGAGGGGCCGGCGGGTGTCGCCCGCGGCCGGGGGACCCGGTGCTCCCCGTAGCCCCCCGCGGCCGCCTCCCCTCGCTCCACCTCGGCCAGGATGTCGGGTTTGGTGACGGTGGGACCTGTCACGGAGACAAGAGCAGGGACGGCCGGTGAGGCCACCGGTGATGCTGCCGGTGACACCACCGGTGATGCTGCCGGTGATGCTGCCGGTGACACCACCATTGAGGCCACCGGTGATGCCAACGGTGATGCTGCCGGTGATGCTGCCAGTGACACCGTTGGTGACACCGCCGGTGATGCTGCCGGTGATGCCGCCGGTGATGCCGCCAGTGATGCTTCCCGGCTGCGATGGGTCCCAGCCCGTGGTCCCTCCCCCGGGGCCACGGGCACCCCGACAGCCCCCCCCGTGCCCGCGGAGCCGCCCCGCCGCCGCTCGCTCCCGCCACCCTCCGTCTCAGCGCCGGCCAGGCCGTGCCCGGCAGCGCGGCGGCCGGTACCGGGCGGTGTCTCACCCGGGGCGGCGGGGCGCTCGCGGTCCCCCTTCATGGCAGCGGCCCCGGTCCTCGGGGAGACGCGGCGGCGGCGGCGGCTGCTCCCGGCGCGGCCGCAGCTGCCGGTGGGACGGCGGCGGCCGAAGGACGCGCCGCGCCGGGCTCACGGCGAGCGGGGACCCGGCAGCCACCCGGGGAGCGGCCGGTGCCGCTGCCGGGCCCGCGCCGGGCGCCGTTCGGGGCTGGGGGGGGTGGGGGGGGTGTCAGGCCGGGCCCGGCGCGGCCCCGGTGCTGCCCCCGCCCCGCGCGGCCCCGCTGCCGGTGGCGGGAGCGCGCGCGCCGCCCCGCCCCGCCTCCTCTCCGCCCAACTATTGGTCCGCCTCCAGCGGGCTCAGTGCTGATTGGTCGAGGCGGCGCCCAATCAACGCGGCGCCGGGGGAAGGGAGGGAGGGGCGGAGAGAGAGGGATGGGGGGTGTCGCAGCGGCCGTGTAGCCCCGCCCCGCCGGGGTCCGCCCCGCCGGTAGGTGTCGCCCCGGCAGCCCCCGCCGCCGCTCCCAGCGTCCGCCGCGCTCTCGGCATGGCCGCTCTGCCCCGCCGCTGCTGAGGAGGCGCCGGGCCCGCGCCGCCGCCCCCCGCTCCGCCGCCCCCCGCCGCCCCCCGCCGCCCCCCGCCGCGCCCCGCAGGGCCATGGCCGACTGGGCCCCCGCGCAGGTAAGCGCCGCCCCCTCCTCCTCCTCCTCCTCCTCCTGCCCGGCCCGGCGCGGCCCGGCCGGGGGATGGGGAGCGGCGGGGCCCGGCCCGCTCCCGGCTCCATCCTTCACCCTGAGCCCACGGAGCTGCCTGTGCCCCCCCCTCTCCTCTCCCCTCCCCTCCAGGACCTGGTGTGGGACATGGAGCCCCAGGAGCTGGCCCTGGAGCAGCCCCTGCCCGGCCCCGAGCAGGGCCCCGGCGGGGAGCCCGAGCTCCCGGCCGCCGAGATCTCCCTGACGCTGGTGACCGAGATCCAGGCCGTGGACAGGAAGGTGGACGCCCAGGCCGCCCAGCTGATGAACCTGGAGGGCAGGATGAGGATGGCGGAGACCAAGCTGATCGGCTGCGAGAGGACGGCGGTGGAGTTCGGCAACCAGCTGGAGAGCAAGTGGACGGCGCTGGGCACCCTGATCCAGGAGTACGGGCAGCTCCAGCGCCGCCTGGAGAACATGGAGAACCTGCTCAAGAACAGGAACTTCTGGATCCTGCGCCTGCCCCCGGGGGCGAAGGGCGACGTCCCCAAGGTAGCGGGATCCCTCCCGGCCTCAGTTTCCCTGCCCTCAGCGAGCTGTGTCTCCAGGGATGGGCTCTGCCGGGGGCTGGGGGGCTCCTTAGTGGGGCTGGGGGCACAGGGTTGGTGTGGCTCAGCCCCCCCCCGTGTGCAGAGGGGTTGGTAACGTGGCCTCAGTTCCTCTTCTGATGGGGAACCATCCGTGTCGGGCGCCGTGCATGAGATGTCACCCGTGCTGTGAGCATCCTGTGCGGGGACGGGGCGCAGGCAGGTGGGGAGGGACAACCCCAGCGTGTCCCTCACGGGGTGGGGAGGCTGCCCAAGCTGGGCACGGGGTGAGGGGGCCACCCCGCGCTGCGCTCGAGGGGTTCAGAGAATCACAGGGGTTGGAAGAGACCTCGAGAGCTCATCGGGTCCAACCCCCTGCCCAAGCAGGGTCCCCAGGACAGGCGCTGGAATCTCTCCAGACAAGGAGACTCCACACCCCCTGGGCAGCCTGTCCCAGGGCTCCCTCACCCTCACCAGCAAGAAGTTCTTCCCCACATTGGGGGGAACTCCCTGGGCTCCAACTTGAGCCCATCGCCCCTTGTCCTGTCCCCAAAGACACTGAGCAGAGGCTGCCCATGGCCCCCTGGCTCCCACCCTTCAGCTCTTGAGAACCAGTGATCAGATCCCCTCTCAGGCTCTTCTCTCCAGGCTGAACAGCCCCAGCTCCCTCAGCCTTTCCTCCCAGGGGAGATGCTCCAGGCCCTTCAGCATCTCTGTCCCTCCTCTGGACTCTCTCCAGGAGATCCCTGGCTGGTTGATCCCAGGGAGCCCAGCCCTGGACACAACACTCCAGGTGGGGCCTGAGCAGGGCAGAGCAGAGGGGGAGGATCCCCTCCTGTCACCTGCTGCCCACACTCCTCCTGATGCCCCCAGGATCCCATTGTCTCTCTCAGCCCCAGGACACTCTGCTGGCTCATGGCCACCCTGTCCCCCACCAGCACCCCCAGGTCCTTCTCCCCAGAGCTCCTCTCCAGCAGCTCATCCCCCAGCCCGTCCTGATCCCAGCGGTTCGAATGGGGAAACCTCCCTGGGAGTGTTTCCTGGCAGAGGCACAGCCACTGAGCAGGTGGCTCTTCTTCCCCCTGCAGGTCCCTGTGGCCTTCAACGACGCTTCCTTCAACTTCTCTGAGGAGGAGTGGAAGAGCTTGAGCGAGTGGCAGAAGGAGCTGTACCGCCACATCATGAAGGGCAACTACGAGGCCGTCGTCTCGCTGGGTAAAGACAAGCTGGGGTTTGCCCCGAGCCGCCCCGGCGCCGGGCAGGGCTGGGGGTGCCTCCAGCCCCCCCCTCACCAGCAGCCCTGCTGATTCCTTGAGTCCCATCCCATGTCCCCCACCCCACCCCACCCTTTCCCTGCCCCAGGTTAGTGTCGCGGCAGCCGGATGTGGCGAGCGGCGCCGCCGCGTCTCCGCAGCCCCTGCGTGGCCGGTGGGAGCTGAGGGAGTGGTGAGAGGAGGAGGGGAAGCCAGAGGATCCCTCCAGCTGAGGAAAGAAGTTTGGGGGGGCGGGGATTGGAGGGGAGTTTCTCTGCCATGGAAAGGTCCACAGATCCACTGCGCTGGGTGCCTCAGCCCGCTCCCCGCTTAGGACGGTCGCCGGCAGCAGAGGGGTGCCCTGCCTCGGAGCTTCCTTCCAGCCCTTTCTGTCCTTCCAGCTGTGGAGCCTTTCTGGAGGGAGGAGAGGGAGTTTGTCAGCTGCCTGGGTGCTGTGCCTGACCCCCACCTCAGCCCCAGGAAGGGTCCCTGTGCCAGCTCCGGCCGGAGCGGCTCCCGAGTTACCAGGGGTCGAGCTGGGGAGAAGCGGCAGGTGAAGGCAGGTTCTGCCTCCTGCTTCCCCCTCCAGCAGCTCAGGGCAGCACCCTCAGGGCTAAAGGAACGTGCTCAGCTCGTTCCTTCCAGTCCCAGCTGTGGGAGTTCCCTCTGGGAAGCACCCACGGCCTGACCTGGGCTGGACATCCCCGCGCAGCGCAGCGGGTGGGAGGCTCACCCACCCCCTGCTGTACACCTGGGTGATCCCAGCCTTTCAGCCCTTATTTTTTCCCTCTTTTTTTCCCCCTTCCTTTAATTTTTCTGCCTTTTTTTCCCCCTTCCTTTAATTTTCTGCCTTTTTTTCCTCCTTCCTTTAATTTTTCCCCCTTTACTCCACTTCCATTAATTTTTCCCCCTTATTTTCCCCCTTCCTTTATTTTCCCCCTTTTTCCCCCCTTTACTTTTCCCCCTTTTTCCCCCCTTTTCCCCCTTTTTCCCCCCTTACTTTTCCCCCTTTTTCCCCCCTTATTTTTCCCCCTTTACCCCCCCTTATTTTTCCCCCTTTACCCCCCCCTTATTTTTCCCCCTTTACCCCCCCTATTTTTCCCCCTTTACCCCCCCTATTTTTCCCCCTTTACCCCCCCTATTTTTCCCCCTTTACCCCCCCTATTTTTCCCCCTTTACCCCCCCTATTTTTCCCCCTTTACCCCCCCTATTTTTCCCCCTTTACCCCCCCTATTTTTCCCCCTTTACCCCCCCTATTTTTCCCCCTTTACCCCCCCTTATTTTTCCCCCTTTTCCCCCCCCTTCCTTTTTTTCCCCCCCTTCCTTTATTTCCCCCCCTTCCTTTATTCCCCCCCCTTCCTTTATTCCCCCCCCTTCCTTTATTTCCCCCCCTTCCTTTATTTCCCCCCCTTCCTTTATTTCCCCCCCTTCCTTTATTTCCCCCCCTTCCTTTATTTCCCCCCCTTCCTTTATTTCCCCCCCTTCCTTTATTTCCCCCCTTCCTTTATTTCCCCCCCTTCCTTTATTTTTCCCCCCTTCCTTTATTTTCCCCCCTTCCTTTATTTTCCCCCCTTCCTTTATTTCCCCCCCTTCCTTTATTTCCCCCCCTTCCTTTATTTCCCCCCCTTCCTTTATTTCCCCCCCTTCCTTTATTTCCCCCCCTTCCTTTATTTTTCCCCCCTTCCTTTATTTTTTCCCCCTTCCTTTATTTTCCCCCCTTCCTTTATTTTCCCCCCTTCCTTTATTTTCCCCCCTTCCTTTATTTTCCCCCCTTCCTTTATTTTTTCCCCCTTCCTTTATTTTTCCCCCCCTTCCTTTATTTTTCCCCCCCTTCCTTTATTTTTCCCCCCCTTCCTTTATTTTTCCCCCCCTTCCTTTATTTTTCCCCCCCTTCCTTTATTTTTCCCCCCCTTCCTTTATTTTTCCCCCCCTTCCTTTATTTTTCCCCCCCTTCCTTTATTTCCCCCCTTCTTTATTTCCCCCCCCCTTCCTTTATTTCCCCCCCTTCTTTATTTTTCCCCCCCTTCCTTTATTTCCCCCCCTTCCTTTATTTTTTCCCCCCTTCCTTTATTTTTTCCCCCTTCCTTTATTTTTTCCCCCCCTTCCTTTATTTTTTCCCCCCTTCCTTTATTTTTTCCCCCCTTCCTTTATTTTTCCCCCCCTTCCTTTATTTTTCCCCCCCTTCCTTTATTTCCCCCCCTTCCTTTATTTTTCCCCCTTCCTTTATTTTTTCCCCCTTCCTTTATTTTCCCCCCTTCCTTTATTTTCCCCCCTTCCTTTATTTTCCCCCCCTTCCTTTATTTCCCCCCCCCTTCCTTTATTTCCCCCCCCCCTTCCTTTATTTCCCCCCCCCCTTCCTTTATTTCTCCCCCCTTCCTTTATTTTTTCCCCCCTTCCTTTATTTTTCCCCCTTTTCTTCCCTTTTTTTGGACAGGGGTGTTCTGCAATCCCTGTGCCCAAGGGAAGTCGCTGAAGGATAAACACTGCCCCCCCCCCCCCCCCCTTTCTCCTGTTCAAAGCCCAATCCTGCATCCTACTGTAGAGAAGCAGCGGGACCCTGAGAGTCCCGCTGAAGGGGATCTGTGGATCTGAGCCTGGAGCTTAGGAAAACCCTGCCTCCACCAGAAGGTTTCTGTGGAGTGAGGAGCTGTAGGGCTCCAGCCCTGGCGCTGGGGGCAAACGGCTCCCCCGCAGCAGCGGCTGGGAACCGGCACCCCCGAGCTCCCTCTCCTGTGGGAATAGGAGTTCTCCTCTCTCCACCCTAGGAGGGATTGTGATTTTTTCTACCCCCCCCCCCTTTCCCCCACCAAAATCTGCAAGCAGCCTGTGAGTCGGGACGAGTAGGCCGGAGCAGTCCTGGGCTGGAGGGAACAGCGTGGGGAGGGCACTTCCCTGCTGCCGCTGCCGGCAGCGCTGGCGCTGTCCCCGAGCTGAAGTCCCCATTGTAATGGATCCGCGGACCTTAGCAGGGAGGAGAAGAAGCCTGGAGGTAAGCACAGCTGCGTTTTCTTGTTCTCCTCCTCCTCCTCCTCAAGGCTGCAGGCTGGGAGGTGCTCCTCACCTGAGCAGGGTGGGCTCCTGCAGCCCGCTCCTGTTCCCAGGGCCCAGGCAAGGTGAGCGGTGCACGTGGGGTGGGGTGGGGAGGGGGGGTGGAGGGGGGGGGCAGCATCTTCTTGAGCTTCTCTTTTCAGCAGCAGCAAAGGAAGGTCGGTGGGTGCAGCTTTGGAGAGCCTGCCCTGAGGGTGGAGGGACCCTTCTCACCCTCTTCATTTTACGTGCAGATGCTGCCATCTCCAAGCCTGACCTCCTCTCACGCATCGAGCAAGGAGAGGATCCCAACGCGGAGGATCCGGAGGACTCTGAGGGAGGAGAGACCCCTACAGACCCCAGCACGGGTGAGACACAAGGGCCCCAGGGCTCTGTGCTGCTGGGGAGGACAGACACATGCAGCTCCTCCACTCGCCCCTGCTGCTGAGTTTTGGCAGCTCTGCACTTGGGTACAGGGCTGGCTTTGCCTTCAGAGAGTCACAGAAACACCAGGTTGGAAAAGAGCTTTGAGCCCATCGAGTCCAACTGTCCCTGTCCTGTGCTGACCCAGATCCCTGAGCACCTCATCAACCCTGTTTTTAAACACCCCCAGGGCTGGGGACTCAGCCCCTCCCTGGGCAGCCTGTGCCACAGCCCCACAGCTCTGCCAGGGAAGAACTTTGCCCTCCCAGCTGAGCTGACCCTGCCCTGGGGCAGCTTGAGCCCATTGCCCCTCCTCCCAGCTCCTGGCCCCTGGCTGCAGAGACCATCGCCCACCTCTCTGCACCCTCCTGCCAGGGCAGGGCAGGGCAGGGCAGGGGGGAGAAGGGCTCCCCTCAGCCTCCTCTGCTCCAGGCTCAGCACCCCCAGCTCCCTCAGCCGCTCCTCGCAAGCTTTGCTGCTCTCCAGCCCCTTCCCCAGCCTGGTTGCCCTTCTCTGGACACGCTCCAGGACCTCCAGCTCCTGCTGGGAGTCAGGGGCCCACAGCTGGACCCAGCACTCCAGCTGCAGCCTCCCCAGTGCCCAGCCCAGGGGCACAAGCCCTGCCCTGGCCCTGTGGCCACGCTGGCTCTGACACAAGCCAGGATGCCCTTGGCCTTCCTGGCCCCCCGGGCACACTGCTGGCTCCTGGGCAGTCCCAGGCCCCCAACACCCCCAGGTCCTTCTCTTTCCTGGTTGGGTCTCTCCTGAAATCCTCAGGGAAGCAGCCAGGAACCTAAAACTCCTGTTGTTCTCTCTGCCATGCACAGAGTTTTCCTTTCCTGGTCCTGATGACAGCTCGTGGAGCAAATACGAAGAGACCCTGGCTGAAAGCCATGAGGGCTCCGAGGAAGAGGAGGGCATGGAGGTCCCTAGTACGTGTGAGTCTGAAGCAAAGAGTTTTGGGGGGGGTGTAGAAGCAGGCTTGGGCTTTTTGGTGCTTGCTGGGGATCCTGCCTTCCCTGTGGGCTGTGCTGGGCTCGGCTCAGGGCTCAGCTGAGGCAGCCGGCTGGCTGCGGGGTGTGGATCGCCTCTCCGGTGAGGTCGCGTGTGGCCAGCCCTGAGGTGGAGAGTGAGCAAGCTTTGATGGCCTTAAAGGGCTGAAAACTCTTCTCCATGGATTGATGAAGTGCCATTTCTCCTGGTTTTCTGTCAGTGGAGCGTGTGGCGTCTCGTGGTGCAGCGCGTCCCACGTCCTTGTCGGCGCCCCAGCGCTCTGTGTCCCGGCTCCCGGGCACGGGGACACGAGAGCTCCTTGCTGGGCCCTGCCCTTGGCTTCCTGGGCTCATCCTTGGAAACAGCTGAACTGTTCTGGCTGATGCTTTCCCAGAGTTTCAGCTGGAGGCAGAGAGCAGCCTCCTGTCCCACTGCACACAGGGAGAGGACGAGCAGAGGAGGAGCCCTGTCGTGCGGAGTGCTGAGCAGGATGCTCTGGGTGGGCAAGTGTTGGGCACAGCTTTGCCTCCTCCTGAGGCTCTTCATCCCTTGGTCCTCCGGGCTCTCTTCCTCCTCCCTTTGGCAGCAGGGTCCTTGGTGGTTGCATTACCCTTTGCCCCACGCCTGATCCCCCAGCCCCAGGCACTGGACAAGCCCAGAAGGAAAAGAGGTTGTAGAGGTTTTAGTCTCTTTCCCTTGGTTGTGTTTTGGGCCTTTATCCCGTGCTGTGTGTTCCTGTGGACCTGCTCTGCTTCACCACCACCCCAGGAGCCCGCTCTGTCCCCTTGTGTAGCTCCACATGGAGATCTCACCGTTGTTCTGTCTGAGCTTTCCCAAGGAGGCTTTGCCAAACCATCTGGACAAGGGGATCGAGGGCGCCCGCAGTGAGTCCGGAGGCGACACGGAGTCGGGCGGGAGCGCTGAGCTGCCCCAGGGCAGGAAGGGTCTGCAGAGGGACCCGGGCAGCCCGAGGAGATGGGGCAGAGCCACCGCCTGAGCTTCAGCGTGGCTCAGGGCTGGGCCCTGCCCTGGGCTCACACCGAGCCCGGCAGCGCCGCGGGCTGGGGGCAGAGGGGCTGCAGAGCTGGAAAAGGCCCTGGGGTGTTGGGCTGTGGCCGGCTGGGTGAGCTGGTGCTGTGCCTGGGGGGGCTGAGGTGGCCAGTGGCATCCTGGCTGGTGTCGGCAGTGGTGTGGCTGGCAGGACTGGGGCGGGGAGCGTCCCCAGGCCTGGGCACTGTGGAGACCCCCCCCCTCAAGTGCTGGGGTCAGGTTTGGGCCCCTCACCACAAGGAGGATGGGGAGGGACTGGGGAAGGGGGATGGAGCAGGGAAGGGGCTGGAGCTCGAGGCTGCCGGGAGCAGCTGAGGGCCCCGGGGCTGGGGCTGGAGAGGAGGAGGCTGAGGGGAGACCTGCTGGCTCTCTGCAGCTCCCTGGGAGGAGGGGGCAGCCGGGGGGTCGGGCTCTTCTGCCACAGGACGAGCTCCAGGACCAGAGGAAACGGCCTCGAGTTGTGTGTGGGGAGGTTTGGGCTGGAGATGGGGGCAAAGGGCTTCCCCAGAGGGGTGTCAGTCCCTGGCACAGGCTGCTGGGGCTGGGGGAGTCCCCATCCCTGGGGGGTCAGAGCCCCACAGACACGCTGCTCGGGGACGGGGCTCCGGGCGAGCAGTTGGACTCGATGGTCTGAAAGGTCTTTCCCAACCAGCAGGATCCCACCCTTCCCAGTCAGGATACTCTGGAGTTGTGTTCTACCACAGCTCAGGTAGCTCCTGGGCAGGACACACAGCCAGGAGCTGACTTTGGAGGGGGCAAAGCAGAGACCAGCTCTGCCTTGAGAGCGCTGCGGTCCAGCTGAGGCGGCGGCTCTGCTCCCAGAGGAATGACATGACTGTCTCTGCTCTGCCAGATGAACAGCAGTGCGATGAGGAAGGTCCCAAAAGCCTCGAGCTTCCCAGCTCGCTCTCGGGCAAGTGGGAAGAGGTTTTCTCCAGCCCAGAGGAAGAGGTAAAGCCGAGTGGGAAGAGCCGTGGCAGATCCACCCCGCAGCAGAGAACCGCGACGGGCAACGGGCTGAGCCGCTCCGCTCGCCGTGGGAGGGAGCTGGCCAGGAAGGACCTTCCCGAGGAGGTGCCTGGGGTGGAGGGGCCGTACATCTGCTGCGAGTGTGGGGAGAGCTTCCTGGACAAGCAGCTCTTCGCCACCCACCAGAAAGCTCACGCCGGCGAGGAAGCCCGCACGTCCCTGGAGCACGGAGAAGCCTTCAGGCAGAAAGCCAAAGCGGGTTCTCCCAAAGCCCAGGGCCCTTCCCGCTCCAGACCCGCCAAGCGCCCCGAGGGGGAGAAGGGCGCAGCCTTCAAGTACGGCTTGGTGAGGCACCAGGTCAACAACATGGTGGAGCGGCCCTACACCTGCTCCCAGTGCAAGGAGAGCTTCAGCCTGGAGGTCAGCCTCATCCTGCACCAGAAGCTGCACACGGGGAAGGGCGACGGGCCGCTGACCTGCACCTACTGTGGGAAGGACTTCCGGGACCTCTCCAAAGCCATCCGCCACCAGCGCATCCACACCGGGGAGAGGCCCTACCAGTGCACCGAGTGCGGGAAGAGCTTCATCCGGCGGGACCACCTCCTCAAACACTGGCGGGTCCACACCGGCGAGACCCCCTACCAGTGCCCCGTCTGCGGGAAGCACTTCCGCTACAAAGAGTCTCTCAACTGCCACCAGAAAATCCACTCCAGGAACCCCCGGCCCGGGGAGGATTCCCAGCACAACCTGGAGTCGGCCACCCAAACCAGCCACTTCTGCGTGAAAAAAGAAACTAAGCAGTAGCGCCGCGGCCCCAGGCCGGGGCCGACGGGCTCCTGGTTGCGCCACCGGGCTGGCAGGTAACGGGGAGGTGGGGTTGTGCCTCTCAGTGCGTCCGCCTGGCCCCGCTGCCAAGCCCGCTTTGTCCAAGCATCCCAAAAGGAAATCCCTCTTACAGACTCATGGATCAGACAGCCGAGAGGCGCCTCTTCGACCCCGCCGGCGCTCCCGTGGGACTTCCATGGCGGTGTAGGGCTCAGACTAGTTGTTCCCTACGCAGGTTTGGATTGTTGCCTGTGAGAGAAGAACCCGGAGCGAGCGACTCTCTGGGGTGCTGAGCGAGCCAGTCTCTGGGGTCCCTATTTAGCAGGTGTCTCCCCACCTTTCTTTGTGCATATTCGGGAGTGACGAGCTTTCGCTTTCTTACTTCCCCTCGTTTCCCCCCTGCCAAGGCTGGAAGAGGGAGAGAGGGAGGGAGAGAGGGAGGGAAGGTGCCCTTCCCAGGCCCCCATCAACCCGCTCCCGCTGCGTTGCCGCGCCTCGGGCGGCAGCGCCAGGTTGGGATGAAGGGAAGAGAGGCGAAGCGATGGTGGTTTTAGGGGCACGACGCGGGATTTGAGGCAGAGAGGAGAGAGCAGCAGAGGTTGAAGTCAGGAAAAAGTAGGTGCAGGAGGAGAGGACAAGCAGGAGAAAAGGGCTTGAGGGCATTGGGAGCAGGAGGAGTCGGGAAGGGCAGCGCGTGGAGGGTAACACACCTCAAGGAGGACGTGTCTCCGGGGCTTCCCAAGGACGTTACTGGCACCAGTTGGGCTGTGGTTTCCCTCGGGCGGAGGGAACGGGGCCGCTGGTCCAGCACACAGACTCCTGGTGGTGAAGGCAGTTTTCTTACGGTTTTTTAACTGGGTTTGGTCTCACACTCAGGTAAGTCAGACGAGTGAAGGCAACTTCTCCTAACCCCTGTAAAGAGCTGTTTGGTTTTTAGTTACTCTAGAAGTAGGTTATTATATTATTATTATTATTAATTATTATTATTATTAATTATTATTATTATACTACAAGGAAACGTGTGACACTATATTTCACAGTTGAATCTAAAACACTTAAAAAACATACGAGATGATAACTGACCAGAGGTTTCCCAGACGTCTCTGTGTAAATAGCAGTTGATTTCTCGGAGCTTAATTAATCAAGTGTCGTTCCTGAGGTGGCTGTAAGTGGTTGTCTCTTCCGCTGTGTATCGTCAGCTGCTGGTTCGTGATCGTGTTTTGTAATAACTTTTGTAGAAGTCTGTCAATACAGTGTGTTTCCACCCCCAAGCCTGTGTGTGGGCTGAGTGAGAGCAGCCCCCTTGCTCTGCGTCTCGGCCGAGCGCGGCAGGGGGACGCCTGTAGCCCTTACCCAGCCCCTGGCTGTTATTTATGAGCCTTTTCCAGGTAATTTTTGGGAAGGATGAACCACGTGAAGCCAACAAGCTCCACTCTGGTCTCTTTGCTGGCCGTGCTGAGCATCTGGGGCGGCGGGTCTGGCTGCGGGGCCTGTGCTGCTTGGGGGTTGGTGAAGGGCTTTTCCTCTGCTCCCACTGCGGCTGAGAATGAACTGGGGGTTCAGGTGGGGGTCCCTGTGCCACAGCCACAGGGCACAGCGGGCACAGGCCCCCAGCAGCAGCAGGGACCGGCTCTCGTGTGAGGCCCAGGGTCCGGCCGCCATCACCGCGGCCTCGCCTCCCGCCGCTGGCCTGGTGCAGCGGGTGGGGCCTGGGCAGGCCGCGGCCGGGCTGCTCCTGGCCACAGCCTCCCCCTCATCCTCCCCACGCTCTCTGTACCAGGGCTGCCAATAAACTGTTCCGGCCAGGCCCCAAGGCCAGAGCCCTGTTGTGTCTCATCCTGGGGGGCTCAGGGGGGCAGCGGGTGCCCCACGGTGTCCCGGGAGGCTCCGGCCCTTCCCCATGTGTGTCCCCCCCCCTTGGCCTCCCCACTGCCTGGCCCTGGGGACATGTTTGGGGGGTGGGGGGGTCTCCTCCCTCCTGGGGTGTTGGCAGAGGGGAGGCTGGCACAGCCCCAGCCCCCCCTGCTTGGGGGGCACCCCGATCTCTGCATCCAAACCTCAGCTCCCTCTTGCCCCTGTGCCCACCCCCCCCGGCTCTGCAGCCTGGTGCCCCGGCAGCCCCAGATGTGTCCCCAGTGCTGGCTGGGGGCAGCTCCCATTTCTTCCCCCTTCCCCTCCCATTTCTTCCCCCTTCCCCTCCCATTTCTTCCCCCTTCCCCTCCCATTTCTTCCCCCTTCCCCTCCCATTTCTTCCCCCTTCCCCTCCCATTTCTTCCCCCTTCCCCTCCCATTTCTTCCCCCTTCCCCTCCCATTTCTTCCCCCTTCCCCTCCCATTTCTTCCCCCTTCCCCTCCCATTTCTTCCCCCTTCCCCTCCCGTTCCCCTCCAGTCCCCATCCTGGAGCGGGTGCAGGGCCCCTGCCTGGCTCCTGCTCCCCTCTGCAGGGAGCTGTGGGCAGTGCTGGGGGCTCAGGTGGTGCTGGGGGGCTGGGGCAGTGCAGCGCTCAGGGCTGGGGGGCTGCTCCCCTCAGCTCCCCTCGCCCAGCCCTGCCCACGCTGCAGCTGGGGGAGCCCCCGGAGCCCCCAGCGCGCTGACGAGGTGCCAGGGTGAGGCCATGGGGGAGGGTCCCAGCCCCAGGCTGGGAGGGTGCTGGGGGTCCTCAGCCAGCCCCCAGCGAATTCCACCTCCCCCCATGGGCTTGGGGGTCACCAGCCGGGCTGGGGAGGCCCCGTGCAGGGAGGGGTGCGCAAGGAGAGGTGCTGGGGAGGGGGAGGAGGAGGAGGAGGAGGAGGGAAGCAGGCTGAGCAGGGAACAGCACCGTGCCGGATGGGCCCTGCAGCCTGAGCACGGGGCGGCTGCGGCACACGGGATGTCATGGCTGCACGTGTGTGTCCTCACGTGACACACGGGACGTCATGGCTGCACACGTGTGTCCTCACATGGCACACGGGACGTCATGGCTGCACACGTGTGTCCTCACACGTGACGTCATGGCTGCATACGTGTGTCCCCGCATGGCACACAGGATGTCATGGCTGCACACGTGTGTCCCCACATGGCACACGGGATGTCATGGCTGCACATGTGTGTCCCTGCACGCTCGGCACATGAGCTGTCATGGCTGCACATGTGTGTCCTCACATGCTCGGCACCTGGGATGTCATGGCTGCACACGTGTGTCCCTGCATGGCACATGGGATGTCATGGCTGCACACGTGTGTCCCCACATGGGACGTCATGGCTGCACACGTGTGTCCCCACATGGCACATGGGATGTCATGGCTGCACACGTGTGTCCCCACACGCTCAGCACACGGGATGTCATGGCTGCACACGGGATGTCATGGCTGCACACGTGTGTCCCCGCATGGCACACGGGATGTCATGGCTGCACACGTGTGTCCCCACACGGGATGTCATGGCTGCACACGTGTGTCCCCACATGGCACACGGGGTGTCATGGCTGCACACGTGTGTCCCTGCACACTTGGCACATGGGATGTCATGGCTGCACACGTGTGTCCTCACATGGCACACGGGATGTCATGGCTGCACGCATGTGTCCCTGCACGCTCGGCACACGGGATGTCATGGCTGCACATGTGTGTCCCCACACGGGATGTCATGGCTGCACACGTGTCTCCCCACATGGCACATGGGACATCATGGCTGCAGACGTGTGTCCCCGCATGGCACACGGGACGTCATGGCTGCACACGGGATGTCATGGCTGCACACGTGTGTCCCCGCATGGCACACGGGACATCATGGCTGCAGACGTGTGTCCCCACGCGCCCCATACGTGTGCTGTGTACACACCTGTACGGCGCAGCCAGCAGCACAGAGCTCAGCAGCGCAGCACCAGGGGCCTCATCCCGACCCCCCCCCGCCGTGGCGGCCGTGGGGATCCCCCCAGTGAGGGGTGAGGGTGCCACAGACGTGACTCTGTCTCCAGCCCAGGAGCTGCCCCAGCCCAGTTCCCCCCAGTCCCCCCAGAACATCGAGCCCCGGGACAGAGACCTTCCCCATCGCGGTGTCCCCACGGCCGGGGGTCCCTGGGGCAGCCCCGGAGGGGCCTGTCCCCAGCCCGGGCCCTGCTGTGGCTGCTCCCTGGGGTGGGGGGGGGGGGTGGGGGGGTGGGTGGGTGTTGTGCCCCCGGCGCGGGGGGCGGCGGGGACAGGACGCGGCCCTGGCCCGTCCCGGGGGGTTCCCCGCCCGTGGGTGGGGAGCGGGAGGGACGGACACGCCAGCGCGTGCGGACAGAGGGACACGGGGCTGGGGGGGGGAGGGGCAGGACAAGGTGGGAGCGGGTGATGAGGGGGATGGGTGGGGATGGGGGGGTAGGTGGGGTGGGCAGGATGGGGTGGGGGGTGATGGGGTGGGATAGGGGCGGATGGGGGGGATGGAGGGGGATGGGGGCGGATGGGGTGTCATGGGGGGATGGGGGGGGTAGGGGGGTGATGGGGTGTGATAAGGGGGTGATGGGGTGGGATAAGGGGGTGATGGGGTGTCATAGGGGGGTGATGGGGGGATGGGGGGTGATGGGGTGGGATGGGGGCGGATGGGGGGGGATAGGGGGGTGATGGGGTGTCATAGGGGGGTGATGGGGTGGGATAGGGGGTGATGGGGCTGATGGGGGTTGCTGGGGTGGGATGGGGGCTGATGGGGGTGGATGGGGGGTGCTGGGGTGGGCATGGGCGGGGGGGGGGTGCGATAGGGGGGGCGTGGGCGACAGCGGGGGCGGCGCCCCCGCAATGGGAGCGGATGGGCCGAGAGAGGGGGGGACGGGGCAGGGGGAGCGGAGGGTCGCGGCCCGTCCCGGGGCGGGGCTGGGGGGCGAAGGGGCCGTTTCCCTGGCGACGCCGCCTCCAGCCGCCATTTCACGGGCCCGCGGGGCGCGAGGCCGCGGGGGCCGCTGGCGGCCGCCAGGGGGCGCCCGCGCCAGCCCCGCCCCCGCCATGGCGGCGCCCGACGGAGCGGGCGGAGGGGGGGCTGCCCCCGCCAGCCCCCCGCCCCGGGGGGCTCCTCCGGTCCCCCCCGGCGCCCCCCGCCCCCGGCGCGTCCCGGGCCCCTCGCAGCCGCCCCGCGGCCCCGCTCCCTCGGCGGCTCCGCGGGCCCCGCAGCCCCCGCGCCGGGCTCAGCCTCCCCCCGTCCTCCCTGTCGATCCCGTTCCTCCCGGGGCCGCCCCGGTGCCGCCGGTCGCTCTCCAGCCCCCCCAGGTCCCCGCAGAGACCCCCCGTGCCCCCCCCGTCAACCCTTCCCCGGCCCCCACCGCCCCGCCCGGGGTCCTCTCCGGCCCCGCCCGCGCGGGAGCCCCGTGGGCCCGGTCCCGGGGCGCAGCCACCGGTCCCCATCCGCGTCCCCCCCTTCTCAACCCACCCCCCCACCCGCGGCGGGGCCGGTGCCGGCGGTGGGGAGGGGTGGGGGGGGGGGGCGAGGCGGCCCCGACGGGGCGCGGTGATGCCGTCGGTGCGGTAGGGGGCGCTGCGCCGGCGGCGGGGGCCCCGCTCCGCCCCGCCCGGCGCGGCCCCCGGCGCGGCCCGCGCGGCGGCGGCGGCGGCCCGCCCGCCCCCTGCCGGCTCGGCGGGGCAGCGGCGGGGCCGGAGCGCCCAGCGCGGAGCGGCGGAGCCGGGACCCGGAGCTGCCCTCGGCCTCTCGCCGCCCGCTGCCCCCCCCTCTCCCCTCCCCTTCCCCCGCCTCTCCCCCCCCCCCTTCCCTCTCCCCTCCCCGCCCCGGTCGGGCCGGGCCGGGCCGGGCCGGGCCGCCGCCCCGCCCCGCCGCGCCGCCCCGCCGCGCCCCCGCCCCGCCGCCGCCGCCGCCGCCGCCGCCGCCCCGCCGCGCCGCGCCGCCCCGGGCCCAGCCCGATGCCCGGCGGCGGGCGGAGGTGAAGCAGCGAGCGGGCGCTGGATCCTCCCGGCCGCGGCCCCCGGGGCCCCGGGCAGGGAACAAAGGGCCATGGCCGAGGGGGCTCCCGCTCAGGTAAGGGCGCCCGCCGCGCCCCCCCCGCCTCCTTCCCCCTTCCCCGCCCGCCGCGGGTCGCGGCCCGGCCCGGCGCGGCTCGCCCGCAGCCCCAGGGCCGCACGTCGGGGCGGGCCGCGCCGTCGGGGCCGCGGCGGGAGGCGCCGGGGAGGGGGGGAGGGAGGGCGGCCGGCGGGGGCTGTCAGCCGGCGGCGCCCCGGCCGCCCCCCCGGGGCCGGGCACACGGCGCGGGGCCGGGCAGGGCCGACGCCGGCGCGGGCAGCCCCGGGGGGGCGGCGCGGCCGGGCCGGGCCGGGTCGGGCCTCCGCGGCCGGCGGCGCCCGAGCTGCCGTCGAGGGCCGGGCCTGCCCGTCCCGCCGCTTCCCCTCAGCCTCGGCGGCCGGGCCCGGCGGGGCGGGGAGCGGCGGCCCCGCCGTCCCGTGTCCCCCCCCCCCGTCACCCCGCACCCGGTGACAGCACCCCCACCCCCCCCTCCCCCCGGTGTCACCGCCCCGTCCCCATGGCGACGGGGAGCCCCTGGCCTGACAGCGCCCGCCAGCCCCCCGGGGTGTCTCCTCGCCGTGCCCATGGCAACGGGGCCCGGCTGTCCCCTGTCACCCCCCCCCCCCATCCTGGTGTCACCTCTCGGGGCCACCAGCCCAAGCGGCTTAGCGGGGTCAGCGCCCTGCGGGGACACGGGGCAGCCCGGCCGGGCAGCACTGGGCTGTGCAGCGGGACCCCCGCGGCCCCTGCCCCTGGGGAGGGGGGTGCTATGGGGGGGGTGTCTGTCTGTCTGTCCCACACACACCCTGAGCCCCGCACCCCATCCCCCTGGGGAGGGGGGTGCTATGGGGGGGGTGTCTGTCTGTCTGTCCCCCACACACCCTGACCCCTGCACCCCATCCCCCTGGGGAAGGGGGGTGCTGGGGTGGGATAGGGGTGGATGGGGTGGGATAGGGGGTGATAGAGTGGGATAGGGGCTCAGGGTGCGGGGGTCAGGGTGTGTGTCTGTCTGTCCCACCCTGAGCCCTGCACCCCATCCCCCTGAGGAAAGGGGATGCTATGGGGGTGTCTGCCTGCCTGTCCGTCCCCCCCACACCCTGACCCCCGCGCCCCATCCCCCTGGGGAAGGGGGATGCTATGGGGGTGTCTGTCTGTCTGTCCGTCCCCCCCACACCCTGACCCCCGCACCCCATCCCCCTAGGAAGGGGGATGCTATGGGGGTGTCTGTCTGTCCCCCACACCCTGACCCCCGCACCCCATCCCCCTGGGGAAGGGGGCTGCTGTGGGGGTGTCTGTCTGTCTGTCCCCCACACCCTGAGCCCCGCACCCCATCCCCCTGGGGAAAGGGGCTGCTATGGGGGTGTCTGTCTCCCTGTCCATCCCCCCCACACCCTGAGCCCCACACCCCATCCCCCTGGGTAAGGGGGGTGCTATGGGGCTGTCTGTCTCCCTGTCCGTCCCCCCCACACCCTGAGCCCCACACCCCATCCCCCTGAGGAGGGGGGGTGCTATGGGGGTGTCTGTCTCCCTGTCCGTCCCCCCCACACCCTGACCCCGCACCCCCTCCCCCCGGGGAAGGGGGATGCTATGGGGGTGTCTGTCTGTCCGTCCCCCCCACACCCTGAGCCCTGCACCCCCTCCCCCTGGGGAAGGGGGATGCTATGGGGGGGGGGGTGTCTGTCTCCCTGTCCGTCCCCCCACACCCTGACCCCCGCACCCCTCTACCCGCAGGCGCCGGAGCCGGTGCCGCAGCCGCGCTGCCCGTCGCCCCTCCGGCCGCCAGCCGGCCCCGAACGCACCTCGGAGCGGGAGACGCAGACGGCCGAGCTGTCGCTGACGCTGGTGGCGGCCGTGCAGGCCGTGGAGAGGAAGGTGGATTCCCACTCCACCCGCCTCCTCGACCTGGAGGGCCGGACGGGGATGGCGGAGAAGAAGCTGATCGCCTGCGAGAGGACGGCGGCCGAGCTGGGCAACCAGCTGGAGAGCAAGTGCGCGGCGCTGGGCACCCTGATCCAGGAGTACGGGCTGCTCCAGCGCCGCCTGGAGAACATGGAGAACCTGCTCAAGAACAGGAACTTCTGGATCCTGCGCCTGCCCCCGGGCAGGAAGGGGGAAGTCCCCAAGGTAATGGGGGGGGTCCCGTCCCGGGTGATGGGGGTGGGAGGCTGGGTCTGCACCCAGAAGGCTCCTGGAGGGTGGGAAGTGGGGTGAAGGAGAGATGTGGGGATGGGCCTGGCTGGACCTGGAGCCCCTCACGGCTTCTCTCCCAGGGGGACCCCACGTTCGGGGGGAGATGGACCCGAGGGGAACGTCCTGTCCCCCCACACCAGGGGTTCGGCTCTGGTTGGTGTGCTGCCTGCCAGCCACTCACTCCTCTTTGAATTCTGCTTTTCCTTTCTTCTACCACCTTCTGAGAGGAACCCTGAGGGTCTGGTGGGCTTTTAGTCCCTGTCCCCCTGGTTAGGGGGCTCCTTCCTGGACTGGGGAAGGAGCAAGCAGGACGGGGGGGTGGCTGCTGCTGCAGGGGCTGGGCAGCTCTGGGGTTTGGGGGAGGGCAGATGAGCTCCCCACACTCCCAGCTGGGCTTAGCCCAGCGTCAGACAGAGCTCACCCCCAACATCCAGGTCCCTGTTGGTAAAAGTCAGTTCACAGATGGGACTGTGTGGGACCCAGCAAAGGGAATGGGGGAGCAGAGCAGGTCTGGGAGAAGGGGGTTCACCCTGACACCCCATTAGGGCGGTTGGGGAGCAGAACCCAAGCACACCCCAGCTCCCACACGCTGAATTTATCCTCAGCAATGACTTCTCAGTGAACAGGCTGGAAAGCCACAGCCGGCCCCCAGCACACAATAACCACTGGGAGCCCTTCTGGCCTGGGTAGAGTTTTCCCTGGAGTTCTGGGGTAATTAGATCCAGGTCTTTACGTCAGCTCATCAATAGAGATGAGGTCCAGCCCTAGAGATGAGGTCCAGCCCTAGATTTTTATCTCCTTTACCAGCCTGGTCACTTCTGCAGCAGCAGCAGGGACCGAGAGGAAGAGGAGGATGGTGTGGTTTGGGGACATCACACCCTGGCTTCCCCACCAGGAACCAGCCCTTTGGCTGAGACCTTTTAATCTCCTAGAAACACCTACCCAAGGGGGGTGTGGGGGGGGGTTTGTTGGTGGCTGTGATGTAGCTTGGTCGTGTCTGAGCAGGGAAGGAGCCAGACATAACACGTCGGGGCTGGTGGGGAGCGAGGTGCCTCCAGCCCTGGGTGCTTCTGGTTGCAGGTGCCGGTGACTTTTGACGACGTGTCGGTGTATTTCAACAACAAGGAGTGGGAGAAGCTGGAGGAGTGGCAGAAGGAGCTCTACAAGAATGTGATGAAGGGCAACTACGAGTCGCTGATCTCGCTGGGTAAATGCGGGGCGGCGTGGGGAGGAGGGGGAGAGCTGCTCTGAGCTCCCCTGGAGACCCAGGGGGGAGGCTGAAAAACAGGGGGAGGATGTTTCTTGGCTGGCTAAAGGCGTCTCTGCAGCAGTGTCTGGGCTTGTTCCTGGTGTGGGGCTGTCCTGGATGGGTGGGGGGTCACCCCAGACCTCCTGGGGCTCCTTTCAGCTGGGGATACTTGGTGAAGAACCAGGTTCTTCCTCGTGGATGTTGGCAGGGCTTCCCTTCACCCACCAGCCCAGCAGCAGGCACCAGCCCCTGCACCCCTTTAGAGGAAACTCTTTGGGGAGGGGAAGGCTGCCTGATGTGGTCTGAGCTGCGCTCCTTTGGGCTCCTGAAGCCACAGGAGACATTCCAGCTCTGCTGGGGCCAGAGGTGCAACGCTTTTGGCTTCAGGAGAGCCAGGGATTTGCCTGAGAAGTCCTAAAACCCTGCCAGAAAAACCTAGGGGTTGGGGTTCTCCTCAGAGGTGGCAGCTCCACAGATCTCTTCTGTCCATCCAGGGAGCTTCTCAGCGGTGGAGCCTTTGTGGATGTTCCTGGGTGTCTTCACGTGTCTCCCCCCACCCCAGAGCTGGGGAGAGGTGGAAGCTGATAGTAGGATTCCCTGTGCAGTAACCCCTCCCTCCCTCCCCTCCTCTGTCTCTCAACAGACTATGCAATTTCCAAACCTGGTGTTTTGTCCCAGATCGAGCAAGGAGAGGAATCACGGGTCAGGAACGAGCAGGACTTGGAGGAGAGTGAGATCATCACCGATGCCACCGCAGGTGAGAGGGCTGGGCAGCCCCAGGGGACCCTGTGTTGGGAGGAGGAGCTGCTCTCCCAGGCTGAGAGCCTGGAAAGGAGGTTACCCCAGTGGGGAGGTTATCCCAGCAAGGTTATCCCAGCAAGGAGGTGTTTCTGGCAGGGAGGTTATCCCGGTGAGGAGGTTGTCCTGGCAAGTTTATCCTGGCAGGGATGTTATCCCAGTGGGGAGGTTATCCCAGTGAGGATGGAGGTTATGCTGGCAAAGAGGTTATCCCAGTAAGGAGGTGTTTCTGGCAGGGAGGTTATCCTGGTGAGAAGGTTATCCTGACAAGGTTATCCCTGCATGGGTGTTATCCCAGTGTGGAGGTTATCCCAGTGAGGATGTTATCCTAGCAAGTTTATCCTGACAGGGGTGTTATCCCAGTGGGGAGGTTATCCTGGTAAAGAGGTTATCCCAGTGAGGATGTTATCCTAGCAAGTTTATCCTGACAGGGGTGTTATCCCAGTGGGGAGGTTATCCTGGTAAAGAGGTTATCCCAGTGAGGAGGTTATCCTAGCAAGTTTATCCTGACAGGGGTGTTATCCCAGTGGGGAGGTTATCCTGGTAAAGAGGTTATCCCAGTGAGGAGGTTATCCCAGTGAGGAGGTTATCCTGGCAGGGAGTTTATCCTGGCAGGGATGTTATCCCAGTGAGGAGGTTATCCTGGCAGGGAGGTTATCCTGGTGAGGAGGTTATCCTGGCAAGGTTATCCCTGCATGGATGTTATCCCAGTGAGGAGGTTATCCTGGCAGGGAGGTTATCCCAGTGAGGAAGGAGGTTATCCCGGTGAGGAGGTTATCCCGGTGAGGAGGTTATCCCGGTGAGGAGGTTATCCTGGCAGGGAGGTTATCCTGGTGAGGAGGTTATCCTGGTGAGGAGGTTATCCTGGCAGGGAGGTTACCCCACTGGGGAGGTGTGGGGGTTTAGCCCTGGCTGGAGGCCAGACTCCCACCAAAGTCAGTCTGTTACTCGCCCTTCAGGGGAGAGAATATCTATGAAGAGGCTCAGGAGACAAAACAAGGACAGGGAGAGCTCACTCTGTCACCAAGGACGTGGGCAAAACAGACTCAACACAGAGTGAAAACTGGAGTCAGGAGCGTGACCAGATCTTAAAACAAACTCAACCAGATCTTAAACTCCTTCCCCCCACCCCTCCATCCTCAGCAGGCTTCCCTTTAGCCAAGATTTCACTCCCTCCTTCCCCCTGCTCGCAGCACAGGGGGGCAGGGACTGGGAAACAGTGGGGTTCTGGGTTACTTCTTCATGAGCTGTTGTCCCCTGTCAGATCTTAAAACACCTCCAGCCTCCCCCCTGCTCCCTTCTTAGCAGACTCCACTCCAGTCGTGACCTCACTCCCTTCTTCCCCCTCTCACAGCACGGGGGGACAGGGGCTGGGAGCTGGGGGCTCTGCTCAGTCCCTTGCAGGTTGGTTTCCCTCTCAGCTGGGGGAACACTCATTCCACACCCTCCCCTGCTGCACTGTGGGGTCTCACCCACGGGAGACAGTCCTCCACACACCTCTCCAACGTGAGTCCTGTCCCACAGGGCTTGATCTCCTTATCACAGTGTCTCTCAGTCCCAGTGCTCTGGGGGGTCACCAGCCTCCCCCAGCAAACCTGTTCCAGTGCAAATCTCTCTCCCTCTCCTCTCTGTGTCTCTGCTTCTCCTCATGGCTGCGAGTGCTGGCAGGGGCTTACCCCAAGGTAGGGTCACAGCGTCTCCTCTGTGTCTCCACCTGCTCCCCCCAGCCTGGAGCCCCTCCACGGGCTGCAGGTGGGGGCTGGGCCTTTCCCAGGGGTTTCTCCAGGGGCTGCAGGGGCATCTTTCTCTCTGGCCCCAGGGCCGCCTCCTCCCGCGCCCTGTCCTGGCCTCGGTGTCTGCTCAGCTCGTGACATCTTCTCCCTCCTCCTCCAGTGGGAAAACGCAGCCGCTGCCGGGTTGTTTTCTCCTCTCTGTGATTCTCAGAGGCTCTGTGACTCTCTCAGCCCTGACTTGGGCCTTGAGCTGCTCCTTGTTTACAGTTTAGGCTGTAGCTGCTGCCCACAAAAACCACCTCAGCAGCACAGCCTCACAGAACTGCAACAGGGGCAACAGGGGGCTGTCCCAGTGAGGGGGCTGTCCCAGTGAGGGGGCTATCCCGTTGGGGAGGTTATCCCAGTGAGGAGGTTATCCCTGTGAGGAGGTTGTGCTGGCAAGTTTATCCTGGCAGAGATATTATCCCAGTGAGGAGGTTATCCCAGTGAGGAAGGAGGTTATGCCAGCAGGGAGGTTATCCCAGCGAGGAGGTTATCCCAGTGAGGATGTTATCCTGGCAAGGTTATCCCGGCAGGGATGTTATCCCAGTGAGGAGGTTATCCTGGTGAGGAGGTTATCCTGACAGGGAGGTTATCCCAGTGAGGATGTTAACCCACTGGGGACATTATCCCAGCGAGGAGATTATCCTGGTGAGGATGTTATCCCAGCAAGGAGGGTATCCCACCTAGTGAGGAGGTTATCCCAGCAGGGAGGTTATCCCAGTGCGGAGGTTATCCCAGTGAGGATGTTATCCTGACAGGGAGGTTATCCCAGTGAGGATGTTAACCCACTGGGGACATTATCCCAGCGAGGAGATTATCCTGGTGAGGATGTTATCCCAGCAAGGAGGTTATCCCACCTAGTGAGGAGGTTATCCCAGCAGGGAGGTTATCCCAGTGCGGAGGTTATCCCAGCAGGGAGGTTATCCTGGCAAAGAGGTTATCCCAGCAAGGTTATCCCAGTAAGGAGGTGTTTCTGGCAGGGAGGTTATCCTGGTGAGGAGGTTGTCCTGGTGAGGAGGTTATCCTGGCAAGTTTATCCTGGCAGGGGTGTTATCCTGGTGGGGAGGGTTATCCCGGTGAGGAAGGAGGTTATCCCGGTGAGTAGGTTATCCCAGTAAGGAGGTGTTTCTGGCAGGGAGGTTATCCTGGTGAGGAGGTTATCCCAGTGAGGAAGGAGGTTATCCCAGTGAGGAGGTGTTTCTGGCAGGGAGGTTATCCCAGTGAGGAGGTTATCCCAGTGAGGAGGTTATCCCAGTGAGGAGGTTATCCTGGTGAGGAGGTTATCCTGGTGAGGAGGTTATCCTGGTGAGGAGGTTATCCTGGCAGGGAGGTTATCCCGGTGAGGAGGTTATCCTGGCCAGGGTATCCTGGCAGGTGGCAATGCCGCTGCAGACATGAGGTTGCTGCAGACATGAGGTTGCTCCATCCCCTGCCCGTGCCCTTGGTCATGAGGATCTTGGCAGTCGAACTGAAGCCAACAGGAGCTGCCAGCCCAGCACGGTGGGTGGGGGACACCACAGGAGAAGCTGGTGGGGCCGTTGTGGGAGGTTTCTGTGTCCCAGCCCCCTGGAACGATGGTGAGTGGGGCTGCTCTCTCCTTCCTGCAGCTGGTATAAGGGTTGTGATCAAGACGGAGGAGCTGCTGCCTGAAGACAGCCCTGAAAACCCCGAGCTGCATGGGATGTCTGGGCAGTCAGAGGGCAGCTTCCAGAGCCCCGATGAGGAGGCAGCCTGTGAGAGCCCCTACGGCTCCGTCTCTCCAGCCAGGGACCTGCCTGGAACCAGCCTGGGGGACTCCTCTGAGTACGGGGCTGACTTCAGCGAGATCCAGAGAGTCATCGTTCACCACGGGAGCTGCACAGGTGAGGTGCTGAGGCCCGGGGGGCTCTCCTGGGGCAGGGGAAGGTGGGGGGAGACGGAGGGAAAGCTTCAGGCTGCAGCAACATCAAGAGAAGCCTGAGGTTGGTCGGTTGGTTGGAGGAGGACACCAGCCCTGCTCCAGGGTGGAGCGAGAAGTGGCTCAGCCCTCCATGGGTGGGAAATGGTACACAGGGAGAGTGAGGGAGGATGAGTCCCAGGCAGAGTTTTAGGAGAGCCCCACTGAGCCCCTGCTGCCCAAATCCTGCTGGTGGAGAGGGCAGATGGCTGTGGTGGGCTCCTGCCCTGGTGTGAGGCATGTGGAGGGCCTGGAGCATCTCCCCTGGGAGGAAAGGCTGAGGGAGCTGGGGCTGTTCAGCCTGCAGAGAAGAGCCTGAGAGGGGATCTGATCACTGGTTCTCAAGAGCTGAAGGGTGGGAGCCAGGGGGCCATGGGCAGCCTCTGCTCAGTGTCTGTGGGGACAGGACAAGGGGCGATGGGCTCAAGTTGGAGCCCAGGGAGTTCCCCCCAATGTGGGGAAGAACTTCTTGCTGGTGAGGGTGAGGGAGCCCTGGGCCAGGCTGCCCAGGGGGTGTGGAGTCTCCTTGTCTGGAGAGATCCCAGCCCCTGTCCTGGGGACCCTGCTTGGGCAGGGGGTTGGACCCCCTGGGCTCTGGGGGTCCCTTCCAACCCCTGTGAGTCTGTGAGTCTGTGGGTGGGAGGGTGACTGGAGGTGGGTGAGCTGCTGGGAGGGAGCAATGAGGTTTTACTCAGTGGAGAGATGAGATGAGATGATGGCACCGGGTGCTTCATGTGTGGAAGTCACGTGCTGGTTGGGTGGGACGTGCTGGTTGGGTCCTACAGACGTGCCTTGAGCACAAGGAGATGAGCTGTTGGGAGCAGTGGGCTCCTGCCCTTCTGGTGGCTTCTGATGCTGTAACCCCAACCAAGGCAGCTCAAGGTGGGCTCTTGAGCTCCTCCTCAACTCCATCTCCTGGATCTTGTGGTCTCCTCACAATTTCCTGAAGGAAACCAGCCGAGTCAGTGGTGAGGCTGGAGCTGATCCTCGTCCAAGAGCCAGCACCTTGGCTGATGCTCTGTGCTGTGGCTGGTGGGCTGAGCAGGGGCTGTGGTAACACCATGCTGGTGCCCAGCGCTCGAGCAGCAATGGTCCCTGTGTAGGGGAAGCTCTTTGCTGGCAGGAGGTGTGAAGGAGGGTGTGGGAATGCAGAGGGGAGAGGGCTGTGGCTTTGGTACATCCCACACCCATCAGCTGTCCCCTCGAGGGACAGCGTGGTTGCTCTTCCTAGGAAAGCACTTAGGCCTGGCCTAAAGTCCAGCCCAGGGTGCAGTGAGGGGCCCACCATGGGCCTTTCCTTGGGACACGCTGCCTGGGCACCCACAAGACAGGGGACAGCCCCAGGCTGGGTGTGTCATCTCCGGAGCAGGGCAGCCCTGGGTGCAGTGCCGGGCGGCAGCGGGGAGCGGTGCTGCAGCCCAGAGAAACAACAGCAGATGGAGCTGCTCCAGAATCACTTGGCCACCTGAGCCCTTGCCAAATCCATGGTGCTTTTATCCGCCCCTCGGGCCCGTCTCAGAGTGTCGAGGAATTGCAGAACCTTTTGGCAGAGAGATCTGACCACACCTTCCAAAGGAGCCTGTCTGGGAGGTGGTTTGTGTGTCCTTCCTGTCCAGGGGTGCACAGGCTTGTCTTGCCCCCAGGAGAGGATGTGCCCCGTCCCAGGGCACAGGGCGCTGGGCTGGACCTGCTGAAAGGCCACTGGTGCCCCTAAGAGGGGGGGCAGCAGGGACAGGGAAGGGATTGTCCCTCTCTGCTCTGCCCTCCCCAGCTGGAGTCCTGTGTCCAGAGCTGGGGCCCAACACAAGGAAGATGTGGGGCTGTTGGAGAGGGGTCAGAGGAGCCCCGGGGATGCTCAGAGGGCTGGAGCAGCTCCCCTAGGGAGAGAGGCTGAGGGAGCTGGGCTGGGTCAGCCTGGAGAAGAGAAGGCTGTGGGGGGACCTCAGTGCAGCCTCCCCATCCCTGAAGGGACCCCAGGACCAGGAGGGGAATCAGCTCTTGGGAAGGGCAGAGACTGGCAGGACAAGGGGCTGGAGTGAAGCTGGAGGAGGGAAGGGGGAGAGGAGAGACTGGGGGGAAGTTCTGTGCAGAGAGAGTGGTGAGGGGCTGGAAGGGGCTGCCCAGAGAGGGGGTGGGTGCCCCGTCCCTGGGGGTGTTCCAGGCCAGGTTGGCTGGGGCCCTGGGCAACCTTGTGTAGCTCCAGGGCTGGAGGTTGGTGGCCCTGCCTGTGGCAGGGGGTTGGAGCTCTGGGACCCTTGGGGTCCCTCCCAACCCAGCCCAGGCTGGGATTCTAACACCGTTCTGGTTTCCCTTCCGCAGAGGACGGGATCGTGATCAAGACGGAGGAGGAGGAGGAGGAAGAGGACGACCCCGACCCCCTGGAGCCGTGCCCCATGTTCTCGGGCAGGACGGAGCCGCCGGCGTTCCCCAGCCACGAGGCCGGGCTGGGCTGCGAGGCGCAGTGCAGCTCCAAGGCGCCGCCCAGGAGCCTGGCAGCCACCCGGGTGGGGAAACCCCCCTCCTGCGAGAGGGACTCGGGGGAGATGAAACCCAGCACGGCCCAGCAGCGGAACCGGACCCGGGAGAGACCCTACATCTGCCCTGAGTGCGGCAAGAGCTTCATGCTCAAGATCAACTTCATGATCCACCAGCGCAACCACCTCAAGGAAGGGCCCTACGAGTGCCACGACTGCGACCTCAGCTTCCGCAACAAGCAGCAGTTCCTGCTGCACCAGCGCAGCCACACGCGCCGCGGCGTGGGGGTCCCCCGGCGCCCCGAGCACGGCCTCAAGCCCCAGGCGCGGCCCCCGCCCCCTGGGAAGCCCTACAAGTGCTCGGAGTGCGAGAGCAGCTTCAGCCACAAGTCCAGCCTGAGCAAACACCAGATCACCCACGTCGGGGAGCGGCCCTTCACCTGCGGCGAGTGCCGGCGCAGCTTCCGCCTCCAGATCAGCCTGATCATGCACCAGAGGATCCACGCCGGCAAGAGCGAGATGGCTTTCCTCTGCCCCCAGTGCGGCAAGAACTTCACCAGGCCCTCCCACCTCCTGAGGCACCAGAGGACTCACACCGGCGAGCGGCCCTACCAGTGCAGCCAGTGTGAGAAGACCTTCAGCGAGAAGTCCAAGCTCACCAACCACTACCGCATCCACACCCGGGAGCGCCCGCACGCCTGCGCCGTCTGCGGCAAGGGCTTCATCCGCAAGCACCACCTCCTGGAGCACCAGCGCATCCACACCGGAGAGAGGCCCTACCACTGCACCGAGTGTGGCAAGAACTTCACCCAGAAGCATCACCTCCTGGAGCACCAGCGGGCTCACACCGGCGAGCGGCCCTACCCCTGCACCGAGTGCACCAAGTGCTTCCGCTACAAGCAGTCCCTCAAGTACCACCTGAGGACGCACATGGGAGAGTGAGGGGCTGCCGACAGCTTCCTCTCCCTCCCCTCCCCTCCATCCAGCCCTCTTCTTCCTCCTCTTCCTCTTCTCATCTCTCCCACCCTCCCTCCAAACCCCCCCCCCTTCCCCGTTCCCCTCACCCTCCCCCCCGGCTCAGGGCATGGACATCAAGGAAGCTTTTGTGTGGTAGCGTCGCTGGTCTGGTGGAGACAGCTAGGCTGATTGGGAATAAATTAATTAATTAAAGCAAGCAAAATGAAAAGATTATATATATATATAAACAAACCCACAAATGGACAGAAGCAGCTGATTGAGGGGGAATGAAATCCTCACCGTGGGAGAGCAGCAAAACCAAGGAGGAGAGAAGCCTGTCCAGGGTGTTTTGCCTGCGTAGGACTTCACTGCTTTTTGAATCTACTGTTTGGTTTTATAATAAATGTGGAGGAACTTTTGATTTGATAAGCAAAACTTAGGAGGGCCAAGGTTTTGGGAGGGCGGGGGGAGGGTATTTGGGGCAAGGGGGGGGGTGGGGGAAGAGAGATACTGGTTTCTTTTTATGTTGTTGTTGTTTTAAGTGCTCTGGGGGCTGATTCTGGCACAGTCACTTTTTGTCCAGGAGCTCTGCAGAGGGGGCTGCCTCGTCCCAGCTCGGACCTGACAGCCGCTCGGCAGTGCCTGGTGACAAGGAGCTGCCAGCCAAAGGGGGAGGTGAGTGATAAATAGATCCAGATGAGGAGGAAGTTCTCTGTGTGTCTAGATTGGAAGAGCTGATAGGTGCCTGCCCGGCATCCCTGAACTATCTGATAGAATAAAATACTAGTTGCAGTAAAAAAGAACCTTCTTTCTGGTAGGATCCCATCAGCCAAGGCTCCTCCAAACACTCATTTCTAGTGCTTGATCCTTCCACAGCAGCAGACGCCTTTCCTGGTGACCCCCCCTGGGGTGCCCGTCCCTCCGGCCACCACCAGAGCTGCACCGAAGGCATCGCCGGCGGCGCGAGACGTGGGAGCGGCTCGTAAGACGTGGGTCTCACTGGTGGGGTCCCTGATGTACCTGTGAGCAAGACCTTGGTGTGATTCAACTGCTCTTCATCCTGTGAAACGTGCTGCAGAGAGCTGGCTGGTCTCACTGCTGCTGGGGGCATCGACCACACGCTGCCCAGCGGTGGGAGCGGCGAGATTCCGGCCCCAGATGGAAGAGCAGGTCCTGGGCTGGCTCTGTGATCAACCCTGGTCACCTCAGGGCTGCCCATGGTCAGGGTTGGGAGGGACCCCAAGGGTCCCAGAGCTCCAACCCCCTGCCACAGGCAGGGACACCAACCTCCAGGCCTGGAGCTACACAAGGTTGCCCAGGGCCCCAGCCAACCTGGCCTGGAACACCCCCAGGGACGGGGCACCCACCACAGATTCCTGTGGCTGGAGCCCCGGTGGGTGGGATGTGGGTCAGGCTCCTTGGTGTCTGTTGGAGCTCCCAGGGCTCGTTTCTCCACCAGCCTGGTCCATCCTCACCACAGCTCCTGTAGCTGGGCTGTGGCTGGGTGAGATGCACCAGAAGCTCTGGGGTGCAGCTGGGCTGGTGACGTCCTGGTGCTCACCAGGCTCCTGGCCGAGGGGTGTGGTGGGGAAGACGGTGTCAGATCTCATGTTGGACAGTGGCATCAATAAACAGAGCAATGATGGGATGAGTCTCAGGACCTGTTTATGCCTCTGCAGAACCAAACCTGTTGCTGTAGCACCTTGGGGGCGTGGGAACCCCTCCTAAATCTGCCATTTACCCCCCTCTTCCGTGCTCCAAAGCGCCTGCTGGCACCACAGCGCCCATTGGAGCTGCCAGGACCCACCAGCCAGCCATGAAGAGGAGAGTTTGGGGGCTGCTGGAGCAGGACCCAGTGAGGTTCCTGCCTTCCCAGTGCTGGGTTGCTGCTCCAAACTCCCTGGGAGCAGTTTGGGGGGGGTTGGGTTGTCTGACTTGGCTTAAACATGCTGCAATAGGGCTGATAGCCTGGCTGGTGTGGGACAGGGGGGTCTGGCTGCAGCCCCCAGCCCAGCTGGCTGCCACACGCCCCCCTCATCAGGACTAAATGCAATTAGGGGGAATAAAGAGATTGAAAGCAGAACTGGCTCTGGTTCTCCTCAGCTCGTGCTCTTCCTGCTGGCGGTGCCACGGAGCCAGCGCTGTCCTTCTGCCTTCCTAGAAATGGACGGGTTCAGCGGGGGGGGTTTTGGGCAAAGCAGCCACTTTGACACCCATCCAAGCCCCCCCCCCGCCCAGGGAGCCTGGGAACAGGCAGCCTCCTCCTCTCTTTGGCACCGTGGCTGCATCAGGCGCTGGGTTTAACCACGTCCAGGTGACCTTCAGCTCAGATGTCAACAGCCCGTCTGTGGCTGCAGCTCCCACGCTGGGCAGGGGAAACAGCTGGAATGGGCCCTGATGGGAGCTGAGCTCAGGGTGGCAGCAGCAGTGCTGCAGGGCACGGATTTTGGGGGGGGGGGGGGGGGGGCCACGTGTGGTGAGCAGCCCTGACACCCCCCTGAGCTGTTGGTGGGTTATCAGCACCCTCCATTTAATGGGAGGCTGGTTCGTGCTGGGTGCTGGGTGCTGGGCAGTCCTCACCTAAACAAACCAGCTCCAGACTTAGGGGGGTTAACAGCACCCAGGTTTGACTCTTTTGAGGGTTCGTGTCCCCACAGGTCTGGCACTGCCACGCTCACCCAGCCCTCCCCAGCCCAGGGTGCTGGGGAGCTGGACGTGGCTGCACCCAGAAGGCATCAGAAGCCCTGGGAACGAGGGACAAGCAGGAGGCACCACTGTCCCTGCTCGGGTGTGAGGTGGGCAGCATCCCCCGCCCCACCCTGGCAGCACCCAGGGGCTGTAGCTGAGGGGACAACCCAGGCTGTCACCCTGGGATGCTGCAGGGATGGTGAACAGGGAGCAGGAAGCGTTGTGCTGGCTCCACCACGGGTGCTGGGATGGGCTCTGGTGTCCCACTGCCGCAGGGCAGCCGGCAACAGCAAGCAGGGCACAGGCCGTGGCAGGGCAGTCACACAGGGGATGGTGGGGTGTGTAGGGGTGTTACTGGGCTGGTTTATCACTGGGGAGAGCCCAGCTCCCAGCAGCACGTCAGGGATGTGCCTGGGGATGCTCCTCAGGCCCTGGCCGGCAGCGTGCTGGGGGGAAAGCTGGAGGAGCTGAGGTGATGGGCACACACAGATGGGTCTGGTGTTGGGGGGCACACCCAGACATGGCCCCGCGGCCCACAGAGACGCCTGAGGGGGCTTGTGAGGCTACCAGAGACCCTCTTCTCCTCCCTGCTGCCCTCTGGGAGTTTGGGGCTGGGGTAAGGCTGAAGGAGAGCCTGGGAGAGCCGCAGGGCTCGGGGATGGGAGCCGGAGCGGGCGGCTGGTTGGGTGGGATCTCACACGGGTGGGAAGGGGCTGGAGAGGCCTCAGGCCCTGGGGAAGCAGCTCCCAGACTGGATTACACTCGGCTGCTGTGTCACAGCTGCCACAGCGACACAATCCCTTCAGTGGCATTAACCCCCAGCTCAGGGCCTGGGGAAGGGCCCTGCTCCGTGCTCCAAGGCGCCCGCGGCGGCCGGTGCTGGGGTGATGCACGTGAGGAGGCCGGAGGCACCAGGCTGAAGCCTGGGGGGGCTCCCACTGCTCCCATGGGGCACCCACACTTCGGCACAGTGCTTTGGGGGGCTGCCATGGGGGCACCCACACTTCAGCACTGGGCTTTGGGGGACGAGGGGAAAGGGCCTGAAGCTGCCCCAGGGGAAGCTGAGGTTGGGCGTCAGGAACAATGTCTGTGCTGACAGGGGGTCAGATACTGGCCCAGGCTGCCCAGGGGGTGGGTGAGGCCCCATCCCTGGAGGGGCTGAGAAGCAGAGCAGGGGTTGTGCTTGGTGACATGGTCTGGTGCTGGACTGGCAGGGCTGGGCAGGTGGGTGGGCTCTGTGGGCTTGGGGGGCTTTTCCAACCCAAACCATCCTGTGATTCTATGATTCTACACACACACACACAGGTCCATGCACATGCAGACAGACAGACAGACAGACAGACAGACAGACACACACACACACACATCCCTGCCCGCACTTGGTCCCCCGGCAGCTCCAGACACCCCCTCCCGCACACAGACCCCCGGGGGAGCCCAGCACCCCCCGCCACAGCCCGGCAGGGCCCAGGAAGCCCAGCAGCCCCCGTCACAGCCCGGCAGCCCCCGGGGAGCCCGGTACCCCCCACCGCAGCCCGGCAGCCCCCGCCACAGCCCGGCAGCCCCCGGGGAGCCCGGTACCCCCCGCCGCAACCCGGCAGGGCCCGAGGAAGCCCGGCAGCCCCCAGGGAGCCCGGTACCCTCCCCGGCAGCTCGGTAGCCCCCCGGGGAAGCCCGGCAGCCCCCAGCGCAGCCCGGCAGGTCCCGGGGAGCCTGGTATCCTCCCCTCCCCGGCAGCTCGGTAGGTCCCCGCCACAGCCCGGCAGCCCCCGGGGAAGCCCGGCAGCCCCCGGGCAGCCTGGTACCCCCCACCGCAGCCCGGCAGGGCCCGGGGAGCTCGGTACCCTCCCCGGCAGCCCCCGGGGAAGCCCAGTACCCCCCACCGCAGCCCGGCAGGGCCCGGGGAAGCCCGGCAGCCCCCGGGCAGCCCGGTACCCTGCCCGGCAGCCCCCGGGGAGCCCGGTACCCTGCCCGGCAGGGCCCGGGGAGCCCGGTACCCCGCACCGCAGCCCGGCAGGGCCCGGGGAGCCCGGCCCTCCCCGCCGCAGCCCGGCAGGGCCCGGCCCGCCCCCCGCCCTTTCCGGGAAGCGGGGCTGCGGGGGCGGCATGGCGCGGGCCGTGCTGGCGCTGGGCGAGAGCCTGCAGGCCGAGGCCACCTGCCCCGTGTGCCTGGAGCTCTTCACCGAGCCCGTCATCACGGAGTGCGGCCACAACTTCTGCGGGCCCTGCCTGGCGGCCGTGCTGGGGGTGCCGCCGCGCCCCGCCGCCTGCCCGCAGTGCCGCGCGACTGTGGCCCCCGGCTCGCTGCGGCCCAACCGCTCGCTGGGGGCCGTGGCCGGGCTGGCGGGGGCTCTGGAGGAGGAGGCGAGGCGGCCCCGCTGCCCGGCCCACGGCGAGGCCCTGAGCCTCTTCTGTGAGAGCTGCCGGAGCCCGCTCTGCCCCCTGTGCCGGGACGGGCCCGGGCACCGAGACCACCGCGCCCGCCCCGCCGAGGAGGCGGCCCGGCAGCTCCGGGTAGGGAGCGGGGAGGGGGCGGGGGGTGCTGCGGGCAGGGGCTGGGGACCCTCGGGGAACGGGCTGGCACCCTCCAGGGACCCGGCTGGGTTCCCTCGGGGAAGGGGCTGGGGTCCCTTCCGGGAATGGGCTGGGTTCCTGCTGGGAACAGGGCAGGGACCGTCCAGGAATGGGCTGGGGTCCCTCTGGGAATGGCTGGGACCCTCCAGGAATGGGCTGGGGTCCCTCTGGGAATGGCTGGGACCCTCCAGGAATGGGCTGGGGTCCCTCTGGGAATGGCTGGGACCCTCCAGGAATGGGCTGGGGTCCCTCTGGGAATGGGCTGGGTTCCTGCTGGGAACAGGGCAGGGACCCTCCAGGAATGGGCTGAGACCCTCCAGGAATGGGCTGGGGTCTCTCTGGGAATGGCTGGGACCCTCCAGGAATGGGATGGGGTCTCTTTGGGAACGGGCTGGGACCCTCCAGGAATGGGCTGGGGTCCCTCTGGAAATGGCTGGGACCCTCCAGGAATGGCTGGGACCCTCCAGGAATGGGCTGGGGTCTCTCTGGGAATGGCTGGGACCCTCTGGGAATGGCTAGGACCCTCCAGGAATGGGCTGGGGTCTCTCTGGGAACGGGCTGGGACCCTCCAGGGACCGGGCTGTGTCCCCTCGGGGAATGGGCTGGGATCCCTTCTGGGAACAAACGGGCTGGGTTCCTGCTGGGAACAGGGCAGGGACCCTCTGGGAATGGCTCGGACCCTCCAGGAATGGGCTGGGGTCCCTCTGGGAATGGCTGGGACCCTCCAGGAATGGGCTGGGGTCCCTCTGGGAATGGCTGGGACCCTCCAGGAATGGGCTGGGGTCTCTCTGGGAATGGCTGGGACCCTCCAGGACCGGGCCAGGGTCCCCTCCAGGAACAGGGCAGGGACCCTCTCCGAACAGGCTGGGGTAGTTCCAGGAACAGGGCAGGGTTCCTGCTGGGAAGGGGCTGAGGTGCCCTTTGGGTCTGGGTCCCCTCTGAGCATGGGATGGGGTTCCCTGTGGGCACAGGTTGGGGGTCCCTGTCCAGGCCTGGGTCTGGGTCCCCATCCAGCATCTGGATCTGGCCACAGCTGGGGGGTCCCCATCTGGCTGTGGGCTGTGGTCCAGTATCCCACCAGGACTGCTGGTTCTCTGGCTCCCACTGCCCCTCACCTGCCCCCAGCTCAGCCAGGGGTACAGAGCTCTCTTGCTGCTCCCCCTCTGCAGCCCCGTGAGGTCCCCAGTGCCCCACACATCCCCAGCCAGGGACAGGCCTGGTGCTGCAGCGACAGGGGATGTGTCCCCTACCCCCCTAAGATGTATGGTGGGGTCCATCCCCCCCCACCCAGAGCCCTCTCTGCCATGGGGCATGACTTGGAGAAGCATGAGGGAGTTTTAAACACTCCAGGGGATTTATGGAGGGCACCTGCGACACGGTGCTGCTGCCCCTTCAGACCTCTTCCCACAAATCCCACTTCTAACACCAAAAGTTGTTTTTTCCTAATTTAAAAAAAAACCCAAACAAACCCACCCCACCACCAAACCCCACAAACCTGAGGGTTTCCACGTGAAGCTGTTCCAGGAATGCTTCTGGCCAAAGCAGCTGTGAGTGAGGATCTCCCTGGGCTGTCTGTAACACCAGCTTGGAGAGAGGTGGGTGCTGAGCTGAGCTCAAAACTCACCTCAAGACCCTGCAGAGCTGTGTCATCCCCACGGGCTGTGTGGGGGCATCACATCCCTCCTAGAGATGTAACCCCCAAATCTGCTCAGTTTGTGGGTTGTTTTTTCCCTCCAGGAGACACTCCAGAGCAACCTGGTTTTCCTACAAAAGGAGAGAGAAGCCTTCCAGCCCCAAGGGGAGAAGGAAAGTGATGGCTTGCTGGTACGTGCTTGTGTCTCCTGCCTGCCTACCCCCACCTCCACCAGCCTCTCCCACCTTTCCCTGCTCTTCACTCCCATTTTCTCTCAGCTCCTCTGTCATAGAATCCCAGCCTGGGCTGGGCTGGGAGGGACCCCAAGGATCCCAGAGCTCCAACCCCCTGCCACAGGCAGGGCCACCAACCTCCAGGCCTGGGTCCATCCCATCTGTCCTTCCATCCTGTTCTCATTCACACTCTGCTGTCATCTCGGGTCCATCAACATCCAGACTTGCTGCCCCTCTTCCCCCTCCACTCTTCCAGCTTTGCCTCTCTCAAAACCCTTCTCCTTCTCCCTGTGATCCCCACCCCACTCTCCCCAGCACCAGGTCCCCGTGTGGGGCTGGCTGGAGGATGGGATGTCTCATCTTATGGGATGTTGGTTCCTCCCTTGCAGGAGCAGGTGGCTTCGGAGAGGCAGAGGCTGAGGGACACCTTTGAGCAGCTGCAGGAGTTCCTGAGGGAGCAGGAGGGGGTCCTGCTGTCCCAGCTCGACCAGGCACACGGGGAGCTCGCCGAGGGGCGCAGCCAGTACATCTCCAGCGTTGCAGAGAGGAAATCACTGCTGGACACACTGACTGTGGAGATAGAGAAGAAACGTGAGCAGCCGGTGGTTGAGTTCCTCATGGTGAGGCTGGGTGCTGTGTCCCACCCCTCATGGTGAGGCTGGGGGCACCCACCTGCCCCCCCCTGCATCCCACTGCCTCTGCAAGCCAAGGGCAACACGGTGCTGGCAGCTGGGCTGTGCCACTGTGGTGTGTGGTGTGGCCAGGGAAGGCAAAGGTTTGGGAGGCCCCAGGAGAGTGGTGTGACCCCCCCAGTGCCCACCACCCGCTTCACGCAGCGGGGCAGTGACTGTACCTCAGTGCTGGGGGTGCCACAGTCCTTCTCTGCACTGCCAGACCTGACCTGGTGTTTCCTCTCTTCCAGGATGTTGGCAAAACCCTCAGCAGGTACGAAACGGCCTTGGAAACGTTCTCTTCCCATGGGGCTCTTCTGGGCAGAGGTTTGGAAACTCTGCAGCAGCAGCTGGGAGGGGGGTGGCTTTGCCCTGCTGAGGGTTTGGGATTTAACGTGGTGTAATCAGGAGCCAGTGGTCATAGAACCATAGAATCATAGAATCCCAGACTGGTCTGGGTTGGGAGGGACCCCAAGGGTCCCAGAGCTCCAACCCCCTGCCACAGGCAGCGACACCAACCTCCAGGCCTGGAGCTACACAAGGGTGCCCAGGGCCCCAGCCAACCTGGCCTGGAACACCCCCAGGGACGGAGCACCCACCCCCTCTCTGGGCAGCCCCTTCCAGCCCCTCCCCACTCTCTCTGCACAGAACTTCCCCCCAGTCTCTCTTCTCCCCCTTCCCTCCTCCAGCTTCACTCCAGCCCCTTGTCCTGCCAGTCTCTGCCCTTCCCAAGAGCTGATTCCCCTCCTGTTCCTGGGGTCCCTTCAGGGACGGGGAGGCTGCACTGAGGTCCCCCCACAGCCTTCTCTTCTCCAGGCTGACCCAGCCCAGCTCCCTCAGCCTCTCTCCCTAGGGGAGCTGCTCCAGCCCTCTGAGCATCCCCGGGGCTCCTCTGACCCCTCTCCAACAGCCCCACATCTTCCTTGTGTTGGGCCCCAGCTCTGGCCACAGGACTCCAGCTGGGGAGGGCAGAGCAGAGAGGGACAATCCCCTCCCTGTCCCCGCTGCCACCCCTGTTAAATAAAGATGGTGTTTGGGACCCTGGAGGCAGCTCCCCTGAGTTCTGCAGATGATCTCCTCTCGCTGCAGAGGGCTGTGTCCCTCCTGGCCCTGGGTGCTGGCTGCTGTCAGAGCTCCTCTCCACCTTGTTCCCTCCCCAGCTGTGAGGCAGCGAAGGCCCCGATCCCAGAGCCGGTGTCCCCGGAGCTGCGGAGGAGCCTTCAGAGACTCTCTGAGATGAGCCAGCTGGTGGTGGATGCAGTGGCCACATTCAAAGGTAAAGCAAAGAAGCCACAAGCGGGTGTGTTGCTGCCCCAGGGCTCTGCTCTCCCTGTGCTTCCCGCTGGGCTGTGCTGCAGCAGGAGACACCTCACAGCCCACAGCCTCTGCCTGGGATTTGGGAGCCAAACACACCCATCTCACCTCTGAGATGGGCTTTGCTGGAGCCTGGGGGTGCTGGGGAGTGGGCTCCACCTCTGGCTTGCAGGAGAGCAGGAAGGATGCCTGAGAGGAGAGTCTCATGTGCCTTCCTTTCCTTCCTCCAGTGAACCTGCTGAGCGAGTTGGACAGAGAAAGGGGTAAGTCTTGGAGCTGATGGGTACAAAATCCCTTCCAGAATGAGTTCCCTTACATCCTCGGGGCAGAGGTGGGCTCACACCCCAAAATCCAGGCTCTGTCTGGAACTGGGTCCCTGCCTTTTCAGTAGCCCCAGGTCTGTCCCCATGGCAGGCAGCACCCAGTGACACTGGCCTGTGATGCCAGACGAGGGCTGGGGCAGCCCGAGGCCCCCGAGTTCCCTGTCCCTGCAGACTTCTGTCCTCTCTCACTGGGATGTGTAAGGCAGTGATGGGTTAAGCAAAGGGGCTGTGTGTGTTTTGGGCTGGCTTTCAGGCAGCAGCAGTGCCTCTGCAGGGCCTGGGCAGTGCTGGTTCTGCCAGGGCCAGGCTCTCCCCTCTCGTTTCTCGGGCTGAGGGGCCGGTCGCACAGGCCGGGAATGCCTCAGTTTCCCTCACGCTGGGGTCCCCGCTGTGAGCAGGGGTCCTGGAGGGGTCTGGGGGTGGTGGCACTGCTGACAGGGCTGTGGCCTTGCGGGACGGACGCGGGGTGGCAGCAGAACATCCCACATGCGGCTCCTTGGAGGCTGGGAGCTGCCTGTGCCTTCCCCCAGCCTTTGTCCCCCCTGTCGCCTGAGCAGGGGCCGGCTGCTGCCTCGCCCAAAACGCTCCCTCACACCCACGGGGCGGTATCATCTCACCCCCGGCCTGGCCGCAGCCCCCAGCCTGCCTGAACCCGGCAGGACCCAGCCCAGGCTTAGCTGAGCCCAGGGTGTCTGTCAGGTCCCTGGGGATGCTGTGTGGCTCCGTCCTGCTGCAGGGAGCGTTGCTTCACCCTGGGGCTGGCGTGGAGGGCAGCAGGTGCCCCGTGACTTGTGCAGCTCGAGGGGGCTGTGGGTGTTGTGTGTGTGAGCTCGTGGGGCACGAGAGCCCAGCGTGCTCACACGAGGTGTCACAGGGTCCCAGAGACACCAGGCTGGAGAAGACCCTTAAGCCCATCAGGTCCAACTGTCCCTGTGCTGACCCAGCTCCCTGAGCACCTCACCTCCCCTCTGTTAAACACCCCCAGGGCTGGGGACTCAGCCCCTCCCTGGGCAGCCTGTGCCACAGCCCCACAACTCTGCCAGGGAAGAACTTTGCCCTCCCAGCTGAGCTGACCCTGCCCTGGGGCAGCTTGAGCCCACTGCCCCTCCTCCCAGCTCCTGGCCCCTGGCTGCAGAGACCATCGCCCACCTCTCTGCACCCTCCTGCCAGGGCAGGGCAGGGCAGGGCAGGGGGGAGAAGGGCTCCCCTCAGCCTCCTCTGCTCCAGGCTCAGCACCCCCAGCTCCCTCAGCCGCTCCTCAGAGGATTTGCCCTCCAGCCCCTTCCCCAGCCTGGTTGCCCTTCTCTGGACACGCTCCAGGACCTCCAGCTCCTGCTGGGACTCAGGGGCCCACAACTGGACCCAGCACTCCAGCTGCAGCCTCCCCAGTGCCCAGCCCAGGGGCACAAGCCCTGTCCTGGCTCTGACACAAGCCAGGATGCCCTTGGCCCCCCTGGCCACATCCTATCAGCCATCTCATTATCTGGCTGGTCCCCTTCTAGCAGGGCCTCGTACCTACTGCTCAGTGGAACTTGAGGAGGAAGAACAGGAATGGGAGGCACAAGCCCCGTGGAAGAGGAGGGAGAGGTGCTGGTTCCCTCCTCAGCGAGCAACAGGCTGATGTTTGTCTCTGTCCTGTGTTAGTGGGGGTGACGCTGGACCCAGAGACCGCGAGCCCCTGCCTGTGCCTTTCGAAGGACCTCAAAACCCTGCGGCTGGCAGAGAGACAGCAAGACCTCCCTGACAGCCCCAAGAGATTCACTGGCAGCCCCAGCGTCCTGGGCTCCCAGGGCTTCGTGGCTGGGAGGCATTACTGGGAGCTGGAGGTAGGGGACGGGGACAGCTGGGCCGTGGGGGTGGCTGCGGAGTCTGTGAGGAGGCAGGACTCGCTCACCATGGCCATGGGGAAGATCTGGGCCCTGAGACTGGACTGGAATCACCAGTACACAGCCCTCCACATGCCCCCCACCCCACTGGTTCTGAAGGAAGAGCCCCGGAAAATCAGGGTTCACCTGGACTACGAGGCAGGACAAGTGACGTTCTACAGCGCAGACAGCATGGTGCAGATCCTGCAGTTCCAGGCGTCCTTTACAGAGAAGGTCTTCCCGTATTTTTGGCTCTGGTCAGAGGGAAACTACATCAAGCTGTGTCCCTGATGGGTGGGATGCCTCCCAGCCCCCTCCCCTCCGCTGGCTGAGCAGGCAAGAGGTGTGGGAATGCTGCAGCTTTGGCCTTGCCAACTCCCTGCAGCTCTGCCTGGGCTGGATTCCCCTCTGCATGTTGCTGCATTTTTTTCCCCCTGCCAGGTCCTTTGGAGCATTAAAGATGTGTTGTCCTGCCTGGGGAGGTGTCTGCATACCGGTGTGCTGGCCAGATGTCACAGTGATGGTGTCCCACCTGTCCCTGCAGGCGCTGAGCAGGCAGGGAAGGTGCTCTGATTGCTTGTGCTGGTCTCTGGCAGCCCTGGCTCATCGCTTGCTTTGGCTCCTTGGGGTGTGCTGCATGGTGAACAGCATCGGGGTGCAATCACCCCACGCCCAGTCACTCAGGGTGGAACCACAGAGCTGCTAATGGTGGTGGTAATTGCTTATTTGGCTTGAAAGGACGATGTTTAGGGAGGGGACTGAGATGAGTGGAGAGCTGGAGTGAGGGTTCAGTTTCTCCAGGCTGGAAGAGCAGCAGGGGTGTGATGGGGATCTGTGAGATCCTGCCTGGTTAGAGGGGGGCCAAGTGCCCTGTTGTCTAATCCAGGAGCAAGGAGCGTGGTGTGGGTGGCAGGGCCCAAGCAGAGAGGGACACAGGTCCTGTCCCCGAGGTGTGGGATGCCCTGAGGAGGCCTTTATGTCTCTGCATCCCCCTGAGAACGCTGGAACCCATGCGATCAGCCCTGCAGCTGGAGACCCCTCTGAAACCACCCCAGGGGGTCTGACAGAGCACATCTGCCAGGGGCAGCTGCAGGGCAGAGATCTGCAGCCCCTTCCAGGCCCGGAACAGTCAGGACCTGCCAGAGACACACTGAGTGTGCTGAGCTCCCTGCTAGACGGGACTGTGTGTTTGGGAGACGGGGCTGCTCCCCTTGCCTGAGGCCAGGAGCTGGGGGGGCTTTTCCCCCTTGCCTGAGGCTGGGAGCCGGGGGGCTGCTCCCCTTCCAGGCCGACCAGGAACTGGGGTGGCTCTTCCCCCTCACCTGAGGCTGGGAGCCGGGGTGGGGGGGCTGCTCCCCTTCACCTGAGGCTGGGAGCTGGGGGGTCTGCTCCCCTTCGCCTGAGGCAGGGAGGGGCTGTTCCCCCTTGCCTGAGGCTGGCAGCTGGGGGGCTGCTCCCCTTTGCCTGCGACCAGGAACTGGGGGGGCTGCTCCCCTTTGCCTGAGGCTGGCAGCTTGGGGGGGGGTCTGCTCTCCTTTGCCTGAGGCCAGGAACTGGGGGGCTGCTCCCCTTCGCCTGAGTCTGGGAGCTGGGGGGGGGGGGGGGCTGCTCCACTTCGTCTGAGGCAGGGAGGGGGGGGCTGTTCCCCCTTGCCTGAGGCCGGGAGGCTGCTCCCCTTTGCCAGCAACCAGGAACTGGGGGGGGGGGGGGCTGCTCCCCCTCACCTGAGGCCAGGAACTGGGGGGCTGCTCCCCCTCGCCTGAGGCTGGGAGCTTCGGAGGGGGGGGGGCTGCTCCCCCTCGCCTGAGGCCGGCAGCCGGCCAGGCCTGAGGGGCTATCCCGCGTCCCCTCCTTTTCCACAGCACAACCACGGCGGCCCCCGGCCTGCCCCCGCGGCCAGCCCGGGGCCTCAGGCCGGCTGCCGCCTGTCACCGCGTCCCCGGGGACACCGGTCGCTCCTCTCGGGCAGGTCGCGCCTGAGGGGCAGCGACGCGGGGCGGGTCCCTGGGGCTGGGACCTGCCGGGCCCGGCTTCCCCCTTCTCTTCCCCAGCTTCACCCGCCTCGCCTCAGGCCGGGGGAGGCAAGAGTCGCGCCTGAGGCGGGGGGGGGGGGGGCGGCCAGAGAGATGGCGGTGCCCACCGCGGCAGGCAGGGGGACTACATTTCCCGGCATGCAACGCCGGGTCCCTCCTCGGCGTTGCGCGCTGGGAAATGTAGTCGCGGCACCCTATTGGCTCTAGTCTCCAGGAGGCGGTATCGGCCAGCGCGTGAGGGCGGTAACTGGGGGCGGGGGGAGGGGGGCTCCGGCCGGCTTTCTCATTGGCCGGAGCCGCGGCGGTGGGCGGGAATACCCGCTGAAAACCGCCCGCCCCGGCGGAGCGTGGCGCGGGGCCGCGCTGTGATTGGCCGAGAGGCGGTTTGGCGCCAGCTTCGGAGCGGGCGACGGGTAGTGGCTGCGCTCAGAGCGTTGCGGGCGGCGCTGACAGGCGGACGCGGCGCTCGGCCCCGCGCCATGGAGCCCGCACCGGCCGCCTCCTACCGCCGCCGCCTCCTGCTTCTCTCGCCGGCTTCTCCTTCTTCGCCCACCGTGGTCAAGTCGCTCTTTCCCGACGACCTTTCGCCGGTCTCCGACCTTCGCCTCACCATGGAGCAGCTGGGGCGCGGGTCAGTCGGGGCCCTGGGCGGGGGGGTGGGGGGGCTGAGGGGGGCTGGGGCGGGGGGGTGACTCCGCGGGGCGCTGTGCCGGGCCAGGCCCCCCTTTTCCCCCCCCAAAGAACCCAAACCCTGCGGCTCTGGGGGTCTGTTCCTCCTTCTCTTCCCTCCCGGACCCGCAGCGAGGCCTCCGGGGTCTCTCCCCCCTCTCCGCTTCTCCCTGTGGGGAGCTCATCCCCCCCCCCCCTCCTTAAAGACCCCCCTGGCAGGGCAGGGGCCCGTTCTCCTTTTGTCCCGCCCCTCCCGCAGCGAGGCCTGGCGGAACCCAGCTCCTGCTTCCCGGCCTGGCCCTTCTTGCAGCCGCACCACGCTACCCCCCTGGCCCCCCGGTGCGAGGCCTGGAGGGATTCCTCTCCTTTCCCCCCCCCATTTCAGAATCAAGGCTTTGGGGGCCTCGTCTACCCGCGCTCCCCCCCCACCCCCCCAAAAAAGAGCCCTCGTGGATCTCTCTGGCTCTCTCCTTGTTTCCTCCTCCCTGCAGCAGCGAGGCCTTGAAGACCCCATCCCCCATCCTCTCCTTCCAACCCCCCCCAGCTCTGTAAAGCCGAGGCCTTGAGGACCCCTTCTCCTCCCAGAAAGTGAGGCGCCAAGGGGCTGGCTCAAGCCCCCCCTGCTCCTACCATGAGGCCTCGACTTGTTCTTATTGTGCCCCCTTCCCCCCCCCCCCCCCCCCCCCCCAAACCCTTAAACGGCCCCCCTTAAACAGCCCCCCCCCCTTACCCCAAACACTTAAACCCACCCCCTTAAGCATCCCCCCCCCCAGCCTTTCTGAGGCCTCCACCCCCGCAGAGCTCTCCTCCCCCACCCCCTTTATGCCTGGGGAGCTCCAAGGCTGGGCCACCCCCCCAGCCCCTCCCCACCTCCCCCATGTGAGACCCTGGCTCCCGTGCTGTGGGCCATCTTCCCATGGCCACATCCCCCCAGATGCCACCATCTTCCCCCGGGTCTCCTCTGGGCACTCACCTTGCCCCAGCACTGGGTGCTCTCCCCTCTCCCCCAAATGAACGCTGGTCCCTTTGCACCCATCCTTCTCCCCCTTTCACCTCACATTAGCTGCATCAGCACAGCTCCTTGTTCTCCATGCACACCCTCCCCCTGATCCCACACACCCCTCCTCTCTCTGCTGTTCCATGGATGGAACAAGCTGCAGTCTTTGGGCTCTGCTGCTCCCCTCTCCCCACCAGTCAGCTCTGCAATTGCTCAATGCAGTTTTGCCCTTAACTAGTCAAACGCCTTCCCCCTTGTTCTCCTCCAGGAGCCCCTTCCCCCTTGTTCTCCTCCAGGAGCCCCTTCCCCCTTGTTCTCCTCCAGGAGCCCCTTCCCCCTTGTTCTCCTCCAGGAGCCCCTTCCCCTACAGTTTGCCTCTTAAATGGCTCCTGCTTCCCCCTGGCCTACAGGGCTCAGTGACCCTCTTGGTATTTATCCTTTGTTTGCTGGTTTTTATATCCTTCTCACTTCTGCAATCACCTCCTCTCTTTAGGACCTTTCCCTCCTTCAGATTCCTGGAATTCCTACAAATTCTCAGTCCCTTCCCTGTTCCTTAGCCTGCCCTGGGAGCTCACAGCCCCAGCTTGTGCCCTGATGCTTTTACTTCATATCATGAGATGCAGGAATCACAGAATCACAAGTTTGGAAGAGACCTTTGAAGTTCTTTGAAGATCGAGTCCAACCATTCCCATCCTGTGCTAAACCATCTCCCTGAGCACCTCATCTCCCCTCTGTTCAACACCCCCAGGGCTGGGGACTCAGCCCCTCCCTGGGCAGCCTGTGCCACAGCCCCACAACTCTGCCAGGGAAGAACTTTGCCCTCCCAGCTGAGCTGACCCTGCCCTGGGGCAGCTTGAGCCCATTGCCCCTCCTCCCAGCTCCTGGCCCCTGGCTGCAGAGACCATCGCCCACCTCTCTGCACCCTCCTGCCAGGGCAGGGCAGGGCAGGGCAGGGGGGAGAAGGGCTCCCCTCAGCCTCCTCTGCTCCAGGCTCAGCACCCCCAGCTCCCTCAGCCGCTCCTCGCAAGCTTTGCTGTCCACTCTGCCCTTGGCCTGGTTCAACCTCATCCCCTTGGGCTCAGCCCATGGATCCAGCCTGCTCAGGCCCTTCTGAGGAGCCTCCCCACCCTCAGGCAGATCCACACGTCCTCCCAGCTCAGAGTCAGCCCCAGACTGGCTGAGGGAACATCCCATCCCTTCACCCAGGTCACTGATAAAGATGCTGAACAGAGCTGGGCCCAGCACTGAGCCCTGGGGGTGCCACTTGTCACCGGTCCCCAGCTGGATTTTGTTCCAGGAGCCTCACTCAAGCAGCTCTTCCCTTCTCTGAGGTGATGCTGAGTCAGGCTACAGAGTTACCTCTGTATCCAAACTGCCCCCCATGAGCCTACCCTGGGTGATGTGGCTTGGGAGGGGGGGGAATTGGGGCTCTGGGTGCTTTGAGCCCCTTCACCTACAGAGTTATTTGGGCTGGTGGTGATGTGAGCAGAGTAAAACTTGCTTAGTTGATAAGATAAAGTCTGAGCTAATGAATTATTTTTTAAGAAATAAGCTTGAGTGAGGAATTTGGGAACTTTCCTATGGAAAACTAGAATGGAATGAAGTGAGGGCTGCAGTCCTGGGAAGGATAATGTGGTTTGGATCCTGGTGTTTCTAGGGAAGGGTTTGGGAGGTGGTAAAGTCGTTCCAGGCTCCAATACCCCATTGCATGCTTAGATTGGCTTCAGACCTAAAGGTTTGTCACAAGGTCTGTCACTTGGTTGTATGAGGGAGCTTTGTGAAGGCACAAGCTCAAGGCAGGGTCTAAAACACCGATGCAGGTAAAAAACCCAACACCTCAGGGGTATTAAATCGTGGAGAAAAGCTTGGTAGGCTGGTGGGAGGTGAGCAGAGGGGCTCTTGGAACCCCAGCCTGCAACTCTGCTCTCCCCATCTCTCCTGGGGACCCTTTACTTCTAACACTGGCATCCCAAACTCTGAAACTTAAGTCCCTGGAGTTGTTTGGGTGTATTTGGGAGCGTGATGAGCTGGTGGTGGGGTTGTCCTTGTGCTCAATGGGAGCACGTGAGGCTGGGGTCTGCAGGGCTGCTGTGGTTACCTGGGCTGTGTGTGCCTGCCCAGGCACTCCTGGGCTGTGCTTCTCACTCTAAAGAGCACTGAGAACTAATGCCAAACCTCCTCTACAGGCAGCGTGACAGCGTGGAGCAAGAGCTGGGTAGCAAGGGTACTAATGGCTTGCAGAGGACAGTGTCATCTGAATCAACAGACTCAGGTATGGCTTCCTTGATCAGCTAATGAAAAGCTTCCACTGCAAGCAGCTCCAGGGCTTTGGGTACAGAACTAGTGCAATCCCTGCAGCAGCTTCTCATCCTGCAGCTCATGAAAGGAGGGATGCATGTGGACTGTCCCTCAGCAGCTCAGGGGTTGGGTTGGGTTTGTTTTGCTCTGCTTTAAGTGTCTTGGAGCTTTAGGAGTGGAGGAAGGGCTGGTTCTGCCCTGCAGTGGGGCTCTGGCAGGGGTGGCTGGTTCTTCTTCCCTTGGGATGGCTGCTAGGTGTGTTGGCTGACCTGTTGTGCTTCCTGCTCCAGCACAATGTCTGTCACTGCAGCTTTTGGGTTGCCTTGATGTTCTGGTAGTGGCTCAGCCCAGACAGCTGAAGGTGGAGGCTGCTGAAGGCAGCTCAGGATAGGCTTCAGCCATGAGTTGGATTCCCAGTGCCCTCTGGTCTGGGGTGGCTTGCAGATACTGGTGTTTGTAGCTACATGTTGGGGCTGTGGTCTGGAAAATGGGGACATAATGTTTCATTCTCCATTAATAAGGCCTGCTGGGTGTCTGCATTCAGCTCTGATGGGACCAATTCAGGTTCCTGCCCTTCTGGAAGGTGACAGCTCTGGTGAAACAGGGTTGTCACCATGTGGCTTCTCTCTTGAAACCAAACTGTGCTGAGCTGCTCCACTTGAGGAGGGTTTGGCTTGTGGCTTGAGGTTTCACTGTGGCTTTTTCTTAACATGAGATGATGGTTTATCTGAAACCCAGGCAGCTGCCTCTCAGTCCTGATGCTTGCCCAGAAGTATTCTTCTATTTTGCCTCTTTCAGCTGGGATGCTTTATCAGTGCAAATGAAACAACCCATTGCCCCATGACTGGGGGGTTGGGGAAGCTTCCAGTACCCCACTGGTCCAGCCCAGCAATGGGAATCAGTGTCTCCACCTGAATTTATGCACCAGTTTGACTCTGCATGGTACTTCCAACCTTCAGAGGAAGGCTGAAGCTCTTGCAAACAGCAGAGTGGGCTAGAATAACTGAGCTTGCTAACCCCCCCACCCCTTTCTCCTTGTCTTTTTTTCCTTCTCTTTCTCTTTTTCCCCAGTCTCCAGCACAGCCCTTGAGTGCTCCCAAACCACCTCAGGCTTCTGCTGTGCTGAGACCTGCCACATTAGTCAGATTAATCCCTTGTGTGTGTTCAGATCAGTTGCTGAAGTAGCAGCAAGTCTTGTTGCTACACCATGGTGCAGAGTGTTGCCCTGGTAAGCTGTTGGCCTGGTGCTCAGGCTCCTGCATGCAAATGCTCCTTGGGGAATCTGCATTTAATCATATTTGTCTCTACTTCAGTGCTCTGTAGCTGTAGTATTTGGCTTGCTTTGTGCCTGTCACTGTTTCAGTACCCTAGCAGGCATTAAGAAGGGCCTTTTGATGACTTTTTTTAGGTTTTTAATGAGCCCAAAATTTCCTCCTGTGAGGAGCTGTAACGACACCCACAGCTTAAAGAACCCTGAAGGGCTGAGCTGTCCCTGATGAGGTGTGTGAGAGGGCAGGGCAAGAGAGCTCTGTGTTAGGTGGTAGCACTCTGGTGATGCTCTAAGCAGAGCAAGGGGGATTTGTGGCTTTTTAATGACTCTTTTGTTCCCCCCAAGCACAAGCAGTGGGTTATCTACAGCCAGGAGAAACAGAGGGGAGTGCTGGAGCCCTTGTTTACTTCCTCAATGAGTGAGGCTGCAGCTGGGGCTTTCTACATGAGTTTCCTGCCTGAGCTGGGGCCTTACTGAGGAAATCTGTGTCCAGTACTTAGCACTTCCCAGCTCCACAGAACCCACTCTCTCTCCTCTGCAGGTTGTGCTTTGGATTCACCTGGTCCCACAGCCTCAGATGACATGATGGAGGAGACGTACGTATGCTGCCCTGCCCCCTGGCACCTGCCATCCTTAACAAGCGTGGGGCTAACGAGTCTGTGTGCCTGTCTGGGCCCTACCTGACAGCAACCAGCTGCTCCCAACTTCAGATTTGCCCCTCTCAATTAGTTTATATATTTTTACAGAATCACAAGGTTGGGAAAGAACTCTAAGATCATGAAGTCCAACTGTTCCCATCCTGTGCTGCCCCATCTCCCTGAGCACCTCATCTCCCCTCTGTTAAACACCCCCAGGGCTGGGGACTCAGCCCCTCCCTGGGCAGCCTGTGCCACAGCCCCACAGCTCTGCCAGGGAAGAACTTTGCCCTCCCAGCTGAGCTGACCCTGCCCTGGGGCAGCTTGAGCCCATTGCCCCTCCTCCCAGCTCCTGGCCCCTGGCTGCAGAGACCATCGCCCACCTCTCTGCACCCTCCTGCCAGGGCAGGGCAGGGCAGGGCAGGGGGGAGAAGGGCTCCCCTCAGCCTCCTCTGCTCCAGGCTCAGCACCCCCAGCTCCCTCAGCCGCTCCTCGCAAGCTTTGCTGCTCTCCAGCCCCTTCCCCAGCCTGGTTGCCCTTCTCTGGACACGCTCCAGGACCTCCAGCTCCTGCTGGGACTCAGGGGCCCACAACAGGACCCAGCACTCCAGCTGCAGCCTCCCCAGTGCCCAGCCCAGGGGCACAAGCCCTGCCCTGGCCCTGTGGCCATGCTGGCTCTGACACAAGCCAGGATGCCCTTGTTGAATGCTGAAAAGAATTTGGGGAAAGTAGGGTGACAAGTTGCCTCCCTAGTGTTTCAAAAACTGGGATGGGACAAGCTGGCTGTGAATAACTGGGAGAAAGACAAAGCATCATCAAGCAGCATGTTGGTTTCTGCTGCTCCACCACTTAAAGCTGAGGTTGGTTTCTGCTGTTGTATCCTTCGGTGCTGACTGTCAATCTCACTTGCTTTTAGGTTTGAGAAGGCTATTCTTGCATCTAGCAGGCTGAAGTAAGTATAACTCTGGTTTAACTTCCTTCTCAGTGCCTGTTGTGGTGTTTATTGGGGTGGGGAAGTGAGTTTTACTCCTCTTAGTGTCTTCTAATCCAAATTCTTCTGTTGCAGCGTTCGGATGCCTTTGAGAAGAATACATTCCCTGCCAGTAAGTGAGGGTGGTGGTGGCCTTGTGTGAATGCTGAAGGGTTTAGTGTGTTTAGTGGCTTTCCTATAGAATCATAGAATGTTCTGGGTTGGAAGGGACCCCAGGGGTCCCAGAGCTCCAACCCCCTGCCACAGGCAGGGCCACCAACCTCCAGGCCTGGAGCTACACAAGGTTGCCCAGGGCCCCAGCCAACCTGGCCTGGAACACCCCCAGGGACGGGGCACCCACCCCCTCTCTGGGCAGCCCCTTCCAGCACCTCACCACACTCTCTGCACAGAACTTCCCCTCAGTCTCTCCTCTCCCCCTTCCCTCCTCCAGCTTCACTCCAGCCCCTTGTCCTGCCAGTCTCTGCCCTTCCCAAGAGCTGATTCCCCTCCTGTTCCTGGGGTCCCTTCAGGGACGGGGAGGCTGCACTGAGGTCCCCCCACAGCCTTCTCTTCTCCAGGCTGACCCAGCCCAGCTCCCTCAGCCTCTCTCCCTAGGGGAGCTGCTCCAGCCCTCTGAGCATCCCCGGGGCTCCTCTGACCCCTCTCCAACAGCCCCACATCTTCCTTGTGTTGGGCCCCAGCTCTGGACACAGGACTCCAGCTGGGGAGGGCAGAGCAGAGAGGGACAATCCCCTCCCTGTCCCTGCTGCCCCCCCTCTGCTGATGGAGCCCAGGATACCATTGCCCTTCAGCTTTTAGCTGGGTGTGCTCCAGAACTCTTTAGTTTTCTGCCTTGGAGGAGAGCTGCTGTGGTACTTCATGGAAACTGGCAAAACTGCAGCTTGGAAACTCCCATTCTCCTTAAAGCTGATGTGAAGTGTCAGTGATGTGGCTTTGTCACAAGGGCAGTTGAAGTGTTTAGGTACCTGTGTGTAAACAACTCCTGTCTGTAGGTTGCACACACTTGTAGTTGGGGATCTTAGTCTTTACTGACCCTTCCTCTGCCAAAAATGCCCTTGGGCAAAGGTGATGTGAGATACTAACCTGGTGCTCCTCTGTGAATGTTGTAGCAAAACCTCCTAGGATCCAGCCCTGCTCTGAAGAGAAACCTCTCTGACTCTCTGGACAGTGATGCTTTCCAGCTCTTGGAACAAGAAGACAACAAGGAGAATGTAAGTGTTGTGTTCTGCCTGTGATGATAGGGTGTGTGAGATGGTACAGGGGAAGCTGGGTGAGCAGTGGGTGTGACAACCTTGGCCAACCTCTTCTTCTGCTGAGAAGTTGACTGGCAACAGACAAGTCTTGAGCCTGGAGGTGATGCCAGGAGGATAAAAGGTTGGTTATGTAAAATGAATCGCTGCTGTAACATCTTCAGCTTGAAAACATTCCCCTTCTGATAGGTGGAAGAACCTCTTCCTGTTGAGGGTGAGGGAGCCCTGGGACAGGCTGCCCAGGGGGTGTGGAGTCTCCTTCTCTGGAGAGATTCCAGCCCCTGTCCTAGGGACCCTGCTTGGGCAGGGGGTTGGACCCCAGGGGCTCTGGGGGTCCTTCCAACCCTGACAATCCTGTGATTCAGTCTATTCCTGCTGGCAGCAGGGAACTTAAATCCCCAAACTCAAAAGACAAAATGCCCTGAGCACCTCCCTCCCTCTCTGTTTAACTCTGGGAAAATGATCATTTTTCTCTTCTCTCAATTCAGGAATCATTTGAGTTTAAGAAGCCAACCAAGCCAGCTGCTCGTGGCTCTGTGCACACCCGGGACAGAAGAAGTGCTCCTGGACCAAGGCAGAATTCATCTCCAGTCCAGGCAGTGAGTGCTACAGTGTTCTCTGCACCTAATTCACCTCATCATCTGCATACCTCCTGTCTGGGAGGAATGAAAATCACATCGTGGTCCTGAGATGATGCTGTTCATCACTGCTCATGTGCCAGATGAGAAAACTCTCAGCACATTTGGCTCATGAGCTGGTCAGAAATTTGCCATGTGGGTTTTCCTGTGGTCCCTGAAAGGCTTGTCCCTGTGGAGCTGAGGTTGGGCTGCAGTAGGCAGAGGGAGTGTGGGAATTGGTGTGGAATTGAGGGAGCTGGTTTGAGTATCAATAAAGCAGATCTCTATATTGAGGGAGGTGCATTGAATTCTGAACCTCAGCAAGTTTGTGGATGGCATCAAGCTGAGCGGTGTGGTTGACACAAGAGAAGGACAGGAGCCATCCAGAGGGATCTTGACAGGCTGGGAAGGTGGAACTGGGTGAACCTGATGAGGTTCAACACTGAGAAGGGTCAGGTGTTGTGCTTGGGCTGGAGGAATCCCAGACACAGACACAGCCTGGGAGAGGAGCCCCTGGAGAGCAGCCCTGCTGAGAAGGACCTGGGTGTCCTGGGGGATGAGACACTTCACATGAGGCAGCAGAGGCTCCTGCAGCTGGGAAGTGCGATGGGATCCCAGGAACAGGAGGGGAATGAGCTCTTGGGAAGGGCAGAGACTGGCAGGACAAGGGGCTGGAGTGAAGCTGGAGGAGGGAAGGGGGAGAGGAGAGACTGGGGGGAAGTTCTGTGCAGAGAGAGTGGTGAGGGGCTGGAAGGGGCTGCCCAGAGAGGGGGTGGGTGCCCCGTCCCTGGGGGTGTTCCAGGCCAGGTTGGCTGGGGCCCTGGGCACCCTTGTGTAGCTCCAGGCCTGGAGGTTGGTGGCCCTGCCTGTGGCAGGGGGTTGGAGCTCTGGGACCCTTGGGGTCCCTTCCAACCCAGACCAGTCTGGGATTCTATGACCGATCTTATGGGGGGCTCAGTCTTGTCTCTGCTCCTCCAGGCTGGCAGTATTCCTCCTACTCAGTACTTAGCTACTGCAGTGTTTACATTAGCTCTCCTTCCTGTAGACACCACCCACCTCTCTCCTGTGCTGGGTAGCTTTGCCCAGAGGTGGGGCTCATGGCTTAACGAGGCTAACGAAGCCCTCAGCTATTGCAGGGATGAAATGGCAGTGTTGGAACCCAGGCTGGGGCTTGCTCAGGCCACTGAGGTGGCAGAACAACCACAGTACAGCATCATCTCTGTGGTTACAGCATCCTGCAGTATGGAGACAGCATGTGGTTAAAACTAACTCTCTTGTCCCAGTTCCCCACTGGTGAGTCCCCCACGGGAGAGCAGAGGAGCTACAGGCCCCCTTTCCTGCAGCAGTCTGCCCTGGCGTCCTCCGAAAGCGAAGACGACGACGGGTTCCTGGAGCTGCTGGACGAGCAAGACTGGAAGGTAGGAACAAAGGGTAGAGCTGGCTTGGAAGGGTTGGATGTTGACAGCCTGCCACCAGTGTGGTGAGTCAGCCAGCAGAGAGCTGGGGACTAGAGGTGCCTGGAAGATGAGCTGACTTCACCTTGTGTGTCTTCTATGCTTGATCAGCCCTTACTGTGATGCTGGAGGGGCTTGAGGTGGGGTGTGAACCCCAGTTCCTCCAAGCCTTGCTGCTCTTGCTCTGGCAGATGAGAACTGTGTTCCTGGAGAGAAGCAGTTGGTGCTTCTCCCTGGAAGCTTGCTGAAAGAGTGAGGGGTGGTGTTTGGTACTGGGCTCCTCTTCTAGAGCAGCTTCTGACTGGATTCAAGATGAGCAGAGCTTTGGAGGTGTATGAATTGATGGTTAATGAACTGATACAACTGAGGCTCCTCCCCATGTCTCAGCTGGGTTCTGTTACTTCATTGATCCTGGATTAGTAATGGCATGAGGTTCCTGAAGCTGCTCTGCCAGCTGAATGCAGCTGGGCTGCCTGAGCCTGCAGGAGCTGTGGGTACTCACAGCCTCTGCCCAGGGTGGAATCAATGAGAAGGAACTGTTCTTTCCCCTCAGAACGATGAGGAGATGCCCCCTGACATGGCGAGCCTCTGGACCGCGCCGCTGGTCATGAGGAGGACAGACAGCCGGGTGAGTGTCGTGACAGAGCGCGAGAGAGCAGAGTCCCTGTGTCCCAGGACACTCTGGCAGCTGCTGTCACTGCTGGGACCAGCAGTGTCTCTCATCCTGTATCCCTGGTCACCACAAAACAAGATACAGCTCAGCCCCCTTTGGGAAACCCCCTGTTATCTCTGAAGCCTGTTCACCTGGAAGGAACACAGCCCGCTGTGTACGTGGCCATTGACTCTCTTCTCACAGAAGCACTTCAGAAATGCCAGAAGATCCTGACTTCCCTTATCAGACCCTTGTTGACATATCTCAAATACCTTCAGCACAGCCTTACCTGGGTTGCCTGTAGCTCAATCTTGTGGTAGGAGGCTGGGAAGGGAGTTCAGACTCGGAGTCACAGGGTTGGAAAAGACCTTTAAGATCATCAAGTCCAATTGTTCCTGTCCTGAGCTAAACCATGTCCCTGAGTACCTCATCTCCCCTCTGTTAAACACCCCCAGGGCTGGGGACTCAGCCCCTCCCTGGGCAGCCTGTGCCACAGCCCCACAACTCTGCCCCAGCCTGCAGCGCTGCTCGGGGTCGGGGTGTCCCATGGGCAGGACTCTGCCCTTGGCCTGGTTCAACCTCATCCCCTTGGGCTCAGCCCATGGATCCAGCCTGCTCAGGTCCCTCTGAGGAGCCTCCCCACCCTCAGGCAGATCCACACGTCCTCCCAGCTCAGTGTCATCTTAGTGTCACCTCCTGCAGCAAGCTCCTTTAATCTGCTGATAGATCATAGAATCCCAGACTGGTCTGGGCTGGGAGGGACCCCAAGGGTCCCAGAGCTCCAACCCCCTGCCACAGGCAGGGCCACCAACCTCCAGGCCTGGAGCTACACAAGGTTGCCCAGGGCCCCAGCCAACCTGGCCTGGAACACCCCCAGGGACGGGGCACCCACCCCCTCTCTGGGCAGCCCCTTCCAGCCCCTCACCACTCTCTCTGCACAGAGCTTCCCCCTGAACTGGCATAAGGCTGTGCTAGCACAGTGCTTAGGGTGCTCACCCAGTCCAGCCAGTGCTGGGAATGCAGGTCCTGAGTCTAGGTGACCCTGCTGACATCCCACTGTCGATGGCAGAGGTAAAATTTGGGGTGGTCTGAGCTTCTGGTGCTCGTACAGCTTCTCACCTCCACCTCTGACTTGTGTCCTTCCTCGCAGGCCAAACGCTGCCGGCTCCTTGATGCTGCCCCTCTGCCTGGTGGTGTGGGAAGAGCCACCCAGAAGAGGGTGGAGAGATCTCAGGAAGAGAATTCTCCTGGGAAAAGCAGGAAGAGGAAAAGCCTGCCTGGAATTCCTTCTGAGGACTCCACGGTTGGTGGCCCTGGGCTTGGGTTGGGGAGGAGCTGATAAAGGTGTCTGCTCTGTGAAGGCTGATGGGGGCAGGTTCTTCAGGGGAATTGCTGGCCTGGCAAAGCTGCCTCCTCTGCACATTGTGGAGGGGATTTAGGGGAGCTGGGGCTGCCTGGGGGATTTGGGGGAGCTGGGGCTGTAGCTATTTACTCCTGAGCCTGAGTGTTGCTGTAACACAAAGTGGCAGCTGCGTTTCCTGAACTACAAGTCATGGTTTGGGACTTCAGAAGTGGGTTTCCTGCCCCAGTTTGGGGCTTCAGAGCTTACTCTGAGCTTTCTGTCCCATCTTGGGAAATGCTTTTCTCTGCTCTTGGTGCTTGTTATTGATCTCCAACCTCTGTTCCTCCAGAGCCTGAAAGTAGCCAAGAGGCAATCCTCCACTGCTGAGATCGAGAGCATTTTGGACAGCGACCAGACAGATCTCATTGGTGACTTCTCAAAGGTAATTCAAGCACCTTATGAGTGTTCCTGGCCTCTAATCCTGGAAGAGATGCCCCAGAGCAGCCCAACCAACCCCTTCCCTTTAGCAGCTTGTGTTTGCAAGGCTGGTGGTGAAGGGGAGGGTGCTCCTGTGGGTTAGCCCAAAGGGATTCACTTGGGGTTGTCCTAAAGCTCCACAAAATCCCTTCAAGTGTAGGAGCAACCAATAAAACCTGGTCCCTGAACTTCAGCATTGGTAGTTTTAACTCTTGAGCTTTGCTGAGGAGCTTCCTGTCAATGAAACATCAGTTCCAACATGAACTGCAGGACCATGTGCTCTCTGTTTTCCAGGGTTACTTATTCCACACTGTTGATGGGAAACATCAAGACTTGAAATACATCGACTCAGAAATGGTATGTGTTCCAGGGACAGTGGGCAGGATCCCTTACTGGAGGGGGGGGAAACCAACCACAACACACAGCTTGAATGAACTCTCTTTTTCCCCCCAGATTGTGTCTGTGCTGACTGGGAAGTTTGCAAACTTCATTGAGGAATGTGTGATCATTGATTGTAGATACCCCTATGAGTACGAAGGAGGACACATCAAGGTAGGGTGATGCCTGGGAGCCCAGGAACAGGAGGGGAATCAGCTCTTGGGAAGGGCAGAGACTGGCAGGACAAGGGGGCTGGAGTGAAGCTGGAGGAGGGAAGGGGGAGAGGAGAGACTGGGGGGAAGTTCTGTGCAGAGAGAGTGGTGAGGGGCTGGAAGGGGCTGCCCAGAGAGGGGGTGGGTGCCCCGTCCCTGGGGGTGTTCCAGGCCAGGTTGGCTGGGGCCCTGGGCAACCTTGTGTAGCTCCAGGCCTGGAGGTTGGTGGCCCTGCCTGTGGCAGGGGGTTGGAGCTCTGGGACCCTTGGGGTCCCTTCCAACCCCAGCCAGGCCTATGTAGAGTTCTCAAGTTGCCCCAGGGTGAGCTGGGGTTGTGTGGGGCTGTTAATCACCTGTGGGTGTCAGGGGCTGTGTGGTTGTGTGAGAGCTGAGGTGTCCCAGTGCCTGCTGGGCTCTGGGATCCTGTTCCACTCCCTCTCTTGGGCCTTCTGCTCACACTTGGGCCATAAAATGACCTCCCTCTGAGGAGAGAACCTTCCCCTTTCCCCCAGCAGAGGCAAGCAGGGAGATGGTTCCAGAGGCTGTAAGATACTCAGTGTCCAACATCCCTGTTACCTGGGAAGCTGAAATTAGAGCATTAACCTTTGTGTAAGGCACAGGCCTCAAAGAACAAAGAAACAGCTGCACACAATGTAACTGGCCTTGAAGTTTCCTTGCTGAGTGAGCTGGCTGACCCTCCCAGATGTGATGAGATGGGAAGGGTGACAAGCCACAAGCTACAGCTCATGAAATGGTCCCCTTGAGACAGGTCTGGGTCACCTGGGGTCAGCGTTAGACTCCACTTGGTTAGGAGCTGAGGGCTGGAGGGGTGGCTGGAACTCCTCTAGGAAAGCTGAGGAGACAGCTCCAAGGAGCAGGGTGGGTTTGTGGCTGCTCTCCTCAGTCCTGGCTCTGCCTTCCCAGGGTGCTATAAACCTCCACATGGAAGAGGATGTGGAAAACTACCTGCTGAAGAAGCCAATCAAGCCCTCGGAGAACAAACGGGTGATCGTGGTGTTCCACTGCGAGTTCTCCTCAGAGAGGGGCCCTCGAATGTGAGTTGTCCCCCACACCCCCCCCCAGACACCCCCTCCCTGCTGTGCTGTGCCAGCTGTCAGCTGGCTCAGGGTGACAGCCAGTTCCTGTGCTGGCAGTTTGTCACACAGGGATGTGACACAGCCTGGGGGGTGTGTGGCTGCGTTGTGGTTGGGCTGGAACGCTGGGAGATGGGAGGGGAAAACCAGTAGGCCAGGGCTTGGTGACTGGTGCTACTGGGCAGCACCTTCCTGCTGGGCTTGTTTCCATAACCTGAGGAATGGGAATTTCTGAGTGAGCTGTTTTCCTGTCTCATCTGTTGTCTGTGAGGTTTAAAGGGGGAATCTCTGTCCTGCTGCAGGTGCCGGTACGTGAGAGAGCGGGACAGGCTGGGGAACGAGTACCCCAACCTGCACTACCCAGAGCTCTACATCCTGAAGGGGGGTTACAAGGACTTCTTCCTACGATGCCGTGTAAGTAACCCCCCCAAGCCAGTGCTTCCCCACTGGGAAGGAGCACTAGGTGAGCCAGCAGAGGCTCCTGCAGCTGGGAAGGGCGATGGGATCCTGGGCTCCATCAGCAGAGGGGGGGCAGCAGGGACAGGGAGGGGATTGTCCCTCTCTGCTCTGCCCTCCCCAGCTGGAGTCCTGTGGCCAAAGCTGGGGCCCAACACAAGGGAGATGTGGGGCTGTTGGAGAGGGGTCAGAGGAGCCCCGGGGATGCTCAGAGGGCTGGAGCAGCTCCCCTAGGGAGAGAGGCTGAGGGAGCTGGGCTGGGTCAGCCTGGAGAAGAGAAGGCTGTGGGGGGACCTCAGTGCAGCCTCCCCGTCCCTGAAGGGACCCCAGGAACAGTGCCTCAGTGTTTTTGGGGAGATAGGAGACACTTGGTGTTTCTCTGCCCCCCTGGGTGCAGTTTCCCAGCAGGATGCCAGGTCTCCAGCCTTGGGGATGCTGATATTTGTGGCAATCTGTGCTGTCCTGGTTTTTTGGCTCTCCCTGTGATCCCCTGACCCTCCCTGGGTGCCCACTCCGAGGTGGGAGGGCCTCAAGGTGGCAGCATGGAACAGCCAACAGCAGCCTGGACAAGCCTTCCTCAAATCCCTGCTGTTCCCAGGCCGATCCTGCTGGGCTCTGTGTGTGCTGATGTCTGCCAGAGAGCCCGGGCTGAGAGCTCTGTGCACAGGGCTGAGTCCTTCATGTATCAGCCAAGCTGCTGTAACCCCAGTGCTGCTCAGCTGCAGTCCTGAGCAGCTGGTATGGAGCTCCTGCTTGGGATGGGGGGCTCTGGTTTGGCTCCTTCTAGTGGGGAGTGGTCTGAAGGTGAAGCTCAGAGAGATTGTACTGTTCACCCCTCTTCTGGAACAAAATCCAGCTGGAGGTTGGATGTGGCACCCCCAGGGCTCAGTGCTGGGTCCAGCTCTGTTCAGCATCTTTATCAGTGACCTGGGTGAGGGGATGGGATGTTCCCTCAGCCAGTTTGGGGCTGACACTGAGCTGGGAGGACGTGTGGATCTGCCTGAGGGTGGGGAGGCTCCTCAGAGGGACCTGAGCAGGCTGGATCCATGGGCTGAGCCCAAGGGGATGAGGTTGAACCAGGCCAAGGGCAGAGTGGACAGCAGAGCTTGCGAGGAGCGGCTGAGGGAGCTGGGGGTGCTGAGCCTGGAGCAGAGGAGGCTGAGGGGAGCCCTTCTCCCCCCTGCCCTGCCCTGCCCTGCCCTGCCCTGGCAGGAGGGTGCAGAGAGGTGGGCGATGGTCTCTGCAGCCAGGGGCCAGGAGCTGGGAGGAGGGGCAATGGGCTCAAGCTGCCCCAGGGCAGGGTCAGCTCAGCTGGGAGGGCAAAGTTCTTCCCTGGCAGAGTTGTGGGGCTGTGGCACAGGCTGCCCAGGGAGGGGCTGAGTCCCCAGCCCTGGGGGTGTTGAACAGAGGGGAGATGAGGTGCTCAGGGAGATGGTCAGCATGGGTTGCACTTGCTGATCTTAAAGGTCTCTTCCTACCTGGGGTCTGTGCTTGTCTTTCCCCAGAGCTTCTGTGAGCCCCAGGGCTACCGCCCCATGCACCACGAGGACTTCAAGGAAGACTTGAAGAGGTTCCGCACCAAAAGCCGGACCTGGGCCGGGGAGAAGAGCAAGAGGGAACTCTACAGCCGCCTGAAGAAGCTCTGAGGGCCCAGCTGAGCCAGCAAAGACTTCCTGGCACAGGGAGGACACATCCCTGTGGCTTTGTGACCACCAGGCACCAGCGCTCCCCACCTGCTCTTACTGGGAACACCACAAAACCTGAGGGGCCGCGAGCTGGGAGGGAGCGACCCAGATGTTCTCCTGGGACCTGGCTCATCCTTAACCCATCACTAAGCAGCATTTCCTCCTGTTCTCTGACCCCCTCCCCACACCAGCAGGGCTCAGCTGGTAGGTGGTGTGAGCAGGGAGGGGATTTTAGTGCCTGGTTCTTTTTAGTTTGGTGTTTTTTGGGTTTTTTTATGTTTAATTTTATTTAAATACAGTGAAATGAAGCTCACGCCGCCGCGGTCGCCTCGTCTGGGTTGGGCTCAGGTCTTGTTCCTGCTGTTGGGGTGGGTTGGGGGGTTGTTGATTCTTTTGGACTGGTTTTGGTACCTCAGAGTGGTGGGGGAAGAGCAGCAGGGAAGGGTTGGACACGGCTGGAGGTCCCACCTCACCCCCATGTCTGTATCTGGACCGTGGTTTGGGGGGAAACTGCTTGTTTTAGGTAGAGCTTGTGTTCAGCTCGTGTACTTGTAGCCACTGGGTTTGTAGTTCTAGTGGAGTTGGGATGGGAAAGTAGGGAAAAGCTCTGGGAATGGTGAGTGAATCTGATTAGGGAGACTTGGGGATCCCAGGAGTTACCGGGGCAGCGCCGGGACCGGGCTTCTCACCAGCATCTGGGCACTGCCAGTGCCCCCAAGCCTGCATGTTCCTGTTGTGACACATCTGGAGGAGAACCCAGCTGTGAGGAACCACTATGGACCCCGGGAGCAGCTCTGGACCCCGGGAGCAGCTCTGGACCCCGGGAGCAGCTCTGCCACTGCCACGGCTCTGCCTTCAGGCACTTCTCCAGCAGCAGCTCCACCTCCAGCCCTGGGAAGGCACAGGACATGGAGTGAATTCTTGGAGGAGGAAGAGGAACTTCCTGGGCTGGGGCTGTACCCTGTAGCCACGACGTGGGGCTGAACCAGCCACACCAGCTCCTGAAGCTCCCTGTAGCCCAGTGCTGGCAGGGCACAGCCACCCCCCTGCCCCAGCAGTCAGCAGCACCCGTGTCCTCTGTGAGCTGACCTCTTGTACTGTTGGATTTGTCAAAAAATACTGACCTGGAGGTGTTTTCTGTGGACTTCTAACTTGATTTTTTTTTTTTTAAGAAAAGCTTTATTTTATAAAAAACCTGCTGTGAGCCCTCTGGGGAACTGAAAGGACAAGCTGACCTCTGCCCTTCTCATTAAAAAGTTAGCCCAAAGCTGGTTTTGCTGCCTTCCCTCAGGGGACCTGGGGGGGGGGAAGCTCCCCAGGAAGCTTCCCCCACAGCTGGTGGCTGTGTGTGATGTGGGTGACTGTTGTGCCAGGGTGCAGTGATAACTGATGGGGTTGGACCCTGCACAGTGCCCAAGTCCAACCCCATCACCAGCCCGCTGCTCCCTGGGGCAGCTGAGTGTGCTGGGGAAGATCAGTTGGGGACTCGTTGGGGTCAGGGATGCTCTTTTCTGAGCTCACCCAGCCAGAGCGAACCCACCCTGCTGAGCCCTGGCTGCAGGGCCATGGTCAGCCCCTGGTGCTCAGCACCCTGGGGGTGCTGTGGCCCAGCAGCATGGGGGGCTGGGACGTGCTGTGGTGGTCAGACCAAGCCCAAGGGTTGGTCTGACTCATACTGGTGGGGTGCTGGGCACCACCTGTGGCTTTGGGAGGCAGCCTGGGTTACCCAGTGCTGTTTCCTCTCCTGTTCCTTCCTTGCTGCTTCCAGGGTAACTTCAAACGATGGCTCTGGAAAGGAGCAGCTGCTCCCCTCTGCCCTGGTGTCCCAGCCCCCCTGGCAGAGCTGTGGGGGTTTGGGTATGTGGGGCTGGGTGAGCACAGCTCCTGGCTCATGCAGAGCCCCAGGGGCCTTGGCACAGCTGGGGCAGCCCCAGTCTGGTCTCCTTCCAGCCTGGGGGGGTGTTGGGGGGAGAAGCAGCCACACTTCAAAGCACTGTGTGTCTGCCTGAGCTGTGCTGGGCTGGAGCTGGAGATCCCTGGGTGTGCTGGGTGCTTTCCCAGTGGGATACCTGAGGGCATGGGAGGTCCTGGAGTGTGTCCAGAGAAGGGCAACCAGGCTGGGGAAGGGGCTGGAGAGCAGCAAAGCTTGCGAGGAGCGGCTGAGGGAGCTGGGGGTGCTGAGCCTGGAGCAGAGGAGGCTGAGGGGAGCCCTTCTCCCCCCTGCCCTGCCCTGCCCTGCCCTGGCAGGAGGGTGCAGAGAGGTGGGCGATGGTCTCTGCAGCCAGGGGCCAGGAGCTGGGAGGAGGGGCAATGGGCTCAAGCTGCCCCAGGGCAGGGTCAGCTCAGCTGGGAGGGCAAAGTTCTTCCCTGGCAGAGCTGTGGGGCTGTGGCACAGGCTGCCCAGGGAGGGGCTGAGTCCCCAGCCCTGGGGGTGTTGAACAGAGGGGAGATGAGGTGCTCAGGGAGCTGGGGCAGCTCAGGATGGGAATGGTTGGATTGGATGGGCTCAAAGGGCTTTTCCAGGCTGCTGATGCTGTGTTAGGGCCGGGAGCAGCGTGGGGACAGGCAGCAGGTGCCTGACAATGGGCTCAGCATTAAAAGCTGCCCTCAGAACACAGCAAAGCGACTCCCCATCCCCCCCAGGCTCCAGCAGAGACCTGGTGAGTCCGTTTTCTCCCTTCCCTCCATCTGTCATCCTTCAAACCGGAGCAGGAAGCAGCTGATGGCTTCAGCAGCTTCTGCCCTGAGCTCCAGCATGTCCCAGAGCTGGGGCTGTGCTCTGGTGTTGCTCTGACCCCGCAGGATTCTGGCACCATCTCCTCCTCTCAGCGTTTGGGGCTGATGGAAAGGCAGCTGCACAGGGCTGGGGGGTGCTGGCTGTTCCCCTCCCACACCCACCCAGTGCTGCCCCTGGAAATCCCTGTCCTGAAACCCCTCCTGCTGCTTCTCCAGCAGCTCTTCACCGTCCTGCTGCTGCCTTTGCCCAGGAGAGCAGCAGGGTGGCTCCTCCCTGTGCCCTCAGAGCCTGTTCCTGCCTCCCTGCTCCCCTGAATTCTGCCCTCCAGCTCTGGCCCAGCTTGAATCACCCCAGCAGGAGCAGAGTGTGTTGGCTCAGCTGGGTACCAGACAGGACCCAGGGGGATGTTCTGGCTCTGGCTTTGCAGCAGAGGGGTCCTGATCCCTAAAGCTTGTTAACAAGCCAAACCTGCTCCCAGTGACCTGGCAGTGGTGACACTGGGTGTGTGTCAGGGGGGCACTGGGAGCTGTGCCATCTCCCCAGAGCTGGGGGGTTGGCAGGGAGAAGCCACAGCCTCCTGTTCCCAGCTGCTCACAGCTCACCCCAGTGCCCGTGGGACCATCAGAGCCGCTCCCAAGCTGGGTCATGTCACGAACGGCGACGTGGAACCTCTGCACCTCTTCCCTCAGCCTGCGGCTTGTTCCTTGGGGTGGGGTTGCACCCCAAACTCACCTCAGGCAAGAGCTGATGGGGTATTTGGGAAGGAATAACCCCTTGTACCAGCACAGGCTGGGGGGAGCTGCTGGAGAGGAGCTCTGGGGAGAAGGACCTGGGGGTGCTGGTGGGTGACAGGGTGGCCATGAGCCAGCAGTGTGTCCTGGGGCTGAGAGAGACAATGGGATCCTGGGGGCATCAGGAGGAGTGTGGGCAGCAGGTGACAGGAGGGGATCCTCCCCCTCTGCTCTGCCCTGCTCAGGCCCCACCTGGAGTGTTGTGTCCAGGTCTGGGCTCCCTGGGATCAACCAGCCAGGGATCTCCTGGAGAGAGTCCAGAGGAGGGACAGAGATGCTGAAGGGCCTGGAGCATCTCCCCTGGGAGGAAAGGCTGAGGGAGCTGGGGCTGTTCAGCCTGGAGAGAAGAGCCTGAGAGGGGATCTGATCAGTGGTTCTCAAGAGCTGAAGGGTGGGAGCCAGGGGGCCATGGGCAGCCTCTGCTCAGTGTCTGTGGGGACAGGACAAGGGGCGATGGGCTCAAGTTGGAGCCCAGGGAGTTCCCCCCAATGTGGGGAAGAACTTCTTGGTGGTGAGGGTGAGGGAGCCCTGGGACAGGCTGCCCAGGGGGTGTGGAGTCTCCTTCTCTGGAGAGATTCAAGACCCATCTGGACACCGACCTGTGCAATATAAGCTGGGGAGCTGCTTTGGCAGGGGGTTGGACCTGATGATCTCTCGAGGTTCCTTCCAACCCCTGTGATTTCATCCCCCCCCCCATGCTGTGGGGTGTGGAGCCGCGAAGGGACCGCTCAGCATCACCCCAGCCGGGCAGCCGAGGCCGCAGCTCGGAAGGGTGCAGCCAGAGAGGGCTGTTTTGTCTTACACCATGGCAGCTGTTTGCAAAACAACCGCGTGTCCGTGTGTCCGTGGCCTAGGAGACCGGCTCTGGCCCGGATGGCTGGCAGTGGGAAGAAAGGCCTTCGATCCCAGGAGACAAAGGCCTGATTGTTACGGCCCCGGCGTGGGATGGGGGCCCAGGAGATGAGTGGCCGTCGCGCACGGAGGCTGCCGAGTCCTGGGGGGCTCTGGTGCTCGTCTCAGGCTGCTCAACAGCAGCTGGAGCTGGTGGAAAACAATTCCCAATGGCCCTCTTGACACTGGGAAGCCCTTGGCAGCCGGGAGCGGGGCCCGAGCGTGGAGGCCGGCCGGCCGGCTGGCAGTGGGAGCTGGAGTGGGGAGAGCAGCCCTGCGGCTGCTGGCAGAGGCAGGTTTCAGGGGGTTTGGAGGCTCGCGGGGTGCTGGGATGAGGAGAGAGCCAAGCGGCAGTGCCTCCAAGGAAAATGCTCTGGGAATCTCTGCGTGGGCTTCGCTGGACGTCAGCAGCCTGGCTGACCCTGGCTGTGCCGGGCTCGGGCCCCGTGAGACAGGGAGCAGCTGTACATCAGCTGCAGGCCCTGTGCCTCACTGCCCATCCCCACTGCTGACTGCTGAGGAAGCCCAAAGCCTCTGTGCAGCGCTGCTGATCCCAGCTGGGGACTGTGGGGTGCTCTGCTCTGCCCGTCACTGATCCAGCCTGTGGGAGGAGAGGGGGGGCTGCCCGGCTTCCCCGGCACGTGCGGACCCTGCCGAGCTAAGATGGGCTGAGATATCCATATCCTAAGGGATATGGCTTAATTTAGGCCTGGAATGGTCGGAGTTGATGATCTATAAGGGTCTTTTCCAACCTTGTATCTCTGTGATTCTGTGAGGTCACTCCCTGGCTCCTGAGCAGCTCTGGGTATCACTGTCCAGCTCTCTGGATGCACTGTGGTGTGTCGGTGAAGTCATCAAGCCTCAGGGTCAGGCTCACCCCCTCACCCCTGCTTTATTCACCTCCTCATGGCCCCTGTTTGTTGAGCTACAGTGGGTTCTGCCTGACACAGTGGGTTCTGCCTGCCAGAGCATCCTCCACCAGCGGCAGAGCCGAGCGGGGAGCATGGCAGCCACGAGCCAGACTTGGAGCCAGACACTCCCACACCACCTCTTCTCCTCCCCAGACAGATCACAGGGTTGTTGGGGTCATAAGGGACCTCCAGAACCCATTGGGTTCGTCCTGGTTCTGGCCAGGCCGGAGTTCACCTCCCCAGGCAGCCAGCACAGGGCAGCTGGGTTACCACAGGTGAGCTGAGTTTGTCTGGGCTGTTTCCACCCCACCTGACATCACTGCCCCATAAAAGCAGCTGGTTGGGGAAGGGCAGGGGCTTGGTGCCTCCAGGGCAGGCTGAGTGTGGATGGGATGTGGGGTTGGTTGGTCCTGGCTCTTGGGCAGCACTCTGTAACTGTCAGGTGAGTAAGTTACTCTGTGTTGTCACTGGGTGTGAGTGGACGTTATTGTTCTATGTTCGTGGTGATTTTTGCCAGTCAGCTGTCCTTATCCCACCCCACGGGGGCTCCATCTGTCTGTCCTGTGGCGTGTGGTGCTCAGCCATGGCCTGGGGCTGAACCACCACAGAGTCCAACCCCTGCCCAAGCAGGGTCCCCAGGACAGGGGCTGGAATCTCTCCAGACAAGGAGACTCCACACCCCCTGGGCAGCCTGTCCCAGGGCTCCCTCACCCTCACCAGCAAGAAGTTCTTCCCCACATTGGGGGGAACTCCCTGGGCTCCAGCTTGAGGCCTGAGGGACCCAGAGATTTGCTGTCTCTCCCCACCATGGCTGATGCTCTGGCTGCTTTTGAACTTCCACCAAGAAGATTTTCAAGATCCAAGTGATATCAGCCAAGGTTTGTATGAATGGTATGGCTACAACACTGGTACAAAGAGTAGTACTCATACTCCTCAGTGGTTTTTATACTCCTGGCTGGATAAACTGGGCAAAAGGGGATTCTCAGGGAACCCTGAGCTTTGCTTTGTGCAGATGTGGGATGTTTGTGGTGGCAGCAATAGATGGAGCCACAAAACCCCTGGGGGGGTTTAGAAATGTGGGGTTTGGCAGCATCCTGAATCCCTTGTCTTTCACCCCCTTGTTGGTCCTTCAGTCCAGTGGTGCTGGGCTCCCTGGGGCAGGAAGGACAGGGAGCTCTTGGAGAGGGGACAGCAAAGGGCTGTGGGGATGCTGAGGGCACCCGGACATCTCTGGGGCAGAGAGGCTGAGGGACTCGGGGCTGCTCAGCCCGCAGAGGAGAAGCCTGAGGGGGATCTGCTCAGTGCTGAGCAACCCCTGAGGGGTGGGCTCAGGAGGAGGGGTCAGGCTGTGTTCAGGGGGGCCCAGGGACAGGCCAAGGGGCCGTGGGCACAGACTGGAGCAGAGGAAGTTCCCCCTGGGCCTGAGGAGGAACTTGTGTGCTGGGAGGGTGGCAGAGCCCTGGGCCAGGCTGCCCAGAGAGGTTGGGGAGTCTCCCTCCATCTCTGGAGCCATCCCAACCCCTGATCCTGGGCGCTGTCCTGTGCGGCTCGAGGGGACCCTGCTCTGGGGTGGGGGTTGGACGGGGTGATCTCCAGAGGCCCCTCCAACCCCACCAGCCTGGGGCTCTGGGGTTTTGGGGCTCTGGGGTTCAGCTCCCTGCATCCCCCCCTTGTGCAGAGCCGCAGCCAGGCCTGCAGGCACCTGTGGGCCTTTGCTGGTGACAGAGGGAAACGTCCTCACCTCTGTTTGGGAACATCTTTGGAGGAACCAACTGCAGCCACCCTGTGCTGCACATGGGGGTATGTAGGTGTAGGTCTGAACTGGCACCTTTGCCCTCCCTGTTCAGCACCTTTCAAGGCTTAAACTTTGCAGCCTGGAAATACCGGGCCAGACGCAGCCCTGGAGGCTGTGGGGGGACCTCAGTGCAGCCTCCCCGTCCCTGAAGGGACCCCAGGAACAGGAGGGGAATCAGCTCTTGGGAAGGGCAGAGACTGGCAGGACAAGGGGCTGGAGTGAAGCTGGAGGAGGGAAGGGGGAGAGGAGAGACTGGGGGGAAGTTCTGTGCAGAGAGAGGGGTGAGGGGCTGGAAGGGGCTGCCCAGAGAGGGGGTGGGTGCCCCGTCCCTGGGGGTGTTCCAGGCCAGGTTGGCTGGGGCCCTGGGCACCCTTGTGTAGCTCCAGGCCTGGAGGTTGGTGTCCCTGCCTGTGGCAGGGGGTTGGAGCTCTGGGACCCTTGGGGTCCCTCCCAACCCAGCCCAGTCTGGGGTTCTCTGATGATTCTGTGATCAGGGGTCATTTGGATCAGTCATTAGTCTCCCCTCAGCTGTCTGGGCAGGAAAGATGATTATTTTAGCCACCATTAGCATTTAAAATAAACGAACAAGCTGATTGCTTTCAGCCAGGGGTGTTTTCAGCCCGAAGTGAATGGCAACAGAGCAGCTCAGCACCCACTCCTGCGCCTCTGGGTGCTGAGCTGTGGGTCGCTGACACACCAGCCCTCCTGTAACAACAGAACTTGCCTTTTTTTGTGTCTTTCCATCAGTCTGGGCCTGGTTTTCCTCTCAGAACAAGAGGCTGGCTGTCATCAGCTGCTGGAGGAGAGATTGTGTCTCGGTTCTCAGTGCCCAGGTGCTGTGGCTGGGGAGGCCTGAGGGATTACCACAGGATGGCTGGGGAACAAGTAGCTGTATTTGTAATATCTGGTTACAAATCACCTCCTAATACTCTTTAATAACCGGTGTGTTTACCCTCCAAACACAGTTGTCTTTCATCACAACCCCTCCAAGATTCCCTTGATGTTCCTCTTGATCTTCTAACCCAACAAGGAGCCCTGGAATCCAAACTCACCCCATGGTCTTTCATCGGTCAGCCAGGTGAAGCTGCTGGTTCTCTTCTCCCAGGCTCAGGTCTGGCTCTGTGCTGGCACGTGGTGAGTCCAGTGCACAACCTTGTTGGCAGCTGGGTGGGTGGGTGGGTGGGTGCTGTCACTGCGATGGAAGGCCAGGGTTTGGAAGCTGCAGGAGAGGGAGGGGAGGGGAGGGACTGTGCTCTGGTTGCTTGGGATGGAAATAGAACTTGTTCCTACGAAGCCTGGACAGTAACCATAATGTGATGAGGAGGAAACCTTGGCAGGCAGTGAGATTCATGATGGGAAGAAGGGGAGAGAAAAGACGTGAGGCTGGATAATTCCAGAAGTTAAACTCAGCAAGAAGCACCCTCCCACCAGCCCCACAGTGGCATCTCATGAGGGTTGTTAGGTAGAACACTCTCTGGGGGGAGCAGGAGGGTGTTTGGGGTGGCTACTGGGGGTGGTTTGAAGTGTTATCCTGGTGTTTAATTTGGGAAGTGGAGAGGAATCACCCCAGACTATAGCATAGTGTCTGACAGGCAGGAATTGGGGAATGTTCAGGTATATTCCTGTTGTGCATCCTGTGCAGTTGGAAGTGTTCACCAGACAGATCCAGGCAAGCAAAGAGCCCAACTCCAAGCTGTGTCCCTGGCAAGACTGCCTTTTAAGGGGAAGAAAACAAGCTCTGGAGGACCCAAAGCCCCCCCCTCCTCACCACAACTACTCCTAAATGGTGTGGTTCAAGTTGGGGAGGACTATGGGCATGAAATGCCAGGAAATAAATGATAAAGCAATTAAGTGATAAAGATGCCTATAAATAGAAGGCTGTGGTGCCAGCACTGGTCAAGAGATGCAGACAGAGTGAGCTTGGGAAACAGGAGCCCTGGAGAAGGAGAGAACAAGACTCTGAGAGGGTGATGAGGAGAGATCAGAATGCTGGGTGGCAATTACCTTGTTCAGGGTGAATAGGTTGGTGACAGGCGCCAGCAAGTGAATCCTTGGGAATGTGGAGGTGCCATGGGGAAGTGAAGAGGCTGCTGGCCTGGAAGCCTGGAGTGACTCAAGGGTTCTTGCCTGAATTAACAGCCAATCCCAACGGTGTGAAATAGGTGCTGCTGCTGGGGCTTACTATGAAGATCCTCTGGTCCTCAAACAGACCAAGTTCTGGAGCTGATCAAGTAGATCTATGGGCAGCAGCTGGGATGGGATTAACCAGACCTGCAATCACAGGTCACAGGAAGAACTGGACCCAGTTCCCACCAGTTACACCCCCAGCCCAGCCAGTACCTTCCTGCTTTTCCTTCCTTACCCCAATTCTGGATGTGAGGCAATTCCTTGGAGATCACCCCTGTCTCCCCAGCCTCAGGGGTCAGCTGATTCCACCCAGTTCAGGTACTCCACACCAGTTTGGCAGTGGGCTCAGAAAACCTTTCCAGTCATGAGCCTGAGAAACCCATCTCAGTGAGGTGGCAGGTGTGGATGTTTTGGAAGGTCCATCTTCCACCTCCTGGTGGCTCCACGTTGGGCTTTGTTAGCTGGGAAAGGGGAACGATGGTGCTTCCTGCCCAGGGGCTGGGCAGCCAGTTCAGCCCAGCACGAGTGACTGGTGCTGAGGGGCTTGCAGGGACTATGGATCATCTCTGACTGGTCCAAGACCTCTCAGCTGTGGGTCTTGGGCCATGCTGAGAGGGATTTGGGGGTCTTGGGCCATGCTGAGAGGGATCTGGGGGGTCTTGGAGGTCTGTGCCAAGATGGATCTGGGGGTCTTGGGCATGCCAAGAGGGGTTTGGGCCGTGCTGAGAGGGGTCTGGGGGTCATGGGCTGTGCTGAGAGGGGTCTGGGGGTCCTGGTGCCACCACGCTACCCCAGAGCCAGCAGTCCCAGGCAGGAGGGGTGAGCAGCCCCTGGGGCGCATCCAGCCCGGCCCAGGGAGGGGCTTGTCCCGCTCTGCCCTGCGCTGGGGCGGCCTCACCTCCAGCCCTGGGGCAGGTCTGGGCACCGCAGGGCAGGAGGGACAGGGACCTGTGGGAGAGTCTGGAGGAGGCAGCGAGATGGGGAAGGGTCCTGAGGAGAGGCCGGAGGGGTTGGGGAGGCCCTGGGGAAGAGGAGGCTGAGGGGAGACCTCGTGGGGTCTGGGGCTGCCTGCTGAGGGGGTGGAGGGGCAGCGCCGGTCCCTCTCCTCTCTTTGGGGGGCAGGGACAGGACCCCAGGGCAGGGTCAGGCTGGGGGCAGGAAGAGGTTCTGTGCTGAGAGGGGGGTCGGGGCTGGCACAGGCTGCCCAGGGAAGGGGTCCCAGCCCCGAGCTGGGCTGAGGGCAGGAGGTGTCTGGGCGGTGGGCTCAGTGCCACGCTGGGGCTGGGCCTGTGTGGAGCTGGGAGGGGGACTTGAGGGGCCTCACGGGGGTCCCATGGGTGACTCTGACAGACTCCTCCAGGGGCTCCCACGGATGCAGGGAGCTGGGTGATACACACACAGAGATCTCTGCCTCCTGCTGTGCTGTGTCTGAACCACTTGTGCTCAGCAGAGGGACTACACCTCCACCTCCAGCAGCTCAGGCTGTGGGGAAGGAGCTCTGGTCCTGAAGGGCTGAGCTCTGCCTTGCTGCTGACGTGACACTACCTTGAACCCACGGAGAAGGCTTGGGCTTGAAAAGCTGTTTTCCATGTGATTTCCATGTGTGGCAGCTCAGTTAAAGCTGAAGGGTATCAGTGAAAGCCACACGGGCTTCATCTGCGTGTCTGAGCGGGTGAGGGTGCAGGATGGGACCGGTGGTGGCCACAGAGCTGGGGATGAGCATCATGCACAGGGTCTCTCCATCCCACAGGGCCCCCAGAGGGCTCTCACAAAGGGACAAGCTGCCCAAACTGGAAGTAAACAACAGAAACTCCCTGGGAATTCTTCAGCCAGCCAAAGTGCTCTCAGCCCTGCTGAGGAACCCAGGGGAATGTCAGGGGAGCCAGGTTTCCAGAGAGACCACATCATTTCTGGAGGGGAACTCAGGCCAGACGTTGCCTCTCAAAGATGAAGAGTAATTAAAGCATCAGAACACAGACCAGTGATGCAATTGGTACAGTCTTTTCAAAGACAGTATCCAGAGGTCTGTCTCATCCCACCACACTGAGGAAGCTGGAGAATCCAAGAGAGCTCACCAGAAGCAGGGAGGACAGCCATGGGAGAGGGGAGGCACTGAGAGCTCGAGGACCTTGGAAGAAAGGAAAAGTCATAAATTCTGTGATGGAACTGGAGGAACCAGTGAATGGCCAGGAGTGAGCACAGCAGGAACCTTCTTCCATCTCTTACTTGATGTAACACAAACCCAAAAAAGGACTGTGAGCAGCACATCCCACCACATCCCTTTGCACGGGCACCGTGACACTGCATCACTCGTTACCACAAGAAAGTCTTGCCACTGGCTTGCTAGGACTCAAAGGAAGTGGACTGTTGGATCCCAGGAATGCCTACCAAGGTCACCATGAGGGGGATGAACCTCCTGTCCCAGAGCTTCAACCCATCCAGCAAGCAGAGTGCAGGGTGAGGTTCGATGTGAGGAGCTGTGGTTGAGTCAGCTTCCCTGGATGGGTGTTAAAAAAGGGTAGATGAGGTGCTCAGGGATCTGGTTTAGCTTAGAATGGGATTGGTTGGACTTGATGATCTTCAAAGGTCTTTTCCAACCTTGTGCTGCTGTGAGATCATCCCCCATGCTGGTCTGGCTGTGCTGAACCAGCTAGTTAGATGGACCATCAGCTACCATGAGGGACAAGGTACCACACCAAAAAGACATGAGGTTTTGTTGTCTTTCAGGATGCCCTCATCCTGTCCAAGCAATGACAGCACGTGTTGTACCTGGTGTGGTGAGCCCCCAACACCCATGTCCTTCACCCCACCATCTTCTGCTTCCAGCCTCCCAACGAGTGATCTGAACTTGCCCCTCTGCTGCTCTCTGCACCTTATCTTGTACCTGGCCAACAGCCCAGGAGCCAGCAGTGTGCCCAGGAAGGCCAAGGGCATCGTGGCTTGTGTCAGAGCCAGCGTGGCCACAGGGCCAGGGCAGGGCTTGTGCCCCTGGGCTGGGCACTGGGGAGGCTGCAGCTGGAGTGCTGGGTCCAGTTGTGGGCCCCTGAGTCCCAGCAGGAGCTGGAGGTCCTGGAGCGTGTCCAGAGAAGGGCAACCAGGCTGGGGAAGGGGCTGGAGAGCAGCAAAGCTTGCGAGGAGCGGCTGAGGGGAGCTGGGGGTGCTGAGCCTGGAGCAGAGGAGGCTGAGGGGAGCCCTTCTCCCCCCTGCCCTGCCCTGGCAGGAGGGTGCAGAGAGGTGGGCGATGGTCTCTGCAGCCAGGGGCCAGGAGCTGGGAGGAGGGGCAATGGGCTCAAGCTGCCCCAGGGCAGGGTCAGCTCAGCTGGGAGGGCAAAGTTCTTCCCTGGCAGAGCTGTGGGGCTGTGGCACAGGCTGCCCAGGGAGGGGCTGAGTCCCCAGCCCTGGGGGTGTTTAACAGAGGGGAGATGAGGTGCTCAGGGAGCTGGGTCAGCACAGGACAGGAACGGTTGGACTCGATGGGCTTAAAGGTCTTTTCCATCCTGGTGACTCTGGGATTCTGGTCATATGGGGACGGGAGCCCCTGATCCCCTCACTCTCCCCAGCCGTGAGGGATCTCACTGGCACGAACGCTCTCAGGGAGCTGCAGGGCCCAGCAGCACTGGGCTCTTTGCAGGCTGCTTCCCCCTCAGCAGTCGCCTCGTGTCTCATCACCCAGCTGTTGTCACTCCTGGTTACATGCTCCATCTAATTTGGGCTGGAAGCTCCTTGGGGCCTGAAGACCTCTTGTCCCCTGGGTGTCCCACGCACCCGGGAGCAGGATAGAAACAGCAAATCACCATCAGGAACAATCTGTGAGCTGCATGGTGAGGGAGAGAGTGTCTGAGGGTTCAGAGAATCAGAGAATCCCAGACTGGGCTGGGCTGGGAGGGACCCCAAGGGTCCCAGAGCTCCAGCCCCCTGCCACAGGCAGGGCCACCAACCTCCAGGCCTGGAGCTACACAAGGTTGCCCAGGGCCCCAGCCAACCTGGCCTTGAAGGGTTCACCAGGGAGAGCTGTGTTGAGTGGGGAACGGGATGGAAATCACCTCTCTTCCCCCAGCAGGGAGTTTGAGGAGGACAGTTTGATTGAGAGGCAAATCCTTTAATCTCCAGCCATAAATCAGGGGAATGGCAGAATTGCTCAGGACAGAGCACATCGTGTGGGGCACGTGCTGTGTGTCTTCCCTGTTAAACAGCTGTGGGCCCTGCCAGCTGTTAACCTGTTTCCAGGAGGTAACTCCAGGCTGCTCACAGGCTCCTGGGGCCATTTCAGCCTCTCGTTACCGCATGGACTCAGTTTTTCTCCCTCAGGATAATTGGGCTTCATGTGCCAAGGCCCAGGCTGGAGAAGAGATCGTCCCTGCCAAGCTGGAGCTGAAAGCCCTCCCCAGTGCTGAGGAGCAGGATGAAGCCCTCCAGTAGCCCAGGCTGCCCTGTGCTTCCCAGGACAAGGCTCTGCTTAGATAAGGAGCCATGGAAACGTGGGGCCCTGGGCAACCTTGTGTAGCTCCAGGCCTGGAGGTTGGTGGCCCTGCCTGTGGCAGGGGGTTGGAGCTCTGGGACCCTTGGGGTCCCTCCCAACCCAGACCAGTCTGGGGTTCTATGAGAAGCCTCTGCAGGGTGCCCTCCTCCTGCACATGAGAGCCTGTGCTGCGGGGTGGGAACGTATCCCGCACCCCAGTCACTCCTGGTGGGACCTCCGATGCGGGATGGCAGCAAGGGCTGTGCTTCCTGCTGGTGCTGCCACCACTGCAGAGCCCTCCCCAGCAGCACTGGGTCCCCCAGGCTCAGCACAGCACCACAGCCACCTTCCTCCTCCTCCTCTTTCTCCCCCTCTTCCTTCTCCTCCTCTTTCTCCCCCTCTTCCTTCTCCTCCTCATCCTCCTCTGCAGCCCCTCACACCAGGTTACAGCTGAGGGGCAGATCCCGGGTCAGGAGATCACCGTGTGTGCCAGCTCCAAGGCACATCCCATAATCGCTCAGAGACTCAGCAGGTCTCAGGGGTGGCAGGGATCCCTGGCCAGAATTCCCAGCTTTCCACTGAGCTGCAGCCCCCTTCGAGGAGCGTAACCGCCCCGGCCGGCTGGGGAATATCAGCCACTGGCCCACAATGGTTCTCTCATCACTGGGGCAGCGTCCTGCCTGACTCTGACTAATTAGCTCCTATTTGCATGCCTAATTCACAGCAGGGATGGGGACCTGGCACGAAGACCGCAGCGTGGGAGAGGAAGGTGCAGGCGTGTTTGGAAGGACTATTCCAGCTCCCCGACACGCCGCTTCCAAAACCCAGCCTCCTGCAGAGGAGTCTGCTGGGTGCTGCTCTGGGTGCTGCTCTGGGTGCTGCTCTGGGTGCTGAGGCAATGCTCTGCTCCACCCAAACGTGGCACAGCTCTGGTTGCAGTGGGGGGTTTGTTACTAACTGCAGCTGGCAAGCACTGCTTTCTGGAAATGACCCCTCCACCGGTGCCATGTGCCTGAAGTGAGAGAGCAGGGGGATGACACTGACTCCCCTCAGCACCACACAGCTCTTTGAGCAGCACCCCCACGGAGCTGGGCCAAGCCCTGGCAGCACTGCCCCACCAGCACATCTCATGTTGAACCTTCTCCTTCATCATATGCTTTGGGGAGAGAACAACCCACTCAGGCAGAGAAGGAGCTGGGGGTGTTGGGGGCCTGGGACTGCCCAGGAGCCAGCAGTGTGCCTGGGGGGCCAGGAAGGCCAAGGGCATCGTGGCTTGTGTCAGAGCCAGCGTGGCCACAGGGCCAGGGCAGGGCTTGTGCCCCTGGGCTGGGCAGTGGGGAGGCTGCAGCTGGAGTGCTGGGTCCAGCTGTGGGCCCCTGACTCCCAGCAGGAGCTGGAGGTCCTGGAGCGTGTCCAGAGAAGGGCAACCAGGCTGGGGAAGGGGCTGGAGAGCAGCAAAGCTTGCGAGGAGCGGCTGAGGGAGCTGGGGGTGCTGAGCCTGGAGCAGAGGAGGCTGAGGGGAGCCCTTCTCCCCCCTGCCCTGCCCTGCCCTGCCCTGGCAGGAGGGTGCAGAGAGGTGGGCGATGGTCTCTGCAGCCAGGGGTCAGGAGATGGGAGGAGGGGCAATGGGCTCAAGCTGCCCCAGGGCAGGGTCAGCTCAGCTGGGAGGGCAAAGTTCTTCCCTGGCAGAGTTGTGGGGCTGTGGCACAGGCTGCCCAGGGAGGGGCTGAGTCCCCAGCCCTGGGGGTGTTGAACAGAGGGGAGATGAGGTGCTCAGGGAGCTGGCTCAGCACAGGATGGGAATGGTTGGACTTGCTGATCTTCAAGGTCTTTCCAACCTGGTGATTCTGTGATTCACGATGGACAGACGAGGAAGCTGAGGGGTTCAGCGCCGCGTCCCTTAGGAGGACGGACACACCTCAGCTTCCCAGAGCTTTGGTCTGCTGTCCAACCAAGGGGATGGGGCTGCCCCCTCTTCCAGGGCAAAGGTAGCTGAGGGTGGGCTCGGGGAGTCTGGAAAGGCAGCTGGACAAGCAGGGCAGAAGATGATTATACACTTTTGAGGGGTAAACAAAGATAAATGAGATGCTCTGAATTTTTGCATGGGAAGGTATGCGAGGAGGAGGCAAATGGAATCTGTCCTCAAGTTGCTCCTGTGAAGCAAAGACCAGGCTTCAGGTTTTAAGTGAAAGCAAGGAAGTTTGGTACTGAGCAGTGGCCCACAGAGAGCCACGCTCAGCTTGGGTAGAGTGGTAAAGCACCATCAGTTTGTTTGGGGCAAGGCAGGCTTGTAAGCACAGCAACAGCTGGGAGAACATCAGCCTGGTGCTCACCTGGAACAAGGCTGGTTGGGAGTTCATCCTTTACCCTGATGATGTTGGGAGAGTTGCAGGAATTCACCCATGGGGAGGATAGAGATGCTGCTGCTATGTACCACTTGTCCTTCCTCCCTCCCAGCCAGGAGCCAATCGTTCTGATCCTGCAGTGTGACCTGAGCTAAGCACAGCACAGTGGGATAAAAACCCACTACAGCTTAAGAGGTGTGAGGAGCCTGCCCCAGACGACCAAGAAGAAGCTGGAGGTGGGGATGGGACTCCCAGAATCTGTTCCCAGCTGGCAATGTGCATGGAAGAATCACAGGGGTTGGCAGGGACCCCCAGAGCCCAGGGGGTCCAACCCCTGCCCAAGCAGGGTCCCTAGGACAGGGGCTGGAATCTCTCCAGACAAGGAGACTCCACACCCCCTGGGCAGCCTGTCCCAGGGCTCCCTCACCCTCACCACCAAGAAGTTCTTCCCCACATTGGGGGGAACTCCCTGGGCTCCAACTTGAGCCCATCGCCCCTTGTCCTGTCCCCACAGACACTGAGCAGAGGCTGCCCATGGCCCCCTGGCTCCCACCCTTCAGCTCTTGAGAACCAGTGATCAGATCCCCTCTCAGGCTCTTCTCTCCAGGCTGAACAGCCCCAGCTCCCTCAGCCTTTCCTCCCAGGGGAGATGCTCCAGCCCCTTCAGCATCTCTGTCCCTCCTCTGGACTCTCTCCAGGAGATCCCTGGCTGGTTGATCCCAGGGAGCCCAGCCCTGGACACAACACTCCAGTGGGGCCTGAGCAGGGCAGAGCAGAGGGGGAGGATCCCCTCCTGTCACCTGCTGCCCACACTCCTCCTGATGATAAGGGAGGTCAGCCCAGTATCCAGCCTAACACGGCACCGAAGTGGAGAACCCCAGCCTGGTGTGGGTGAGGAAGGGTCCTCAGCCCCCCTACTGCCCAGGGTGCCTCAAACCCCATCCAACCCAGCCTTGAGCCCTGCCAGGGATCCCAGGGATCACACTGTCATCCCAGAGGCAGAGGAATCCCTGTCCTGCACTAGAAGGCAGTCGGGTCTGCTCCACCCCAGACAGCCCCTGGCAGGAAGGCTGCAGAGGTGGGTTTCCTCAGGAGAGTGGCATCTTTAAGCCTCTGATGATCTGAGGCCCAGGGTAGGCTGGGACAGCCCTGAAATTCAAACCATCACCCAGTCCTCCCAGAGCAAGCCATTAGGATGCTATTTTCTCTCTCTGTTTATAAATAGCAGGCGGTACCAGCAGTTGTTGTAGACATGCCTTTCACCAGGACACGGGATTTCCCCCTCCCCATCATCCCCTTGTGAGCTCCAGCCCTGGAAACCAACTCACAACACCAAGTTTGGGAGGCAGAAGCCTTGGCTCTACCCAGATGGGGTGTGCCCCCTTCCCCATGCAAAGGGTGTTCCCTCCCTCCAGTGACCAGACAGAGGAGACACACCTATTTGTGGTTTGATTTAGTCACCAGGCTTTGATTTTCTTATCCAGCAGACTGCCTTGCTGTGTGCTGCCATGAGATTTAGCAGCTCTGTAGCTCCCTCAGGGCAGATGAGTGACACATCCACCCCCTCGGGCACATCCAGGATCTCCTTCCCTTGCAGATTAACTCTGGTAATTAGTCATAATGGTTTTAACCATGAAGAATAAGGCTGAATGTTCCTCCTGTGGGGCTGCTGTCACTCTACCTGTACTGGATGGTCCCACCTTGCTCTTGTCTGAGGGGGTTTGGCCACGTGCACTGCACAGCTTCACCATGGGCACTGTGACTGCCTGCGGTGGGGTTGGGGCATTGGGGGACGAGGGAGTGACTGAGATTGTCTTGCTGGACTTGTGCAAGGCACTTGGTGCTGTCCTGCACCATGTCCTTGGCTCTGAACTGGAGAGATGTGGATTTGAGGGATGGAGGGCTCGAGGGGTGAGGAGCTGCTGGATGGTCACACCCGGAGTCGTGGCTGATGATGGCTCGATGGCCAAGTGGAGACCAGTGAGGAGTGGGGATCCTCAGGGCCAGGACTGGGACTGGTGCTGTTCAGCAGCTTTGTGGGACACACAGAAGGGGTGATTGGGGCACCTGCAGCAAATCTGTGACTACACTGAGCTATGGGGGGGTTGATGTGCTGGAGGGAAGGGATGTCATCCCGAGGGACCCAGACAGGCTGGAGAGGTGGGACTGTGCCAGCTGTGTGAGGTTCCCCAAGGGCAAAGTCCTGCCCATGGGTTGGGGCAATCCCAGTACGTCTACGGGGTGGGATGATGGATGGATGGAGAGCAGCCCTGGGGAGAAGGACCTGGGGTGTTGGGGGATGAGAAGCCCAACCTGACCCAGCACTGTGCCCTGGGCTGCACCCCCAGCAGGGCTGGGAAAGGGGGATTCTGCCCCTCTGGGACACAGACCCCCCGGCAGCGCTGCCCCAGCTCGGGGGTCCCCAGGACAAGGAGGACACGGAGCTGTGGGAGCCAGTCTGAGGAGCCCTGGAGATGATGGGGGGGCTGGAGCCCCTCTGCTCTCCAACCTATGGGATTGCCTTCACCCTGTTATCCATCACCCCCTCAAACATGTCTTTGAACCGCTTTGTTCCCCACAGGTGAGACGCCAAAGCTGAGCTGGCAGGAACCACCAGGTGCTGCTCGCCGTGGGTGTCCATCCCTGTGGGAGCTGCACCCACGCTGCTGCTGGGGGGCTGCTCCCTCTGCCTGGGGCGGGGACCTGCCCTGAATCACAGGATCACAAGGTTGGAAAAGAGCTTTGAGATCACCGAGTCCCACCATCCCTGTCCTCTATTAACCTGTATCCCTGGGTGCCTCGTCGGCCTGGCTTTTAAACACCCCCAGGGCTGGGGACTCAGCCCCTCCCTGGGCAGCCTGTGCCACAGCCCCACAACTCTGCCAGGGAAGAACTTTGCCCTCCCAGCTGAGCTGACCCTGCCCTGGGGCAGCTTGAGCCCATTGCCCCTCCTCCCAGCTCCTGGCCCCTGGCTGCAGAGACCATCGCCCACCTCTCTGCACCCTCCTGCCAGGGCAGGGCAGGGCAGGGCAGGGGAGAGAAGGGCTCCCCTCAGCCTCCTCTGCTCCAGGCTCAGCACCCCCAGCTCCCTCCTTCCCTCCCGCCCGCCGGGGCCGCGCCCCTTCCCGAGCCCCGCCACAGGCCCCCGCCCCGCCCGGGGCCTCCCCAGCGCAGCTCAGGCCCCGCCGCACCCCGGGGTCTCGCCCGGACACCTCCGAGCGCCCCGGCCGCCTTCTGCCCCCGCCCCGGGCTCAGCCCCTCGGCTCCCGCTCCGCTCCCCCTCAGCCACGTCCCCTCGGCGCCGCCCCCCGGCTCCCGCTCCCCTCCTCTAAACCCCTCCGCACCCCGCAGCTCCGCCACCTCCCCCCCGGCCCGGCCCTCCCGCCCCGCGGCCTCTCGCCCCGCGGCCCGGCCCCGCCCCGCGCTGTGACCCCCCCGCGCCGCACCCTAACGCGCTGCCCTGTCACTGCAGCGCCGCCTCAACCCCGCCCGCCGCTCTCCCCGCCCCCCCACCGCCCGCGCTGGCGGGGATTGGCCGGGAGCGGGCGCGGCGCGGCGCGATTGGCGGAGCGGCCGAGAGCCCGCCCGCGGCGCTAGCAGGGTAGCGCGTTCGGCGTGAGGCCAGCGGCCGTTCCGTTCCCTCCTCCTCCCCGGCCGGGCCCGCAGGGGAGCGACACTCGCCAGGCGGCTCCGTCCCGGCGGCAGCCCCCGCGCCCCCTCCGCCTCCGGTAAGGGCCGCCGCCGCGGGGCTGGGGGGCGGGCTGCGGGGATCCCCCCCCCCCCTTCCTCCTCCGCCTCGCTCCGTGCGGGGCGCGGCGCGCTGCGGGGCGGTGGAGGGGCGGCCCGGCCCGGCCCGGCCCGGCGCGGCGCGGGGGCTCCGGCCTCGCCCTTGCGCAGGGGGCGGCGGGCGGCCTGAGGCGCGGCGGGCGGGGACGCCGAGCGGGCCGGCGGGCGGGGGGCTGCGGCGTCCGCGGGGCTCTTGTGAAGGGCGCGGCGGGGCGAGGGGGGGCGGCCGGGCTGCAGCGAGGGGCGGGCCGCTGCCGAGGGGAGCTGCGGGCCTGGGTGTGGGGGGGGAGGGAGGGAGGTCCCGGCGCATCGGGTGAGCATCTGCCCGGCGCCCGGGTCATCCCGGAGGAAGCGGGAGCTGCCGGGGAGAGTCTTTGTGGCGGGGGCGGGGGGGGAAGGGGCTGGGGTGGGCCGGGGAGGGCTGCTGCGGTGCAGCTGTGCCTCACACGGGGCTCCCCCGGAGCCCGCTGCCCCCCTCGCCCGGGAAGCGCCTTCCCCCCCCTCGGCGGGCGGCACTTCGTGGTGGGGCCGCGCCGAACTCGCTGTGATTGGACTGGGGTTTGTGTAACTTGACTGGGGCTTCTCCCCCCCACCCCCACCCACCCCACCCACCCCTCCATCCTTCCCCGCCACCCCTCCGCTCGGGCAGGCTCCTTCCCCGCTTTGCGAGGGCTGTCCTGGCGATGCAGCGGGGGGGGTCGGTGCTTTCCGAGCCCCGGCTCGCCCGCAGCCCGGCGCGATGGGTGTGGCGAGCCGGCTGGATGCGGCAGGCTCAGGGCCTCGGCGTTGCCCAGTCATCGGCGGAGCCACCCAGCATCGGGCCCGCTTCTCGTCCTGGGCAGGCTTGTTTCGGGAGGAAGGGGCCTGGTTTTAAGTATTGGGGACCTCAGTGCAGCCTCCCCGTCCCTGAAGGGACCCCAGGAACAGGAGGGGAATCAGCTCTTGGGAAGGGCAGAGACTGGCAGGACAAGGGGCTGGAGTGAAGCTGGAGGAGGGAAGGGGGAGAGGAGAGACTGGGGGGAAGTTCTGTGCAGAGAGAGTGGGGAGGGGCTGGAAGGGGCTGCCCAGAGAGGGGGTGGGTGCCCCGTCCCTGGGGGTGTTCCAGGCCAGGTTGGCTGGGGCCCTGGGCACCCTTGTGTAGCTCCAGGCCTGGAGGTTGGTGGCCCTGCCTGTGGCAGGGGGTTGGAGCTCTGGGACCCTTGGGGTCCCTCCCAGCCCAGACCAGGCTGGGATTCTATGACCATTCTATGATTAATCAAGCACTCGCTGCAGCATGATGTAAGGACGCTCCTGATAAGTTTAAATTTGAGCCAGAGAAGTTTGTGGTTCCCAAGATGCTGCCAAAAGCTCTTGGAAAGTGAGCGTGCTGCAGGCAGTGGGCTTTCTTGTAAGCTGCATGCCTGTTAGGGGGGTGTTTTAAATAGGATCTGTGAAAGTGTTAAACCTGAATGTAGACATTGGGTTTTTGGGGATGGTTTCCTTAGGGTTTTGGGGTTTTTTAGGTGGTTCTTGATAACTCTCAGTTGGTCACTCCCTCTCTTACTACTCTCTCCTGACTGAGCAGCAAATATGGATTTAACACATACCCTGATACAGCTCTTGTGAAGATGTGGGTGCCTTTTGTGGGAGTTTTAATTTCTTTTTTTCTTTCTTTTTTTTTCCCCCTGAAGCTGAAATCTTATATTCAGTGAACTCTCTCCCTCCCAGCTTTCAATTTCAGCTGGCTATCTGAAAGGCTTCTTGAATAATATACTAGACATCTAAGTACTCCCTCCCAGCCTGTGGAACAGTGAGCTGTGCTCGGTGCCTCCTCGTGCCCTCTTCATGTGGGGCTCTGTGTGTGTGTCAACTCTGCTGGGACCTGAAAGGATGGTGAGACTCTGCTGGAGCTTTCCAACTGGGAAGTTTATTTACTCCCAGCTGGGGCTGGACTGTTTCCCCTGGTAGTGGATGTCTTCCTGGCATTTTATGCACGAGGTGCTGTTGTGGCTGGATTAACTTTTCCTTGATTTGAGGGACACAAATAAACCATAACTCAGAAATACTCAGTGTAGCAGTGTTGTTGTGATAAGAGTGATGCTGGATGCATTTTGGAGGGGTGGGTTTCACAGGTTTCTTTTATTTTGAGCTTCTCTTGCCCCTCCTCTCCTCCCAAGAGATGGGCTTTTCCAGTTTCCCAAGAGCTGAGCTGCCGTGCTGTTGTGATAGCAGCGATATCCCACCTCTCCCACCTTCTGTGGCAGTAATTACATGTTAGGGGCAAGTAATGAGCTTGAAGGCAGAATGGCTGATCTGTTTGGGGCTGTGATTGTTGACTCTTCAGGCTGAAGGCTGGGGATGTTATTAAATCTGTTGTGTGTGTCTCTGCAGAAATGACATCAGGGAAATACCACGTAACACAAAGACCTGTCAGTGGGCTTGAAGATCACGGCCCTGCGAGTCCAGCTACAGCTCAGTGTTGCCATGGGGACAGTTTTGTGGGTTGCCCCTTGTTTCCCCCCCCTACCCCCCTCCCTGAGTCCTCAGCTGATATTAGGAGAGGATTAAGTCACTCTTGTCCTCAAAGAAGAAACGGGAAGCCTGTCAGCAGCGCGCTTACGCCGGCGGGTGCCCGCTGAAGCTTTACTATCTGACTTGATCAGATTGCTTCTTAAAAGCTAATGACTCTGTCAGGTTGCAGTGATCCTTGGGCAGGCTCTGAGGAGCCCTGAGCACCGTGGCCGGGCTCTGGGAACTGCAGAACCTCACCCTGGCAGGGTATCTGGAGATCTGTTTTAACAAGTTGCCTGATTTGTCTGTGGGGAGCTTTGAAGGTTGTGAGCAGCGTGGCGGTGTGGGTAACAGCATCGCTTCAGCCCTTGCCCCCCTCTTTGTACCCGTGGGCATCGGAGAGAGTGGAGCAAAGAGACCAGGAGGTGAATAATCACACCACAGGCTCCCACAAACTTGAAACCAACTTGGGCTGGTGCTGGTAGCTGTGTATGCTGAGCTCTACAGTGCTGGGAAGTGTCGCTTGAAGACGGCAGCGCTGCTTCTGAAGTGCCTGGGTTTGGAGTGCTCATTTGCTTCCCTGCCAGGGACACTTAAGTCTGGGTTTTAAATGCCAAAGTCTTGCTTAAACTGGTCTTGCTGTCATGATGTTAAACACGACCCCCACCTCCAACAGCATAAGCACCAGACAGCCTGATGAACAGAAGTACAGTGGAAAGAGAATCACAGGCTCACCAGATTGGAAAAGACCTTTAAGATCAGCAAGTCCAACCATTCCTGTCCTAAGATGCTAAACCATCTCCCTAAGTACCTCATCTCTCCCCTCTGTTCAACACCCCCATGGCTGGGGACTCAGCCCCTCCCTGGGCAGCCTGTGCCACAGCCCCACAACTCTGCCAGGGAAGAACTTTGCCCTCCCAGCTGAGCTGACCCTGCCCTGGGGCAGCTTGAGCCCATTGCCCCTCCTCCCAGCTCCTGGCCCCTGGCTGCAGAGACCATCGCCCACCTCTCTGCACCCTCCTGCCAGGGCAGGGCAGGGCAGGGGGGAGAAGGGCTCCCCTCAGCCTCCTCTGCTCCAGGCTCAGCACCCCCAGCTCCCTCAGCCGCTCCTCGCAAGCTTTGCTGCTCTCCAGCCCCTTCCCCAGCCTGGTTGCCCTTCTCTGGGTATCTCCCTTCTTGAAGGGCAGTGGTGGGGCTGTGGGGGGTGGGGATGTGGCTTCATTTCCAGTCTGGAGCTTGTCTGATGAAGTCTGATGAATGCTCAGTTGAATCAGGCGAATTGCATATTCTTTCTGGGGTTTGTAAAAGGGCTGACACAGCCTTAATTTTGGCAAACAGAGCTGTAATTACATCTGAGGTCCCAGCCCCTGTAGTATTTTAGTGGTTACCTTCTCTTCCCTAGAAAGAAATCAATCTGAGCCATTAATTGGACTCGAATTCTTGCAGCATTTGGGTCTGGCTTGGCCCTGTTGCTGTTAGTACTGCTCTTGTGTGCTGCTCTTAAGTTTACCTCCTGTTTGCTAAACACTCTAGTGATATCTTCTGCTCCTAACTCGCTGTTTAAACTGTGCTTGTCTCTGTGTAACGACTTCCAAACTCTGATCTATGCCAAGCTTATGACTAAGGGAAACCACTGGTCAGACAGGGTGCCAGTCTGTCAAGGTGAATCCAAGCTACTTGCAATTCAAACGAAAGTGATGGTTACTTAAAAGCCAAATAACCTGTCATTATCTCTTGTTTTGGTCCAGAAAAATTCCCAAACAATTTATTTTGCTCAGCCCAGATGTAGAGTGGAGGATAAAATGCCAGACTCCTCCTCAGAGAACGAAGAGTTCAAGGCGCCTTACTCATCGTGTTGTTGCTGGTCAGATTGTAGACAGCAGGATTACTACACTGTGTGTATGTGCTGCTGGAGTTTCAAAGGCAAACTCCAAGGAGCTAATCGTGCTCTGAAAAGGCAGATAGTTATTTCCTGTAGCTTCATGTTTACGCTTCCTGTCCCAACCAAAATAGATCAATCTCCTCCTCAGTCAGATGTCTGGGTGTATGGCTTCCTCATGTCTTAACAGTGCAGCAGAACTGATTTTATTTGCCTCTTTATTTTTTTCCTCCTTGAAGGCAAATTAAATTGCACACAACTGTAGATCAGAGAGATGAAGGGGGCTGAGATTACCACACAACAGCGTGACTCCGGAGCCATCATCGCTGCCATCATCTGCTATGGGGAGTTCACCTCCCAGAAGGATGTCCTGTGCTTTGGATCTCATCCTTCTGGGAGATGAACTGTGGGATCCTGTGCTTTGGATCTCATCCTTCTGGGAGATGAACTGTGGGATCCTGTGCTTTGGATCTCATCCTTCTGGGAGATGAACTGTGGGATCCTGTGCTTTGGATCTCATCCTTCTGGGAGATGAACTGTGGGATCCTGTGCTTTGGATCTCAGCCTTCTGGGAGATGAACTGTGGGATCCTGTGCTTTGGATCTCAGCCTTTTGGGAGGTGAACTCCCTGTAGCTGATGAGGATCCTGATCTTGAGATCCTGTGCTTTGGATCTCAATCCTTCTGGGAGGTGAACTCCCTGTAGTAGCTGAAGATCCTGTTCTTTGAATCTCAATCCTTCTGGGAGATGAACTCTCTGTAGCAGATGAGGATCCTGATCCTGAGATCCTGTGCTTTGGATCTCAATCCTTCTGGGAGATGAACTCCCTGTAGCAGATGAGGATCCTGTGCTTTGATTCATGTGAATAATGCCCGTGGGTTGGTTTGTGCAGCAAGCAAACCCCTCTTTACCTTGTGGTGAATTCCTCCAGCCTCCTCCAGCTCAGAAGTCAAATTCACTACTTGGTGTTTCACACATGAAAAGTATTTCTTGTGGGAAGAAGAGGTCAGTGAAAGGGGTTGATGTAGATGTTACACAGACTGTGAGTTGGTAGCAATTGGAATTGAATACTTCTGGCTCACACTAGTGCCCTGTGTTGTTCTGGGGAGACTTCTTAAGAAAGATTTTGAAATATAAATGCTAGAAATTATTAACTATTGAAGTTCTTTAAAATGATTGGTGATTCTAACCCCAAAGGTTTGCAGGCAGAGGCTGGTGTGATCCTTAAGTAGCATTTAAGCTTTAGCAAAGGCTTTGATGAGGGATCTGTTCCCAAACAGGGCTGGTCTTAGACTCCTCTGAGTAAGTTGCTAAACTGTGTGTGTGTGCAAATCTGTATTTTGTCAGCATTGGTGTGGCTGATAGCAGCCCCTATGCAGTTATTGCTCTGGGAGGCACTGGGTTAATGGGAAGAGTAAGCCTACTACTGAGATGAAAAGTGGGTGTATGTGTAAGTGCTGCTCTACTCAACCCCCCTAAGTGCATCCTTGCCTTGGAATCCCTGCTGCTGGCTGGGGGGATGGTGGGGTTTGGAGTCTGCTGTGTGCATCCTCACCCAGAAACAGGGAGGGAAGGGTCTGATTCCTTCCCTGCCCACCCAGCCTCCTCGCTGGGAGAAGAGGGGATTTCTCTTTGTTCTCCTAATCCTTGTGCAGCCTCTTAGGAATCTTCCTCTGAGTGGTAGTAGCTCTTCCAGGGAGTAGCAAGATCCTAGCTTTGAGATAAAGGCAGCAATGCCCCTGTGATTTGGAGAGACCTGGGGAAGAAGCTTAGTTGTAGCTGCATTATTCAGGCAGGTTTGTGTAATGCAATAGGCCCTGGATTACTTTTCCTTTGTGCAGGTTGGATTTCCAGGCTCTGGGAGTGGTAACCTTTGCTGTCAGGAGCCTTCAGCACAGACAAACCCAGAGCAGGAGCCTTTGCACCCTCCCAAAATGACTGTGGTGGCAGCGTGGAGGGAATGAGGTGTTGGGTATGTCCTTGCAGGCTGGGTGACGTGCCACACGTGGTGCAGCTGGAGATTCGAATGGGGTGAGCGCTTCCCTCCCCCTGCATTCTGGCTATGGAGCTGCCCAGGTAGCTGCAGGAAGCTTCTAGGGAGAAGTATGCACTTAATCACATCCATTAGCATGATTAACATCCTGATTAGCCTGTGTCACTCACTCCCATTTTCCACCTACTCTTTGCCCCTTTTATCTGCAGGCAGGAGCATTGAGACAGGCCCAGAACAATGCAGGCCCCAGCCCAGGGGATGCTCACTGGGTTTACAGGGGATTGCATGGCTTTGGGGCTGGGCATTGTTGGAACAGGTGAGTTCACAAAGCCTTGCAGGCGCTGCCTGAACATGGAGCCTTAAAAATCAACCCTTTGCAGGTAGGATCCCCAGCAAGGCTGTGAGGAATCCAGCTGAACATGAAGTAGGCCTGTCTTGCCAGTCAGTCCAGTGCTCCTCAGTAGCTTGCTAATGCTTCCTATCTAGCTCGTTACCAGGGTTTTAATTTCAACGCCTCCATCCCTGTTTGATGATGATCTCTGCACGGTGGTTGGGATTGATGCTGCTCTTCCCTCCGCTGGCCAGGGCTAAAGATGGGCTGGAGAGCCACAGGAACATGGATGTGAGCCTGTGGGGAGATGATCTAGGGATCTGCCTGCACGTAGGCTGGCTGTGTTTGGGTGGCAAGGACTGCTCAGAAGTGGAAAAGGCAAGAAAGGGAGTTTGCTTTGTCAGTGCTGTGGGGTGGAGCCTCTCCCTCTTTAAATCTTGCCTCTCTGGGGAGATACTGTCCATACTAAAGTTAGGAAAAGCAAGCTTCTTTCAGAGCATTAGGTCATAGGCTCCCAACACATTCCTGCCTGGGAGTGAGTCATTGTTCCTTTTGTAAAATCCCATTAGAGCTACATCATCCCCAAAAGCTGTTTTTCAGCTGGATTGAGGGTGTTGACACTCTGCTTTAAACAAAGTAAAACTAGGGGAGCATTTATCAGATGGATTTCAAAGTGTGTTTACCTACTCTGGAGTCACCAGCTCCTGAAGTGCTAGGAGATGAGATCAATTTGTTAGTGAAGCCCTTGGGTGCCAGGGCTGTGCTGTGTCTGCTCCCCCTGCCTGCCCTGCGAGCTGGTGTTTTGAACCCTCCCGTGCTCAAGCTGAGGGTTGTAGCACGTGTGTTTGGTACATATGTGACTGACTGGTGCTTGTGAAACACTCATAAGCCTCTGAAAAGGGCAGAAACCCCTTTCACTCTGTCTTCTTTCCACTCCCCCAGCTTGTCAGCCCAGTTTTGTGCTGTGCTGTGTCTAACTGGAGCCCTTTGCTGGGGATACTGCTGCAGCTTGTCCTTCCAGGAGTGTGGTACTGCCAAGTTGTTCCCAGGTTATGGATGTTTTTGCCTGTAACAAACCAGTGCTGAGGTTGCAGCTTCCTTCCACCTTCCACTGTCCATCAGTGTCACAGCCCAGCGTGCTGTAAAGCAGGCTGGGGGTCAGGTGGGATTTCCAGAACTGTTTTTAGGACCCATGTCGACTTCATTAAGGGGGAAGATGGGGGTGCTGAGCGTTCCTCAAGCCAGCTTTCGGGGGAAGGGTGATGGGGAAGCACTGTCATGCCATGGCTGAGTAAAAGCAGCACAGAGTGGTCAGGCTTGGGGTGCAAAATCCACCCCCAAACTCTATGTGCCTTGAATTGATGGGTGCAAGCTGCCAGGCATGCCAGCCTGCCCATGGAAACCTGAGAGCTGTGCTGCAGCCAGGCTTTTCCTATAATCCCCTCTGGAAAGTACCAGGGTGTTCAAAGCCTCTGGCTGTGGGTGCTGTGAATGTGGCTGGGTGCTGGGAGGGAAGAGACCTGCTGCTGGGTGAGGGGCTGTTTGTCCTGGGATTGGGCTGGAAGCCCACCTGGCTGGTCCCCCATGGGCTCTGGTCCCACGTGAGGACGTGTGGTGTGACCCACACAGAGTCCTGTGGGGTTCCTAATGATGGGAGATCTGAAATGCTGTTAGAAGCAGGGACAGCCTCACAGAAAGCACCTCCCAGCACGGCTGTTAGCACTCCTCACAGCAGCTCCAGGAGCTTTATCCTGCTCACTGTCTGTACTGAGGTTCCCTTTCACTGGACTGAAACAGGGTGAACCCCAAGCGTGTGAGTCTTGACTTGGGAACGTTTTGCTCTTGTTTTTGCTGACTTTTAAGTTACAAACAATGTTTTCCTCTCTGGTCCCTTTCCAGCCCTCCCCTTCTTTGTGTTGTGCATTTCACTTATTTTTTAACCTTGAGTATCCTACTTCTCCCAACCTTCTGACTCTAAAAGCTACTTATCTACTGCAGTTTTACTGGCTGTAGTGCTTGTTTAAAGCAGCTCCTGTGCTTATCTGAGCTGGTCTTAAGGAATCTCAGAAGAGTTTTTCAGTTGTCTGCAGGTAACTAATTAACAGGAGTGAAAGTAATTGGAAACTTCAAGCCTGTGGAGGAGCAAAGGAAAAAAGCCACAAGCCAGCTGCAGCTGAGAAGCAAAGAATGAGACAAAGAACTGAGTCACTGGCTCTTCCTTCCTTCTGACTCTTGTGGTAGGAGTGAATTGTTTCTCTCTTTGGTCATGAATCGGAGCAATTAGAAGAAGGGTTGTAGATGTTAATGGGTGGGTGATTCAGGCTCCTTACTGAGCAGGAGCTGTGGATTTTCAAGTGAATTAGACCTGTGGTAGTAACTTCTGTTAGGACCTGTTACTGGACTCTTAATATAGTCACAGATGCACAGCTTCAGAAGTGTTAATTTGATCCTAACTTTGTGCATGCAAATGTTTTCCTTCATCCCTAGAAAGGCAGGGAGAAACCTCTGGAAAGGAAGGTGGGGTGAAAAGGAAACCTTTAAAATGATCGTAGAATGTTCTGGGTTGGGAGGGACCCCAAGGGTCCCAGAGCCCCAAACCCCTGCCACAGGTAGGGCCACCAACCTCCAGGCCTGGAGCTACACAAGGTTGCCCAGGGCCCCAGCCAACCTGGCCTGGAACACCCCCAGGGATGGGGCACCCACCCCCTCTCTGGGCAGCCCCTTCCAGCCCCTCACCACTCTCTCTGCACAGAACTTCCCCCCAGTCTCTCCTCTCCCCCTTCCCTCCTCCAGCTTCACTCCAGCCCCTTGTCCTGCCAGTCTCTGCCCTTCCCAAGAGCTGATTCCCCTCCTGTTCCTGGGGTCCCTTCAGGGACGGGGAGGCTGCACTGAGGTCCCCCCACAGCCTTCTCTTCTCCAGGCTGACCCAGCCCAGCTCCCTCAGCCTCTCTCCCTAGGGGAGCTGCTCCAGCCCTCTGAGCATCCCTGGGGCTCCTCTGACCCCTCTCCACCAGCCCCACATCTTCCTTGTGTTGGGCCCCAGCTCTGGACACAGGACTCCAGCTGGGGAGGGCAGAGCAGAGAGGGACAATCCCCTCCCTGTCCCTGCTGCCCCCCCTCTGCTGATGGAGCCCAGGATCCCATTGCCCTTCCCAGCTGCAGGAGCACACTGATCTGGGAGGAGATGTGTGGTCAGCCCAGCTCTTGGTGCTTGTGACTGGAGAGCCCTGTGCTCCTGCTGAGGCTCCCAGAACGCAGCTCCGGGACTGGAAGCTGGTTCCACCTCCACCAGCACAGTTGGACAGGGTGATGGGACAGCATCACTGGGATGTCTCTAAACCCAGTAATTATTGTCAAGGCTTAAATCTCACATTAAATGCTTCTGGGGTGACGTGTTGTCATCTGATACGTGTATCAGGTGGCACCACGGTGACACCACGATGAGGATGCTGTGGGTGGCTCAAGCTAATAGTTCATATAACAACTTTGTATTTACTTTTGAAGCTACAACACACATAATCTGCAGTGTTCCTTTTCTCAGAGCATCTTCATGCTTAAAGCACACAAATTATTTCTTTCTTAGGCTGTATTTTAACCTATTTAAGAATTAATGACCTGAGAATTAAAGGGTATGTCCATCCCATGTTCTGAGGACTGGAGGAGGTTGTTTTCTCCATTTTTAGGCAAAATGTATGTTGTTTTTGCATTGGGATTTGGCTGGAGCATGTAGGGCAATAGGATCAGGCTATTGGGGATTACATATTTGTCCTGGAGTGACCCTCTTAGTAGTCTGCTGTGGTGTAATTGGTGAATGGCTGACTGGATTTATAGGGATGTATATCTGCATTAGCACCAGTTTGCTGTAACTCCAGCTTATTTGCTTTTGGTCCAAACTATTTCCAGCTTGGGAATTTGCTTCTAAGGGGAGATCCTATAATTTCCCTCAGTTTCCTACATTTTAGGCTGTATTTCCCCTTCAAATTAATGATGATTTTACTGGGAGTAACATAGGCAGGGACACCTCTCCCCAGCCCAGGATGCTCAAGGTCCCATCCTTGGACACCTCCAGGGAGGTGGCAGCCACCACCTCCTGGGCACTCTGTGCCAGGGCCTCACCACCCTCAGAGGGAAGAATTCCTCCCTAATATCCCATCTAAATCTACCCCCTGCCAATTTAAACCCATTCCCCCTCATCCCATCACTCTGTGCCCTTCTCAGAAGTCCCTCCCCAGGTTCCTTGTGGCCCCTTCAGGGGCTGGAAGGGGCTCTAAGGTCCCCCGCAGCCTCCTCTGCTCCAGGCTGAGCCAGCCCAGCTCTCCCAGCCTGGCTTCACAGGAGAGGTTCTCCAGCCCTCTGATCATCCTTGTGGTCTCCTCTGGCCCCATCCCAACAGCTCCATGTCCTCCTTATGTTGGGGGCCCCAGGGCTGTCCCCAGCACTGCAGGTGGGGTCTCAGGAGAGCAGAGGGGCAGAACCCTCCCCAGACCTGCTGCCCGTGCTCAGTTTGCTGCAGCCCAGGATGCACTTGGCCTTCTGAGCTGCCAGCACTCATTTTCCTCTCCTAGACTGAAGAAATGTGAATATGAAAGAGTTGAGGAACGTGCAGAAAGCCCTTTTGATTTCAAGCTTAGTTTTTCACCAGCTCAGATGGTGAACTTCCCAAATTACCAGTAGTTACTGGTCCTGCTAAAGCTGTTCCCCTGTGGGCACGTCCTTCTGTGCTTGTTTCTAACTCGCAGGCTCCCCTGCCCGATCCTGGTGATCCCTGGAGATGGAACCTCACCAGGATTTGCCATGTTAACTTAGATGAGCTCTGGGAGCTGCAGGCTGGGGTTAAGGCACGTTCTTCTCTGCTGGGATGGTCCCTGGAGTTGCTTTGGGGAGTGATGGATTTGGACACGGCTGGGATGCTCCAGACAAGAAGAGTTGAGTTTACCAACTCACAGCAGCCACCAGTCCTGTATGTTAAATCTCCTTATGTCTCTAGCATAGGCCTGTGGTTCTAATGTGTTAATTTGGTTGGGTTTTTTTTCTTAATTACCAAGAGCTGTGATTCTGCTCCAGGTTCTGCCCCAGTGCTGCTGCTGCCCTTCTCTGCTTCTGTCGTCGCTGTGTCCATATCGGCTGATCTCCTGTCTGACCTGTGCTGCTGTTTTCCTCCCTCATCTGTGTTTCTTGCTACCAAATCCTGTTTACAGGCCCCCTGAAAGTATTGAATATCAGGTGCTTTGCTTCTTTCCCTTCAAAGACCTTTGTAAAAAGCTGTTTGAGGGCTGATTGGAGCATGTAATGTAATACAGTTCTCCTGAAAACCTTAACTCTGGCTGGCATCAGCTGACGCTGCGTCTTATTCCAGCGTCCTGCAGACTTCTTGCTGTCTTTCCCCAGGGTATTGACTTCCTGTGATAAAATGAGATTCCCTTTTAAAGCAGAGGGCTGTGGTTATATAATGAGAGTAGGAAATGGTCCAAAAGTGACACTGGGAGAATAGGAAAGTTATTTTGGTGTCTGACCGTTAGACGTGAGAATAGCAACTTCTCTCAGGAGCGTGCCAGGAACTGGAGTTCTCTTTGGAAAGGGAGAGGGATACATGGGAGGGGTTATGTGGGGGAGTGGCCAGGTCAGAGCAGCGGAAGGGAGGTTGTGTTGAGGATGAAGTTGTACAGTGGGCTTGCTCTTCAGAGATTTAACTCCCAAACCGTCTTCAGTCGCCTGAGTGAGCTGTGGTGTTGTTCTGCAGGGTGATGTCTCTGGGTCTCAAACCCAAAGGACCATGCTACCTGTTGCCTTTCACACTTGGAGACATGACTGTAGGGTATGGGTTGTGTGTTGTGTGGTGGTTGTTCTTCCTCACAGTGAAGTGGGACCAGGGAATTCCCATGGGCCAGGGACTTAGCCTGTGCAGTGATACAGGCCTGGGGGAGACTGGCTGGAGAGCTGCTGGGGAGAAGGAGCTGGGGGTGTTGGGGGACTGGGACTGCCCAGGAGCCAGCAGTGTGCCCGGGGGGCCAGGAAGGCCAAGGGCATCGTGGCTTGTGTCAGAGCCAGTGTGGCCACAGGGCCAGGGCAGGGCTTGTGCCCCTGGGCTGGGCACTGGGGAGGCTGCAGCTGGAGTGCTGGGTCCAGTTGTGGGCCCCTGAGTCCCAGCAGGAGCTGGAGGTCCTGGAGCGTGTCCAGAGAAGGGCAACCAGGCTGGGGAAGGGGCTGGAGAGCAGCAAAGCTTGCGAGGAGCGGCTGAGGGAGCTGGGGGTGCTGAGCCTGGAGCAGAGGAGGCTGAGGGGAGCCCTTCTCCCCCCTGCCCTGCCCTGCCCTGCCCTGCCCTGGCAGGAGGGTGCAGAGAGGTGGGCGATGGTCTCTGCAGCCAGGGGCCAGGAGCTGGGAGGAGGGGCAATGGGCTCAAGCTGCCCCAGGGCAGGGTCAGCTCAGCTGGGAGGGCAAAGTTCTTCCCTGGCAGAGCTGTGGGGCTGTGGCACAGGCTGCCCAGGGAGGGGCTGAGTCCCCAGCCCTGGGGGTGTTTAACAGAGGGGACATGAGGTGCTCAGAGATGCTCAGAGACTTGATGGGCTCAAAGGGCTTTTCCAGCCTGGTGACTCTGGGACACTGTGAGTTCCTGTTTTCCACCTGCACCTTCTGCTCCCCCTTACCCATGTTCCCACCTTGCAGAGAATTACTCAGGAGTCAAACCTGACTTTCTATGGTCAATATTGCCAGTGAGGCAATACTGAAACTCCTAAATCAGATTACCTTCACTCAGTGGGGGTTGTTAAAAGGCAGCAAGAGGAACTCGTAGGGAAGCCAACTGGATTTTGGGGGGTCACTAACCTTGCTGCCCCTTCCCAGGCTGCCTAGGAGCTCACATTCAGCACTGCATACATGCTGTGCTCAGTCAGACTGGCAAATCTGAGGCTCCTGTGGGCTTAAACTGGAATATTTGTTGCCATTTCTTAAAAAATTAGGCTTTTTTAAGGACCTTTAAGATGAATGAATTCCAGCTATTCACATTTTATTCTCTAATTGCTGATTTTCTCTCTTCTTGCTCCTTGTGTTTTGGATTTGTTGTCACTTGTTCTCATGGTTTGTGCCTGCCCTTGTCTGGAAGGAGGACCACGTGCTGGGGGTGGGGAAGGAGACTGCCATTAATTTAAGTTCCCAGTTCTGTTTGTTTCTCTCCTGCTTCCTCAGTAACCTGTGCTGAAGCCCCGAGCTCTGAGGCAGCACTAGCACTTCATTGTCTCTGGAGCCAGGATTTCAGCCAGATGGGAGATAGGGAAGCACAGGGTCATGCTGTAGAGGATCCATTTATAGCTCCTGGGGTCAGACACACGTTTGGCAGAGCTCAGGTATGCTGGTAAGCTCCAGGACACAGGGTATGATTTTGGCACAGCTTTTTCTTCCTGTATAGAAGAGAGAAGGGAGGTCCTCACTTCCATAGGTGGAATAAACCCATGTGTGGGGACCAGTTTGAGAGCTCCAGTGACCTTGTAGGCGTTGGCCAGCCCTTCTGGGATCCCACCCCTCTGGCTGCCCTCTGAAATCCTTTTCTCTGTCAGCTTTCTGCTAAAGAAATTGCACGTGGGGAAGGGGGAGGAAGGCAGATTGTCTGAGCCAAATCTTCTTGGCAGAGCTGCTCAGCTCTCGTCACGAAACCAGCCCTCTCCATCCTGCACCCACAGGACTGAAACACGTGGCTGGGATGGGGGAGCTTCCTCAGGCCAAATTCCTGGTGCTCAGCCTGGACCCCGTGCCTGAATCCATCCCAAGGGGCAAGGGGATGGGTAGAGCTGGCTGTATTTATGCAGGTCTGGTTCTGAAAGGACCCTCAGCTTCTCCTTGTCCATGACATCCCTTTGTAGCAGCCTGGAAAATGCCCCCAAATTGATCAAAACGAAACCATTTCTCTTCCTTTGAGTCTGGGGTATGTTTATTTTTCTCTACTATGCAATTTATCTGCAGCTTTATTTTTCAGCAGCCAGATCTGCTGACTGTGCCTGTTCTGCTTCCCAGATGCAATTCCCTGGCGAGCCTCACATCATCCAATATCATTTTAGGGTGCTGATGTCATCAAATGGTTGAACAGGGACTGAACAGGAAATTATACAGTGCAAAACTTGCTCCTAAAATCTGTCTGAAATTAAAGCTCATCTGTTCATGTTAAGTATTTTTACAGGAGGAATTTGTGGTATTTGGAAAATTAACTTTTGTAATTGAAGAAATATCAATTTATTGGATGCCTGAGGCTGGTGTGGGGGGGATTGAGGCTGATGCTGCACATATCCTTAACAAAACTTCAGTGGGGGTTGTTTCTGCTGCTCTCTTCTAGTAATTAACCATTGTGCTGAAGTAATTTCACAACTGTGAAGGGGATAATGCAATGAGAAGGCAAAAATAAGGTAGTGTGAGTTAGAATTGGGCTTTCTGATTGTAGAACTGGAAAAGCAGGGGGGTTTTCTAAATGGTTGTAGCATTACTGGAACAAAAAAGCAACCCCACATGAAAAAGCAGAAGCCAAACAGCTTCACAATTTAGAAATTGAATAATAAAATGTAAACAAGTGATTCACAATGATCTTCTGGAGTAGGAAAGTAGAGCAGAGGAAGCTTCTGACCTTGAGTAGCTTATCTGGCTCATGCAGATCACCCTCAGCATGTTGGTCTCCAGACTCACTTTTAACTCCTCCATTCAATGGAATGTGACTCTGTAAGTGACTTGGAAGATCCTCCTCTGTCCTTAAATTATTGTAACTTTGAAATTAGAGATTGTCAGATCTAATTATTTCTATAACAGAACTTTTGGGTTAAGCTGGAAGATGTTGCTGGGTTGCAGAGAGAAGTCAAACTGTGAAGGGAAGCTGGGTGTCCACCAGCTACACTGCTCACTGATACCAGGCTTTTCCCAAGCAGGGCTCTTCCAGCAGGTTTTGAGTCAGGCTTAACTGTTTTTTGTTGGATTTGGGAGTAGGAAAAAGAAAACACGTGTGAGAGGGATAAATGGAATGTGTTGTGGGGAAGTGAAAGCAAATATATCTGCATGAAGAGCAGAGGAGGAGGACGAAGTCACTACTACTACTTGCAGGTGACACTGAGCTGGGAGGACGTGTGGATCTGCCTGAGGGTGGGGAGGCTCCTCAGAGGGACCTGAGCAGGCTGGATCCATGGGCTGAGCCCAAGGGGATGAGGTTGAACCAGGCCAGGGGCAGAGTCCTGCCCATGGGACACCCCGACCCCGAGCAGCGCTACAGGCTGGGGCAGGGGGCTGGAGAGCTGCTGGGGAGAAGGAGCTGGGGGTGTTGGGGGCCTGGGACTGCCCAGGAGCCAGCAGTGTGCCCGGGGGGCCAGGAAGGCCAAGGGCATCGTGGCTTGTGTCAGAGCCAGCGTGGCCACAGGGCCAGGGCAGGGCTTGTGCCCCTGGGCTGGGCAGTGGGGAGGCTGCAGCTGGAGTGCTGGGTCCAGCTGTGGGCCTTCTCCCCACCTACAACTACCTGAAGGGTAGTTTTACTAAAAAGTAAAGTACTGGGAGAGAGAAGAATCCTCAGGCCCCTCTCCAGACCAGGAAACACAAGGTTTGAGTCGGTCCCACAAAAGAGTCTGCGCCCTGTTTAGCAGGCGGATTTGGTTCCCTCAGTATACAGCCCCTTTTAGGAGACTAACACAGCAGTATTTTAGTACAAACCAGTCTCCTAACTTTTTCTTTCTAAAAATTCTTTTCAAACCCTCAAAGTTGAGCCGTGTTCAGGATGCTCACTGGGTTGATGAGATTCCAGGCAGACCCTTCCCTACACGTTTCTCTTGTGTAAGCTCCAGGTTCACTAAGTGACTCATTCATTCCGGCTGCCTAAAGCTGGAAGGCTGCAGGGGCCAGTGAATTGCAGGCAGCAGCTGCTTGGGTGAAAGAAGAAACAAGCCAAGCATGGGGTGAAGTTTTGGAAGGCATCTGTGTTTGGTTCTGGAAAGGGAGAGGAGAATAGACAGCCTGAGCCTTGCTGGAGACCTGAGAGTTGATCACTGCACAGAGCGTAACTGGCTGCTTCTAACTACTTACTGCACCACAACTTGGAGTATTTGTTGTTAATCCCTGTGATCAAGCCATTAAGGTGTCATTAAGATGCCAAATTTTACCTCTGCATCCCTTTTCCTTTTGCTTCTTGGGGCTGAGGTGAGAATCCCTGCGTGGCTGGAGTGAAATGATGGGGTAGGTCTGGAAGGAGGTTCAAAAACCAGTGTGCTCAGCTGTCAGGGGCTGTGGGCTCTGGCTCATATCCCTTGGAGAGGCTCTGGTTTTAGCCAGCAAACCTCTTGTGTGAAACACAGGATTGGTTCCTGAAACAGGAGTTGATCCTGGAACGTTTCACATGCCTCTGTGTGTGTGTGGGGGGGGTCAGGGCCTTTGGGGGCTGGGTGAGGATGCAGGGTTAGGGATGCAGAAGGTGCTGGATCTTTGGTTTATGCCATGGCCAGTGCCCTTGGGCAGGTCCAACCCCAGAACTCCCAAGCACCAAATGAAGATTTGCAGGGAGGACTTGGCTGTCCAGAGCCTGTGGGCGCTAGAGCAGCTGCCTGATCTTCCAACTGGCGCTTTGAAGGAGCTCTGGGCTCCTCTGAGCAGACCATGGGGAGCCCAAGGACAGTGTTAGGATTTTATGGGGTGGAAGAAGGATTGATACCATGGCTAATTTTATATTATTGTGACTTTCTTGCTCATTTGCCAGCAAGGCTGCCTTGTATGGTAGCGTTCTCCTTCCATAGCAGCATATTCTTCTCTTGCTTCAGCCCAAGGCTGGCTGGGGGAAGTTCAGGAAGCTTCTTGTCACTTTTGGAATAAATGTGAAGCATAACTGAAGTGATTTTATAGACTCCAACAGCATTTCTTCTTTCAAACACCAAGGGGAAAAACCCCAAAGCCAAAAAGCCCCTGGTGCTGGTGAGAAATCATCCTGGTCTAACTGTACACTGCTTGGGCAAGCTGCTAGAGATGCCTTAGGGGTGTTCTGAGGGTGAAGTGGGAGAAGCACTGAGGGGCTACCCAGTGTTTTTGGGATAATGAAGCCAAGCTGGCTTTCTGGAGTCCAGCAGCATGGAACAAAAAGCTTTTAGCTGAAGTTTTGCGGGTGGGAATGATCTCATCCTGGAGACCAACCGGCCACTGTGCAATGCTCCAACTATTTGCTGCAACAAAAGCCTCTGGGTCGGCTGAGCACCCAGGGATCTGTTTGGCTGTGCTGGAGGGGGCTGGGGGCCCGTTCACGTGCCCTCACAGGGTGCCAGCAGGTAGGAGATGCTGTCTGTCCAGCTGCTGGTGTTGGTTTACAGACAAGAGCTCAACTCTGGGGTGGGATGAGCAAGAACTCCTTTCTGTGAATGGGATGTGCTTATTTTTTCTGAGGATTATGCTCTGTTTTTAAGACCTTATATCATAGAATCCTAGGGGTTGGCAGGGGCCCCCAAAGCCCATGGGGTCCAACCCCTGCCCAAGAGTGTGGGAGGGACACCCATGCAGGTAGCACCCCTGTTCTGCAGAGCACTGTGTGTGCTCTCCTGTTCCCAGGAGCTGGGAGGAGGAGGAATCAGCTGGTTGAAGTGCAGAGCTGGAATCCAGTTGTATTGGTACCTCAGAAGCACTTTCATGTGGTGGTTTTTTCATTCAGCTGTAGTAGAATCCTTACTCACAAAGCTTTTGGTTTCTGAAGCTGTTACCTGCTATTTTTAGCGCTGTAAGTCTGTGTGCTCATTAACTTGACCATGATGTAAAGCACTGCCACGTTGTGCTGCCCTGGTCTTGATGGGAAACTCCTGCTCAGTCTTGGTGCATCCCCAGAGCAGGTCCTGCTTCCCTTGAGACTCACCAACCACCTCTCAGAAGTCTCACACCTTTGTGGAGGGTGTTGTTGGCTGGTAACATGGACAAACTGCTCCTCTGCCTCAGAAGAATGGGATGGGGTCTGTGGGGAAGGGTCTCCAAGATGCTGCTCTCTCCTTTCTCTGCGTCCAGCTCTGGAGCCCTCAGCACAAGGAGGACATGGAGCTCTTGGAGCGGGGCCAGAGGAGCCCCGAGGAGGATGCGAGGGCTGGAGCAGCTCTGCTCCGGAGCCAGGCTGGGAGAGCTGGGCTGGCTCTGCCTGGAGCAGAGGAGGCTGGGGGGGCCCTTGGAGCCCCTTCCAGCCCCTGAGAGGTGCCTGTAGGGAAGCTGGGAAGAACTGTTCCCCAGGGCACGGAGCGCCAGGACGAGGGGCCATGGGTTCAACTCCAGCAGGGCAGGGCCAGAGGAGACCTGAGGGAGAAGCTCTTCCCTCTGAGGGTGGGTGGGTGGGTGGGGAGACCCTGGCCCAGGGTGCCCAGAGAGGTGGGGGAGGCCCCATCCCTGGAGACATCCAGGGTCAGGGTGGATGGGGCTCTGAGCATCCTGCTGTAGTGAAGATGTCCCTGTCACTGCAGGGTGGGATGAGGTGGCCTCAGAAGGTCCCTTCCAACCTCACACATTCAGTGACTCTGAGATCAGTTCAGAGCCTGTCTGTGTCAAATAGACTGACAGACATTGAGCCTCAGATCTTGAAACCATTTGTTCTTCTGTTCTGCTTTAACGCAGCTGTCTGCACCTTGTTGTAACCTGTCATCACCTGGTCTTGAGGACTAAGTCTCCATCCCCCTTTTCATGCTGAACTGAACACAACTATTTTTGGAGGCAGTTGCACAAAGGGAAATGAATGGTCTTCCTGTGCCAGGTAATCTGGTGTTAGCTTTAGGCTTCCTCTGAAAACCTTAGTTACTATTCTGTGGTTGCAAATAAACATCTGAGAGATCTGCAGGGTAATGTCAAGGCCAGTCACTTTTCTCTTGGCTTTGTGAAGGGGTGATGCTGTGTTTTAAAGCCCCTAAAAGCCACAGGTCTGATGCTGAGTATGTGAACGTGTTCCAGCTCCATCCAAACGTTTAATCTCTTTGCAAACTGACCTTGAATCCGACTCCAACTGGGTGGGTTTTCTACCTGCTTGTAAAAAAGGGAAACTTCCCTTTTACAGATTGACTTTTCCCTGGGTTTTTGGCTCTCCCAGTGGGAGTCCCAAGGGCTGCTCCTCTTGAGGAGATGTTCTTTGTGGTGGGGCTTTATTTGCCCTCCCCACATCACCTTAAAGTGCTCGGACTTATGGAAAACCCCCAAAAGCTTGGGTAAGATGGGCTCCTTCCTGCCTTGGGAATGTGATATGCAAGCTGAAAGGGAACTAACGAGATGTTAATGATCTCAGCCCTATCTGGCTACACTGGTGTGACCTGTATCTCCCCTTCTTCCCTTTCACAGGGTGTGGGTATCGCTTTCTGCTTGCACCTTGCAGGATAAATCCCCTCTTAGTTGCTCTGATTTGAGCTGAAAGCCTTAAAGGTTGGTGCTGGATGGTAACAGGGAGCTCCCTTGCACCCTGGTAATGCCTGAGCGTTGGCTTCCATGAGCAGCAGAGAGCTTGGGCTGCACCTTGGAGATTGTTATGAGCTGGACTAACCTCTCACAGCCCCACAGAAGGGGGGACACACGATGATTTAAGGCTTCTCCTGAATTAACTGGGAGAATGTGGGACATTCTTTAGGTGACTTCTGCACAGCTGGGACCTGGGTGAGGTCCTCAGTCAGGAGCTTTGGTGTCTCAGGACACAGGTAGTGTTTCATTGTTGGGAATCTGGTCTTTTCCATGTGCAGCAGGTCCTGACAGCTGCTGGAATGGAGTTGTATGATGAATGGCCTTGCTTTTAATTGATTATAGCACTTTACATGGTCTGTAATGATGGTGACTGTTGTTAACTTTTCAGTTAGAAGATGCCCTCTAGTCTAGAAGCAACTGTTTTGATATTGGGTGAAGTACCTGGTCTCTGTGCTGCTGAATAGCCACAGCTCCTGGAAGGGCTTCTGGGGGGAAGAAACCCCAGCACAACACCAGACACCACTGCCAGGGTGCTCCCCGTGCTCGTTCCAGTGAGGGGGAGAATGTTTTCCCCTGGCACAGAGTCACAGACTCACCAGGTTGGAAAAGACCTTTTAAGATCATCAGGTCCAACAGTTCCCATCCTGAGCTAAACCATCTCCCTGAGCACCTCATCTCCCCTCTGTTCAACACCCCCAGGGCTGGGGACTCAGCCCCTCCCTGGGCAGCCTGTGCCACAGCCCCACAGCTCTGCCAGGGAAGAACTTTGCCCTCCCAGCTGAGCTGACCCTGCCCTGGGGCAGCTTGAGCCCATTGCCCCTCCTGCCAGCTCCTGGCCCCTGGCTGCAGAGACCATCGCCCACCTCTCTGCACCCTCCTGCCAGGGCAGGGCAGGGCAGGGCAGGGCAGGGGGGAGAAGGGCTCCCCTCAGCCTCCTCTGCTCCAGGCTCAGCACCCCCAGCTCCCTCAGCCGCTCCTCGCAAGCTTTGCTGCTCTCCAGCCCCTTCCCCAGCCTGGTTGCCCTTCTCTGGACACGCTCCAGGACCTCCAGCTCCTGCTGGGACTCAGGGGCCCACAACTGGACCCAGCACTCAAGGGCCTGTTGGAGGGCAGCCCAGGGAAAGGGACCTGGGGATTCTGTGGGACAGTGGGATGGCCTTCTTGTGGCTGAGAAAGCTGATTGCATCTGTGGTGTGTTAGTAGGTCAAGAGAGGTCCTTCTCCCCCTCTGCTCTGCCCTGCTGAGACCCCACCTGGAATGTTGGGTCCAGCTCTGGGCCCCTCAGCTCCAGAAGGACACAGAACTCCTTGGAAGAGCCCAGCACAGGGACACCAAGGTGATGGAGGGAGTGGAACCCCTTCCTTGTGAGGAGAGGCTGAGGGAGCTGGGGCTCTTGAGCCTGGAGAAGAGGAGGCTGTGAGGGGTGAGCTCATCAATGTCTGTCAGTGTGCACAGGGTGAGAGTCAGGAGGCCAGAGCCAGGCTCTGCTCAGGGGTGGCAGCGACAGGACAAGGGGCAGCGGGTGCAGCTGGAGCAGAGGAAGCTCCATGGGAATGTCAGGAGGAACTTTGTCCCTGGGAGGGTGCTGGAGCCCTGGGCCAGGCTGCCCAGAGAGGTTGGGGAGTCTCCTCTGGAGACATTCAGAGCCCACCTGGACACATTCCTGAGCAACCTAATCCAGGTGACCCTGCTCTGGCACAGGGGGTGGGACTGGATGAGCTTTGAAGGTCCCTTCCCACCCCGACATTCTGGGGTTCTGTGTGATAAGAGCTGATGGGGCATCTTTGTGTCATCACTGGCTAAACAACAGCCCCAAAATTGACAGGGGAGATGCCAAAGCAAGATCAGGCTCTGCTGTGTCTGCAACTACTCAGTTTTGGCACAGCCTAAACCTGAGTGCTGGAGACAGGAGGAGTGATGGTTTCCATCTCCCCTCTGGAACGCAGGACCTCCTGCAGATGAAGGACACGCTGTTTTCCTACTCCACTTGTTTTGAGACCCAGCCTGCTGGTGACTTGCCCTTGGGCTGCTTCTGCTCACCTGTGACTAATGAGGAGTTTCTAATAAGGTCTTATCTGGCTGTTCTGACACCAGTCCTGCTGTTGGTGCCCTTTAGAGCTGTTCCTGCTCCTATCAACTCGGGCTCCGGTTTCTGTAACGGAGACGCGGGGCGCTGGAGACCAGCCCGTGGTGCTCGTGTGTGTGAGGAGGTAAACAGAGGGTGAAGGAAGATTGGGTTTCCTAAAGCTTGGTAGTGTGTTGCACAGAAAGCCCACCTGGATTTCCAGCACTCCAGGGGCAGGGCCATGGGTGTGTGTGGTTTTTTCTTCCCCTCCTTCCCCTCCCCACGTGCTCCTCCTGCTCCTCGCTGCTGTTTTGCCCCTTGGGAAAGTGGGAGGATCTCTCTTGCTGCCCCGATGTGCAGGGGATGGTCACCTCTGTCTCCTGGCAATGTCACTGTTATGTCTGGTTAGAAGAGTGAGAAGAGGTGGAGCCAGGAGGGAAGCTCTGCTCTGTGCTTTGGTATCAGGATGTGTGGCCTTAGCCCAGGCCTGCTCCCAGAGTAGTGTTAGAATGGATGCCTCACTTGGAAAGGCAATCCCTGGGCATGATCACAGAGTCCTTGGGGTTGGAGTGGTCCCCCAGAGCCCAGGGGGTCCAACCCCCTGCCCAAGCAGGGTCCCTAGGACAGGGGCTGGAATCTCTCCAGACAAGGAGACTCCACACCCCCTGGGCAGCCTGTCCCAGGGCTCCCTCACCAGCAAGAAGTTCTTCCCCACATTGGGGGGGACTCCCTGGGCTCCAACTTGAGACTCCCCAACCTCTCTGGGCAGCCTGGCCCAGGGCCTGGGTACCCACAGGATGAAAGTTCTTCCTCCTGTTGGGATGGACCTTCCTGTGCTCCAGTTTGTGCCCATCACCCCTTGTCCTGTCCCTAGACACCACCAAGAAGAGTCCAGCCCTGTCCCCTGACACCCCCTTCAGACACAGGTCAGTGCTGATGGGACCCCCTCACACTCTTCTCTCCCCCGGGCTGTATGTTGTATTTCTAGAGGTGTGTTGTGTGACTGGCAGCTCCAGTGACTTTGTCATCTCTGAAGAGAAGCCACTAGCCTGCTGTGGAACCACTGTGAGACTTGCCAGGTTAGGGCATGGGACAGCAGCTGTGTTCTTCACCACTGCTAGAAAGGGATGGTGTGTGGGAGAGAAGGACGCCTGTAGTTCTGCCTCTCGATGAGCCTGTTATGACTTGGCTGCTGATAAACCTATTCCAGGCTTGTTAAGTATGTGGCCTTGGTGACTTGCAGCTTCTGCCACCTTCTCCTCCTTGACCAGTGTCTGGAAACCACACCTGGCTTCCTCCATGGAGCAAAACAGAAGCATTAACTATGGCTTGGATAGGATTGAGCTCCGAGATGTTCCCTTGGGAAGCCAGACCAGGAGTTCCCATGCAGTGGAGGAAGAGTTGATGGAGGAACGTGTGTCGCTGCGGGGAACCCAGTGGGTCTCAGAGCCTGTCAGCTCAGCCACACCGCAGGGGAAGAGGCAGCAGTCGTGGGCTCGATGCTGGTGACAGTTTACAGTCACCTCACACCTCTGGCTGTCCCTTAAACAACCGTGTGAGAGGTGTCAGGGTGAGTGGGTGGGGAGTTGGGCTGGAAGCAGCTCTGTCTCTTAGCTGAGGTTGTTGTGGGGTGGTTCTGTGCTGTGGTGGGGTAGGGGAGAACTGGAGAAGAGAGGAGGAGAGAACTGGAGCAGAGGAGGCTGAGGGGAGCCCTTCTCCCCCCTGCCCTGCCCTGCCCTGCCCTGCCCTGGCAGGAGGGTGCAGAGAGGTGGGCGATGGTCTCTGCAGCCAGGGGCCAGGAGCTGGGAGGAGGGGCAATGGGCTCAAGCTGCCCCAGGGCAGGGTCAGCTCAGCTGGGAGGGCAAAGTTCTTCCCTGGCAGAGTTGTGGGGCTGTGGCACAGGCTGCCCAGGGAGGGGCTGAGTCCCCAGCCCTGGGGGTGTTGAACAGAGGGGAGATGAGGTGCTTGGGGAGCTGGGTCAGCACAGGACAGGGACGGTTGGACTCCATGGTCTTTAAAGGACTTTCCACCCTGGTGAGTGTGAGGTGAGGAGAGCTGCTGGCTGTCCATGCTAACCTCCTGATGGGTAGCTGGTGAAAACCAGATGTGCCAGGCATTCAGTTTAGAGACCAAGAACCATCTAGAGCAGAGAGATTTTATAAAAGACCTTTTAGAAACCAGCAAAAATGATGCTGCCCAGCGTGCTGTGTGTTTATTGTTAAAGGGGCAGTGGAAGGTGACCCTGCAGACAGCCCTGCTTCTTCCAGCAGCGGGCTGGGGAGAGTTTCTTGCTGGTAGGTTCTTTCCTAGTGGCAGAAGAGGATGAGCTGGACTACCAGAGCTTCCAGGAATCCAGGAGGATGTGAATATCAAACCAACTTAGTAAGTAAAAGCTTCCAGGGTCCAGTATCTCTGGCTCTACCTGTGCTGGGGAGTGACGTGATGCTGGGTGACTCCTGGCAGCACAGCCCAGTGTCTGGGCTGGTTGGTTTTGGGGTGTTTCCTGTTGCAGTCCTGGGCCTGGGGGCAGAAATACTCTCCCAGAAACACTCTCCCAGACACTGGTGGATGCTGTTCAAGCCCAGGAGCGTTCCCAAGAGCCCTTTGCATGTAGCCACCCTGCTTGAAAGACTAAAGCTTCCCAAGTGGGACTTGGGTTACGTCCACTCTGCTGCTGAGCTCCACAGTGGGGTGCAGCCTTTGTGCTCCTTCAGCTGCAGGGAGCAGGGTCAGTTTGGCAGTGTCTGGTTTGAGGATAAGTGAGATTTGACTAGTGAAATGTGCTTTTTCTGTCTGTCCTCCTCAAGTGGTTGTTAGTGTTCAGCCCCAGCTGAGGCAAAGCTGCTGGAGGAGCCCCAGTTGTGTTTGGTTTAACTGGAGTTTGTTCCTTGTACACAGTCCAAGACTTGACTCAGGTCCTTACAGCTCCTCTCTCTAATGTGGGTGTAGCTGGGTCTTTATGAACCTCTGTCTCAAATAATTCATGGAATGGTGGGGTTGGAGGGGCCTCTGGAGATCACCCCATCCCACCCCCCCAGAGCAGGGTCCCCTCGAGCTGCACAGGACAGCGCCCAGGATCAGGGGTTGGGATGGCTCCAGAGATGGAGGGAGACTCCCCAACCTCTCTGGGCAGCCTGGCCCAGGGCTCTGCCACCCTCCCAGCACACAAGTTCCTCCTCAGGCTCAGGGGGAACTTCCTCTGCTCCAGTCTGTGCCCACGGCCCCTTGTCCTGTCCCTGGGCCCCCCTGACCACAGCCTGACCCCTCCTCCTGAGCCCACCCCTCAGGGGTTGCTCAGCACTGAGCAGATCCCCCTCAGGCTTCTCCTCTGCGGGCTGAGCAGCCCCGAGTCCCTCAGCCTCTCTGCCCCAGAGATGTCCTGGTGCCCTCAGCATCCCCACAGCCCTTTGCTGTCCCCTCTCCAGGAGCTCCCTGTCCTTCCTGCCCCGGGGAGCCCAGCCCCACACCCCCTGTTCCCCACGAGGCCTCCCCCGGGCAGAGCAGGGGGGCAGGAGACCCTCCCTGCCCTGCTGCCCACCCCTCTCTCCATCCCCCCAGGGTGCTGTTGGCTTTTGGCTGTGAGCTGTCCCCTCTGAGTGCCTTCCTCTGGGGTAGCCAGCAGCTTGTTGGTAAGACTGTTGTGGGTGCAGGCTGTGACAAACAAAGCCTGTGACAGGCGTCACGCTGGATCTGTATCGATTTAGATACAACAGCAGGAAGAATTCCTGATGCCTTTATTTTTAGATGGAAGTTGGCTCTGCTGCAGACTTACCCTTCAATGACTTGTTCCAAAAATAAATATTTCAGAGGAAGATTAAACTTGAATGTGAAAGGCAGACTCCTCTTATGCCTCAGTGGTCACGGATGGAACTGCTCAGAAATCTCCATTCTCCTTAAATTTACATGCTCTGAGTCCCAGTTCAGAGCTGCTTTCACTGCTCCTCACCCAGGCAGGGAGCTGGAGGGGCTGCTGGGAATACAGCCCTGATTGATAGGGGATTTTAGCTGGTTTGGGCCTGGAGGTGCAGAGCTCCTCAGCTGTGGGAAGGTCCTTGGGTCTCACCTCCTTCTGTTGAGGTGCTGCTGGGAAGGGCTGAGCCTGGTTACTTCTCACTGGGGGCACTTCAGCCTCGGGTTTTGGTGTGGGTCTGGGTGTTTGTGGGCTCAGGTGTGGTCTTGTCCTCCCCCATCCTCTTTAGATCCATCTGGAAGACCGATGGAAAGGTTCAAAGATGCCTTCTGTTGTAGTGTTCCATCTCAGCCTTCTCTGGGTGTCTGCTCATCCCGTTGCTGTGTGGCTTGTGTGTGGTTGCTCCTCACTCTCACCTCCCCACACTCTCATTACCCCCTGCCTAACAAGAGACCCCTGGCTGCTGGAAACTTCCTCCTCATCAGTGTTTTTGCTCTATTTGGCCTTTCTGGCTCATTCCAGAAGGTCCTTGGTTGGTTAACACTGGTGATACAGCAATCTCTGCAGGGCTTCTCTGGCTTTCCAGAATCACTGCGTGGTGTCTCTTCAGAGGGCTGGAGCAGCTCCCCTAGGGAGAGAGGCTGAGGGAGCTGGGCTGGGTCAGCCTGGAGAAGAGAAGGCTGTGGGGGGACCTCAGTGCAGCCTCCTCGTCCCTGAAGGGACCCCAGGAACAGGAGGGGAATCAGCTCTTGGGAAGGGCAGAGACTGGCAGGACAAGGGGCTGGAGTGAAGCTGGAGGAGGGAAGGGGGAGAGGAGAGACTGGGGGGAAGTTCTGTGCAGAGAGAGTGGTGAGGGGCTGGAAGGGGCTGCCCAGAGAGGGGGTGGGTGCCCCGTCCCTGGGGGTGTTCCAGGCCAGGTTGGCTGGGGCCCTGGGCAACCTTGTGTAGCTCCAGGCCTGGAGGTTGGTGGCCCTGCCTGTGGCAGGGGGTTGGAGCTCTGGGATCCTTGGGGTCCCTTCCAGTTCAGACCAGTCTGGGATTCTCTGATTCACCTGCCCAGGGTGGGGGCTGAGTCACCTTCCCTGGGGGTGTTTAAAAGAAGGGTAGCTGAGGTACTTGGGGATCTGGTTTAGCATGGGATGGGAATGGTTGGACTTGATGATCGTAAAGAGCTTTTCCAACGCTGGGATTCTGGGATGCAGTGGAACTGCTCTTGCTCTGTGGAAAGCTGCTGTGCTCTGAAAGCAGCTCCCACAGCTTATTCACCATCTGCTGGTAGGAACCTCAATGCTCTTTAATGTTGTAGCCTGAACTGCTGCAGAAGCTCATTGTTAGAGCCTGTCCCCTTGCAGAAGGATCACACATGGGCACTGCTGAGCACCATCCGCTCCCTTCCCAGCTGGAGACTTCACTCTTCCTGCTCTACCTGCAGCTGGGAAGTGGGATCTTTACATGAGTCAGGTTGCATGACTGCCCTGAAAGCCTGACTGGCTGCTCATGAATGTTTCCTGAGAGCTCTGAGAGCTCAGCAGTGCTCTGTCCTGGGCTTTGAAGGCTCTTTAAGTTATTAGTCTGACTTAGTGCTCCTCTTCTCTCTTCACAGAATCACAGGGTGGAAAAGACCTTTGAGATCAGCAAGTCCAACTGTTCCCATCCTGTGCTAAAGCAGCTCCCTGAGCACCTCATCTCCCCTCTGTTCAACACCCCCAGGGCTGGGGACTCAGCCCCTCCCTGGGCAGCCTGTGCCACAGCCCCACAACTCTGCCAGGGAAGAACTTTGCCCTCCCAGCTGAGCTGACCCTGCCCTGGGGCAGCTTGAGCCCATTGCCCCTCCTCCCAGCTCCTGGCCCCTGGCTGCAGAGACCATCGCCCACCTCTCTGCACCCTCCTGGCAGGGCAGGGCAGGGCAGGGCAGGGCAGGGCAGGGCAGGGCAGGGGGGAGAAGGGCTCCCCTCAGCCTCCTCTGCTCCAGGCTCAGCACCCCCAGCTCCCTCAGCCGCTCCTCGCAAGCTTTGCTGCTCTCCAGCCCCTTCCCCAGCCTGGTTGCCCTTCTCTGGACACGCTCCAGGACCTCCAGCTCCTGCTGGGACTCAGGGGCCCACAACTGGACCCAGCACTCCAGCTCCAGCCTCCCCAGTGCCCAGCACTGTACTTCCTGGGAGAAGCTCTACCCAGACCCCTAGAATCAAACCTCACCCAGTCTCTTTCAGATGCAGTTGGCTTTGAGATGCCTCGTGCAAGCGTGGGACCAGAAATACATTGAATATTTGGCAGTGGCACCCATGAAGGAAAAAACACCCATCCTATATCCCTGAGTAAACCCCTGCTTGAGGGTCTCAGTGAGCTCAGGTACAGGCAGGGAGACAACACCGGGGACTTGTAGCTACAACGGCCGTATTCCTTGTGTCAGGGTGTTGTAGTTGAGTTCCTACGGGTTGTATTCCCCTAGGAAAGGGCTGGGATGAAAACCTGAGATGCCTTTAGTCCTGGGTTTCATTGCCACTGTGTGTATATATAGCTCAGGGTTTACAAGACGTTGCATATGAACCTGTGGCATTCCCAGCATGATGCTGCTTTGCCAGGGGAATGCTGTAGCTGCCATGTGTGCCACCCCTCTCAGATCTGCCCAGCAAGTGAGCTTCGTGTCCTGGGCATGTTTAAGATGGGAGCTATTTAAAGGAGGCAGTTGAGAGTTGGAAACAAAGGAGGAAGGGAGAGAGACAACAGAAGGGAAAAGACTAGGGAGTCCTTGTTGTCTGGGGGATGGGAAGGAAGCGTGGGTGTGGGTGGGATGGAAGTGGGATAACGGGTGGCTTTTCCTCTCCCATGTTGCTTTTCAGTGGTGCATCGTTTGGGGGTGACCTGTTGGAGAGGAGCTTTGGGGAGCTGTGGGGCTGTGGCACAGGCTGCCCAGGGAGGGGCTGAGTCCCCAGCCCTGGGGGTGTTTAACAGAGGGGAGATGAGGTGCTCAGGGAGCTGGGTCAGCACAGGATGGGGATGGTTGGACTCCATGGGCTTAAAGGGCTTTTCCAACCTTGTGGTTCTGTGTGTGTGACAGTTGGTGTGAGGTTGTGATACCCAGGTGGGCTGTATCAACAGACCTGGGATGAGCTTAGCAGAGCAGACTGTGGGCTGTGCATGTAGGGCCTGATGCCTTCAGAAGTCATCTGAGTGGTTGTCGGTTGGGAGTAGCTGGGGAGAAGGACCCCAGTGCCCCCATTTATCACAGACTGCAAATTCTGACATGGAAACAGAAACCCAAAGATCACTGCTCATTAAACCCCAAATGAGGTTGTCCTGGCTGGTTTGTTTTCTCCTGGAACTGAAAGCTCTGCCTCTACTTCCATGTAACAACATGAGATGAGCAGGCAGAGGAGCAAGCAGGGTTCTGGTGGGACTTCCCATTGATAAGCAGGTAGGGGATGGTACTTGTTGTGAGGCTGCCTTGGTTGCTCCATGAAGAACAGGTTGGATGTTTCTCTGTGTGGATTGCAATACTTCACTGACTCAGGGCAGCTTAGTTTATGTTCCCTGCTGAGCACTTCATGGAGAGCATAGAGAGCATTAATTTGACTTTTTCGGGGGTAAATGTGCTTGTTTTATAAAAAAGAAGCATTAATGAACAGTTAATTGAAGTCATGAATAGAAAAATCGTGGGACCCACACCCAGCAGGCAAAGAAGTTGTTCCCTGCAAAGCTGATGTGTTTAGATTCACTGAAATCCTCAAAAAATACAGAAATCTGCCTGCTGTGTGCACCTGAAATCCAGTTCCTGGCTTATTCCCTTTAAAAGCTTAAAATATTAATCCAAGTGCCACTAATGTAATTGTACTGGATGACAGCCTGTGCTTTTCTAGTGGAGTAACAGGCCGAGCAGTACCTGTGGGTTTGGCTTTGTGAATGAGTTACCAGCTTGGGGAGAGAGCCCACCCTGAAGGTCGGCAGCACAGAAGGTGACATGGAGCTGTGTGACCTTCACTGGGTTTAAAAAAGCTTCATCTTCACTTCTCACTTGTCCTGGGCTGAAACGTGACAGTTGTGGTGTAGGAAAGTCTTGGGTGGTGGGTCTGTGTAGTAATAACAGCTGATCAGAGAATCATAGTGGTCTGGATTAGAAGGGACCCCAAGGGTCCCAGAGCTCCAACCCCCTGCCACAGGCAGGGCCACCAACCTCCAGGCCTGGAGCTACACAAGGTTGCCCAGGGCCCCAGCCAACCTGGCCTGGAACACCCCCAGGGACGAGGCACCCACCCCCTCTCTGGGCAGCCCCTTCCAGCCCCTCCCCACTCTCTCTGCACAGAACTTCCCCCCAGTCTCTCCTCTCCCCCTTCCCTCCTCCAGCTTCACTCCAGCCCCTTGTCCTGCCAGTCTCTGCCCTTCCCAAGAGCTGATTCCCCTCCTGTTCCTGGGGTCCCTTCAGGGACGGGGAGGCTGCACTGAGGTCCCCCCACAGCCTTCTCTTCTCCAGGCTGACCCAGCCCAGCTCCCTCAGCCTCTCTCCCTAGGGGAGCTGCTCCAGCCCTCTGAGCATCCCCGGGGCTCCTCTGACCCCTCTCCAACAGCCCCACATCTCCCTTGTGTTGGGCCCCAGCTCTGGACACAGGACTCCAGCTGGGGAGGGCAGAGCAGAGAGGGACAATCCCCTCCCTGTCCCTGCTGCCCCCCCTCTGCTGATGGAGCCCAGGATCCCATCGCCCTTCCCAGCTGCAGGAGCCTCTGCTGCCTCATGATAAATGGGGCCACCAATGTTTTGGTGCCTCTTTGGGCTTTGTTCCTCCCCAGTCAGATAAAAGTCAGCTGGGGTCTCAGAGGTGGCTGTGGCAGGCGGCTGGGCAGGTGTGTGATGCCTGATGGGGACTTGGAGAGCTGCTAAGCTGTCATATGAGCACCTGAAATGCAGCTTAGTGGAGGGATGTCCTAATCGCCCTGGATTACTTCAGCTTTAATGGCCTGTTTGTAAATAGCTATTAAGGTGTGTGATGGGGGAAAAATCACTCATGTTTTTTCTGTCGTAGCCTTAATACCTCAAGCAGGTGTTGGTGGGAAGCAGTAGTAGGTGGGTGGTATTCCTGTCCAGGGGCACATGTGAAAGCTGCCTGGATGAGTGTGGTGGGACCACAGCAAAACCTCTCCAGGTTTCCTTAATTTGCAGTGACATAAACTGTCTCGCAGAATTGGAGGGGTTGGAAGGGACCTAGAATCCCAGACTGGTCTGGGTTGGGAGGGACCCCAAGGGTCCCAGAGCTCCAACCCCCTGCCACAGGCAGGGCCACCAACCTCCAGGCCTGGAGCTACACAAGGTTGCCCAGGGCCCCAGCCAACCTGGCCTGGAACACCCCCAGGGACCGGGCACCCACCCCCTCTCTGGGCAGCCCCTTCCAGCCCCTCACCACTCTCTCTGCACAGAACTTCCCTCCAATATCTAATCTAAACCTTCCTTCCTTCCGCTTCACTCCAGCCCCCTTGTCCTGCCATTGTTTACCCTTCTAAAAAGTTGATTCCCCTCAAGAGATCATCGTGTCCCACCTCTCCTGGCTGCCCCTTGGAGCTCTGGAACTGCCTGACCTCCCCTTACCTGTGCTCCCTTTGTGTTTTGCAGACAAGCTGTTTCTGAGGACTGCAGGACCTGCTGAAGGGGACCCCTGCTTTTGAGGTATGACTTCTCTAATGACCCCACACTAATTCTTTCATTAGAAGCTGTGTGTATGCAGAGAAACTCCCTCTGCTCTGGAAACCCAGGTGCCACCCAGAGCTGGGAAATACCTGGCTCCAGCAGACGCTCAGGAGCAGAGCGTGGCCGAGCAGGCAGCCTGCCTGGGACAGGTGGGGTGTGGAACAGACTTGGGGGCCTTTCAGGGGCATTACACAGACAGTCCTGTGGAGTAAACTCATCCAACATGCACTTACCTTCCTGTTCTATAGCTTAAACACTCCTTTTACTACTCCCTTTGCATCCTTCCTTTTGGGTATTTGATAAATAACATTCCTTGGCTTATGCTGCAGATAGCAGGGCTGGTACATGACTCAAGGGATGTCCTGTCTGGACAGTTGGACCTTTGTTAGGCTGGAAAGGGCTGACTGCTTAACTTGTTCACTCTGATTTTTTTATCAGAGTAAGAGGACCACAGAAGATGAAAATGTGCAAACTAAGCTAAGAAAAAGCCAAGTCTGATTGGATTTGTTGGGAATTTGGAGGCGTGGGTCACCTGGGTTTCTCATCCTGCCTTCCTGTGTGGAAGGCACCACAGAGCCACGCTTTCACTGGAGTCTGTTGTCAGGCCAGAGGATCTTTGAGGTGCAGGTGCTCATGTAACATGTTTTGCTGGAGGATTTACAATCCCTTCATGGTATTTGTGTGGACTGAGGGACCCTGGTGTCTTCTGCACTGCAGCCTGATCGGGGTGCCAGTGACTGCTCTGCAACTCTGCTTGAGTCCTGGGAGTGGTATTGGCTTCAGGCTTCCTCCTGCCTTAGCCTAAAGCTAGCCTGGGATGCCAGCCAGGGAAACAGAGGGCACAGGCTGGTATGGAAGTGCCCAAGCTGTTACTGTCCCTCTGTCAGTACGGGATGGAAGGAGCAGGGGGGGATCAGATGGGTGCAGCTCTGTTACAGCTTGTTCAACCATCACCAGTGGTGGTCGTGTCTGTGATGCACTAAACCCATCGTGAAGTGACAGCAGCCTCACAACTCTCCTAAAATTAGGGGATAATTAGGGGATACTAGGGGATAATGTTGTTCCTAAAATGCCTTATTTGGTCTCCTTGGATAAGTAGGTGCAAAGTTCTGCCTTCCAGTTGGGCTGGTGCACCCGTTGCTGATGCGGCTGGAGCCAGGCGCGCGGCCACCGCACCGGTTGTTTATGCTCTGTGCTGTGGCCTCCTGCCAAACCATCTTAAGTCTCTCTCTAAAAGCCTCTTGACTAAAAGCCAAGTAAGATGGCTTATCTCCTCCTGGGTGGGATGGAGGGAGGTGCCCAGAAGCTGGGCGTGCTTTTCACTCTGCTAAAGAGGTCACCGGAGGCGGACTGTCACCGTCCGCTGTGAGCAGCTGAACAGAGAGGATGAGGGAGGAGTGTCAGTGCCCATCCTGCACGTCCTGGTCTTGAACTTCTTTCCTCCCCTCCATTTCCACCTCACTTAGCTTTGATAATGTGGTCTTCAGTCAGCCAGGCTGCTTGGATGTCTGGAATTGATCTCTGATGTTACTTGGTGATGTTGTGAACTCCCAAGCTGTCTCAGGGGGTGAGCTTGCTCTCTTAGACTTCTCCTCCTTGCTTTTCTCCCTTGACCAAAAATGAGAGTTAGGTGAGCCACCTCCTGCAGCCCCAGGAATACGTGGAGTCAGAGCTCTCCATGCTTCTTGTTCTATGGTTTTAGGACATGGAAACCACGCAGGTGTTTCCCACAGACTGTATTCAACAGCTAAAAATGCTTCCTGAAGTAATTTATTTGGGAACATTTAATCCCTGCTCATTGACTGCCTGGATGAATAAAGGCAACTTCCTCCCCAACATCCTTCAGAGGAGCCCAGGAGAGCAAGCAGTAAGGAGGGAGTGTTTGGGTGAGTCTGGAGCTGGCTGGTTGGCTTTGGAGGAGCTGGATGAGGGATACCTTGGGTCCTTCACCAAGCAAGAACCTGTTATCTTGGGTTGTCCCCCAGAAATAGATGGGTTTTTCCTGCTTAGGCTCTTCTGAGCTCTTTCAACCAAGCAGAGTTGTGTGTTTGCTCATCTTACTTAAACTATAAATATTGGCTATGACTTGTGGCACCTAGAACTCAATTTGTGTGTATAGGTGTGTGTGGGAAATGGGCCTAAAAACATTACCTGCTGGATTTTATATTTGTTTAAATTGAAACTGGAAAGAAACACAGGCCCCATCTTTAGGATCAGTTTTACTGGGGAGAAGTGAACTGAGCTGGGGCTGCTGCTGCTGTTGTGACTGTGGTAGGAACATGGAGTGACTCCCTGCTCCCCTCCCACAGCTGAGCTCTGCCCAGCAGAGCAGCCAGTTCTGCTTGGCACAGGCAAGCAGCTGAGAACAGACTTCCTCTGCTTAGCAAGCCAAGGGGGGCTGCTTGTACTTGGAGGAGGGGCTGGTGCATTATCACCCCCCCTTTAAAAGAGGGTTTGAGGAATCACGTGGCTGTGAATGCAGAGAGCAGAACTGAAAAGATTCAGCACTAGAAGTAAGAGAGAACCCGTGGGAGGAAGGTAACACTCCACCACATACAGCTTTACTTCCTCAGTGGTGCAGGCAGAACTCTTTAATTAAAATAAATTAAAAAAGGGTGGTTTGGTTTTTGTTGGGGGCCTTTCTCAGTGCTACACTGAACAATTCCTTATTTGGGCCCTGATCTTGCCCGTTTTGGAAGGGAAGCTGCCTGTGTCGAAGGGCACAATCCTGTGAGCCTGACTGCTGCAGCCCTACCTGCAACGAGGAAGTGAATCATTCTCCAAAGAAACTAATAGCCCTTATGTGATAACCTCACAGGAGACCTGCAGTCTCTTTTAGTGCTCTTTCTGTCAGGAAAGCTCAGCCTTTGTTTCCTAACCAGGGCCTTGTTTTTCAGCCAGGGTTGAATGTGTTTGTTAGTGAGCGTGAGGAAATGCAAATACAATAGTGGCTGAACCGCAGGAGCTGCTCCCTCCTTCCTCCCCTGGCTTCCTGCCTACGTCCTGGAAGGTGGAAGCTGTTCTTCTGGGTTGAGTCATTTCAGGAGAGGGTTCTTCCCTCTCTTGCTGCCCCATTGGGTTTCAAAACCCAAAGGGTGTGAGTAGAGAGAAACAGTTGCTCTCACACTGGTTCCTTGGGCCTGAGAAGGAGCAGGAGGCCTCTTGCTGCGGCTCCTTTCGGCCTTGTCCCGTGCTCCAGCCTGGTGAACAGGGCATCTTGGGTTTCTCCTTTAACCAGATGAGCCCCACAGACACTGTTCTAGTTGAACTAACTCTGCACTCATCTGCTTGCAACATTTGAGCTTGTTTCTTGGATGCCCCCCCCTAAAAATGGGAGCAGTGCCTTTGCTGACTCTGTGCCTTGCTCCCGGCCTTGAAGTTTGCAGTTTGTTTTGAGAGTCGCTTCCTAAGTGTGGTTCTACTTGGCCTAGTTGGGTTGTTAGTTGCTAATGGTGGTCGCTTCCTCAGGCAGGAATTTTGTCACTAAAAACCAGCCCAAGGTAATGGAAAGGCTCAAATGGTGGGATTTAGGGCCTGGAATGGGCTGCCCAGGGAGGGAGCTGAGTGTGTTTGAAAAAAGGGTGGATGAGGTACTTAGGGCGATGGTTTAGCACAGGATGGGAATGGTTGGACTTGATCTTAAAGGTCTTCTCCAACCTTGTGATTCTGTGATTTGGTCTGTGGGCGATTTGGGTTCAGCTGTTTGACAGCGTGAGCAGTACAAGTGACCTCAGATAATGGCTGTCACGTGCTTTTTATGAAGCCTGTCACGGCAGTACCAGCTCTGGGAAGAGTTATTTACCTGCACTCACCCAGGTCTTGCATAACCTGCCACCTTTAACGCTATTACTGTGTCTATTCCACACTAATGCCTCTCCCTCCTCGGAGCTGAGGAGCTCTGGGATGCTCTTATGGCGCTCGGCCAACTGCACGGCCTAACTTAGCTAAATAAAAATCCCTGGGATCCTCGCTAAGAATAAACACCACGTGAGAGCAGGAGTGTTCCCCTGCTCTGGGAGAAGTAAAATGGCGTGCTGGGGAGGAGCCGCAGCGGCGGCGGCTTGAGGGCTGGGCTCACATCCCTCTCAGGCGGAGAGGGGTAGGCCCCAAGTCCGGGGGAGGCCGAATGCTCTGGCCTGTGGCCTTCAGCTGGCCTTGCTGTTGAGTTTGTCCCTCTGGGGTGACAGGGTTTATAATCTCTGAGTCTGATAATGGCCGTGTGAAGGAGGCGGGAAGACACGTGCTTGATGTCTACTCCAGCAGGGCCTTGGAGCTGTAGCCTCGGCCTACACCTTTAACCTGTGACTGGGCAAACTTCTGCGTGCTCCTCGGGGCCTGTGTGTTTGCCTTGATTCCCCTGGATCGTGAGGAGGTCCCAGGGCTGGCACAGGCAGCTGGTGTTGCCTCAGACGGGCCTGTGTGTGGTGTGGGTGCTGGGATGATGCCATCTTGTGAGGCAACCCCTTGTTTGGGGGAGAACAGCTCTGCCCTGACGGCCTGCAGAGCGTGGTGCTGGTGAGGCTCACGTGGATGTGCCTCGTGTTCTCTGGAGCCTTGGAAAAGTGTGTTTGGGACACAGGGGCCATGGGCAGCCTCTGCTCAGTGTCTATGGGGACAGGACAAGGGGCGATGGGCTCAAGTTGGAGCCCAGGGAGTTCCCCCCAGTGTGGGGAAGAACTTCTTGGTGGTGAGGGTGAGGGAGCCCTGGGCCAGGCTGCCCAGGGGGTGTGGAGTCTCCTTGTCTGGAGAGATTCCAGCCCCTGTCCTAGGGACCCTGCTTGGGCAGGGGTTGGACCCCAGGGGCTCTGGGGGTCCTTCCAACCCCTGTGACTCTCTCATCTCTGTGATGTCTATCGTGGAGTTACCACAAGCTGAACAAAATCCAGGCACTGGATTGCAAAAGGTGGTGCAGAGAGCCAGGCTCATGCTCAGGATGTTGTAGGAACACACCAGTGTGTGGGGACAGACTGGGATATCCTAAAGCTCTGCCTCACAGCATGAGAGGGAGCAGGGCCCACAGCTCCAACTCTGTGAGCTGTCCTCTGCTCCCACCCCAAACGTGACCAGGGGCTTCACTCAGAAATGGCTCCATAGAAACAGAGGGCCTGAATTTCATTCTGGCCTGAACATCTGACATGTGTGAAGCACATGGAAAGCTGCCAAGGCTTGGTGAGTGGGCACGTTCACTGCTTCTCCTACACAGTAGCAGGGTTGTGCTCTGGGTGATGCTCTGAGACCGTGGCTGGGTCCTAGCAGAGCATTTGCTTCTCCATTTTTAAACATCTGCTTCCAGAAGGCTTTGTTGTATTTGAGGCAGCCACGGCTTCACATGGGGCTGCTGTGGTTCAGGTTCCTCTGCAGGTTCTCAGAAGCCTGAGGGGGGAGGGCAGGGCTCGTCCATCGACTGGGTTCCTGGTTCTAGCCAAGGCCTTGCAGAATGTGAACTCACCAAAACCAGTTTCTTAGTGTTTTGGCCTTCGTGTAGGGTGGCTCTTCAGAGGGACCTGACCAGGCTGGATCCATGGGCTGAGCCCAAGGGGATGAGGTTGAACCAGGCCAAGGGCAGAGTCCTGCCTGTGGGACACCCCGACCCCGAGCAGCGCTACAGGCTGGGGCAGGGGGCTGGAGAGCTGCTGGGGAGAAGGAGCTGGGGGTGTTGAGGGCCTGGGACTGCCCAGGAGCCAGCAGTGTGCCCGGGGGGCCAGGAAGGCCAAGGGCATCGTGGCTTGTGTCAGAGCCAGCGTGGCCACAGGGCCAGGGCAGGGCTTGTGCCCCTGGGCTGGGCACTGGGGAGGCTGCAGCTGGAGTGCTGGGTCCAGTTGTGGGCCCCTGAGTCCCAGCAGGAGCTGGAGGTCCTGGAGCGTGTCCAGAGAAGGGCAACCAGGCTGGGGAAGGGGCTGGAGAGCAGCAAAGCTTGCGAGGAGCGGCTGAGGGAGCTGGGGGTGCTGAGCCTGGAGCAGAGGAGGCTGAGGGGAGCCCTTCTCCCCCCTGCCCTGCCCTGCCCTGCCCTGCCCTGGCAGGAGGGTGCAGAGAGGTGGGCGATGGTCTCTGCAGCCAGGGGCCAGGAGCTGGGAGGAGGGGCAATGGGCTCAAGCTGCCCCAGGGCAGGGTCAGCTCAGCTGGGAGGGCAAAGTTCTTCCCTGGCAGAGTTGTGGGGCTGTGGCACAGGCTGCCCAGGGAGGGGCTGAGTCCCCAGCCCTGGGGGTGTTGAACAGAGGGGAGATGAGGTGCTCAGGGAGCTGGGTCAGCACAGGGACAGTTGGACTCGGTGGTCTTAAAGGTCTTTTCCAACCTGGTGACTCTGGGATCCTGTGAAGCTCTGAGGGGCTGTTTTCTCTTCTCTAATCTACTTGAAAAAGCATCACTGTCCTTCTGTTCCACTCACCTGGTGCTGAAACATCAGGGTGGTGACGAGTTGTCGGTGATGAAAACAGTTTACCAGTCACCTTGCTCATTTTGCAGCTTCCAGATCTCTGTCCTGATCAGCAGGTTCTCATGCTCCATAATTACCATGCTTATTTAATTAAAAAGTACAGTAGGTGCACTCATCAAGTCGCTAATGTAACTGGAGTTACTCTGGATGGGTGAAGGAGTGAAGCTTGCGTGTAAACGGAGTTCCAGGAGGCAGTGGCTGGGTGTACTAGTGTCAGACAAGCTGCTTCTGTAGCTGCTGCTCTGTAACCTGAGATGGTCTCTGCTCCTTGCTCAGATTTGACCCTCCTTGGAGTAAGGCTGGTTGACATGTTCCTCCTGGGGCTCTGCAGATGGTGTCCAGCCGTCTCAAGGGCGTCAGGTTGTGTGTCTGAGTCAGAGAAGCCACAGAGCTCATCTGCAGGAGCTCTGCTTCGTGAGGCTGTAGAATCACAGAGTCATTTAGGCTGGAAAAGACCTTTGAGATCAGCTCCAACCACTGAACCGTGTCATTGAGCACCCCATCTTCACAGCTTGAGGGATCCCCCCCAGGGACCCCTCCCCTGCCCCAGCAGCCTGTGCCAGGGACTGACACCCCTCTGGGGAAGCCCTTTGCCCCCATCTCCAGCCCAAACCTCCCCCCACACAACTCGAGGCCGTTTCCTCTGGTCCTGGAGCTCGTCCTGTGGCAGAAGAGCCCGACCCCCCGGCTGCCCCCTCCTCCCAGGGAGCTGCAGAGAGCCAGCAGGTCTCCCCTCAGCCTCCTCCTCTCCAGCCCCAGCCCCGGGGCCCTCAGCTGCTCCCGGCAGCCTCGAGCTCCAGCCCCTTCCCTGCTCCATCCCCCTTCCCCAGCCCCTCCCCATCCTCCTTGTGGTGAGGGGCCCAAACCCGACCCTGGTGCTCCAGGGGCAGCCCCAGTTCCGAGCCCTGGGGAGCACCGAGGGGACTGGCCGGTGACTGGGTTGAACTCTGGGCACCCCGACTCTCTGGCCCGACCATCCCCCTGGGTTTTACCCAGTGAACCATCTGCCCAGCCCAGCCCTGAGCAGCTTCTCCAGCAGGATGCTGTGGGAAACCCTGTCAGAGGCTTTGCTGAAGCCCAGGCAGGCTCCATCCCCAGCCTTTCCCTCATCTCGGTGTGGGTCACCTTCTCGTAGCAGATCAGGTTGATCAAGCAGGACCTGCCCTTCGCAAACTCACGCTGCCTGGGCCTGGTCACCAGGTTCTTGATGCTGCCTTGTGAAATAAGGGAGCAGAGCTGCTGAGCTTCAGCCTTGCCTCTTTCTGCCAGACCATTTCCACAAGCTTGAAGTGTTCCTGCTGTTCTACAGAAAGCTGTAACTCAGATTGTTCCAGACCTGCTGCAAACTTCTCCTAGATACATCAAGAGACAGTGGGGATGAGACCCGTTGCCTGCTATGTAGGTATCTAGGACAAGGGGGCTGGAGTGAAGCTGGAGGAGGGAAGGGGGAGAGGAGAGACTGGGGGGAAGTTCTGTGCAGAGAGAGTGGTGAGGGGCTGGAAGGGGCTGCCCAGAGAGGGGGTGGGTGCCCCGTCCCTGGGGGTGTTCCAGGCCAGGTTGGCTGGGGCCCTGGGCAGCCTTGTGTAGCTCCAGGCCTGGAGGTTGGTGGCCCTGCCTGTGGCAGGGGGTTGGAGCTCTGGGACCCTTGGGGTCCCTTCCAACCCAGATCATTCTGATTCTATTATTTGATGGCTGCTGATTGTGTGCCTTGGGGAGAGGTTTTTCTTACCTCAGTTCTAGAATGTGCATCCTCTGTGGTTTTCACTTCTCACTTGCCCTCCTAGGTGTGCATATAGATATAGAAATACAGTGGTGTGAGTTCCTGGAGGTATCGAGGGCCTTTGCAGTGATATGACTTACTACCCTGATTAAGCTGGATTTCTGAAAAATCATCTTTTCTCACAGTGTGACTCAAGCTCTTCCTCACCTCCTGGTCTGTGGTTTCAGTGGTCATGCTGTACGTGCCTCTTGCCAAGCAGCAGCAGCAGAAGTCATCTTTGGAACGAAAGCTGAAAGCCCCATGATTCTGGGAGCAGCGAATCCCAGGCAGATGTGGGGTGGGATGGCTGATGTGAGGGCTGAGTGACCGAGGTGAGCTGTTGTAGTGACACTTCTCCCTTCTCATGGGCTCCTTAGTCATCGTTTCCAGGCTGTGAGATGATGTTGCTGAAGAAGAACGAGGAGGTAGGAAATACCTCAAAGAAGTGAGAATTACTGACTGACCTGCCATGAGAGCAATGCCACCCTCCCTTCCTCCCAAGAGACAGGGCTCCTGAGGAAAAGCCAGATAAGCCATCATAGAATCCCAGACTGATTTGGATTGGGAGGGACCCCAGGGGTCCTAGAGCTCCAACCCCCTGCCACAGGCAGGGCCACCAACCTCCAGGCCTGGAGCTACACAAGGTTGCCCAGGGCCCCAGCCAACCTGGCCTGGAACACCCCCAGGGACGGGGCACCCACCCCCTCTCTGGGCAGCCCCTTCCAGCCCCTCTCCACTCTCTCTGCACAGAACTTCCCCCCAGTCTCTCCTCTCCCCCTTCCCTCCTCCAGCTTCACTCCAGCCCCTTGTCCTGCCAGTCTCTGCCCTTCCCAAGAGCTGATTCCCCTCCTGGTCCTGGGGTCCCTTCAGGGACGGGGAGGCTGCACTGAGGTCCCCCCACAGCCTTCTCTTCTCCAGGCTGACCCAGCCCAGCTCCCTCAGCCTCTCTCCCTAGGGGAGCTGCTCCAGCCCTCTGAGCATCCCCAGGGCTCCTCTGAGCCGTCTCCAACAGCCCCACATCTTCCTTGTGTTGGGCCCCAGCTCTGGACACAGGACTCCAGCTGGGGAGGGCAGAGCAGAGAGGGACAATCCCCTCCCTGTCCCTGCTGTCCCCCCTCTGCTGATGGAGCCCAGGATCCCATCGCCCTTCCCAGCTGCAGGAGCCTCTGCTGCCTCATGGGAAGTGTCTCATCCCCCAGGACACCCAGGTCCTTCTCAGCAGGGCTGCTCTCCAGGGGCTCCTCTCCCAGTCTGTGTCTGTGTCTGGGATTCCTCCAGCCCAAGCACAACACCTGACCCTTCTCAGTGTTGAACCTCATCAGGTTCACCCAGTCCCACCTTCCCAGCCTGTCCAGATCCCTCTGGATGGCTCCTGTCCTCCTGTTGTGTCACCCACACCACTCAGCTCTGTGTCACTGCTTTCTGGGCTTTGCTCCTGGGGAGGCAGGAGCTGCTTTCCCCCCTGGTTGGTGCCTGTGCTATTAACAGCGAGCAGCTGCCGGGACAGCTGCTCCTGGGCCTGTTTGCTTTGGGGCTTAGCAGGCCCTACACAAGAGAGCAAAGCAACATCTCTGCTACCAGGCAGTTTTCATCCCCTGCCCCCACTTTGCCTGCCTTTCCCTCTGGCCTCTGCCAAGTGCAAACAGGAGGCTCTTCCCCCCAGGATGAATGAAAGTCGCCTTTTTTGGTGCTGCCTCTCTGCCTGGTGTGCTCAGGCTCTGGCGAGACAGCCTGAAACCCAGCGAACAGGGAGGGCTCTGGGGAGGATTGGGGTTTTTAGAGTAGTTAGGGAACATTTTAGGTTTGCAGCTCTCTGCAGAAGGTGGACAGACCCTGTTATTGAGATAAGCACATGGGATTTTTGGAGATGACATACTGGTCTCTTTTAGGTCTCTCCTCAGTGCTCGAAGGCCTGCGTGGAGCTAAAGGCTTGAGAGTCCCTCACAGTTATTATCTATGAACTCATCTTCCATGTGGCTTTTTTGAAGGCCAGCCAAGACCATTAATCCCCACCTTCTAGAGTCCCTAATCCCTGCTGGGGCTCAGAGGAAAGTTATTCTTGTACTGCTGGTGAAGCTGCTCTGGCAGGACATCCATCCATCCCGCTGTAACCTGAGGCGGGTTTATTAATGGGACTTTTGATCAGCTTGGAAGGGGTGCAGCCCGTAGGAACCTCACTTGGGCAGCCCTGCCCTGTGAGGGGGTGATGGGACTGCAGCTCCCTGAAGGGAGGGAATGGGTCAGGAGGTGTTCTCTCACCTTGCTGTGCCTCCTGTAGCTAGCAGCAGTACAGTGCTCTGCCTGCCCTGTGTTTTCCTTGGGGAAGGGGTGCAAGCTATGCAGTCTGTGGTTCTGTGTTCATCTTGTCTTTGTACATGAAATCCTTGCTCTCAGAGCTGACCTTCCAGCTTAATTCTGGTTGTCTTCATAGCTTTCCAAGTCGAGCTTTTCCTGCTGTACAGACTCCTGGCTTCATGCTGCAGGTAAACTGAGGCAGCTGCAGACCTGTAGTAACCTGTGGGTCTGTTGAAGCAGCAGGAGGAAGAACTCTGTGCATTGGTGGCTGCCTTTCCATGGCAGGACTAATTAGCTCTTAAATGAAGAGGAAGGGAGTTACCTGAACATGTGATTGGACAGGACTGGCCAGAGATGCAAGTCCTGGAACTACTCCTCACCTTTGTTTCCACATAGCCTTGTTTTACCACCAGAAGCCACAGTGTGGGCAAGATTCCCCATCTACTGCAGGCCTGTGGTACTGTGAGCTCTCCACATCGCTTCATCCTCCCAGTCTGGGCCAGAACTGGACCCTTTCTGAACCTGTATGTGTGGCTGTGAGGGTTGGGTTGGTTTAAGGCTGCTTTCAGGGTGTGGAATGGAGGTGCTTTGAGTCTTGTCCTGGTCAAAGGCTTTTGATCATGGATTTCAGAAATAAGGACAGTGGTCTTCAAAGAACATCAGAGTCACAGGACAGCTGAGGTTGACAGGGACCTCTGGTGACCATCTAGTCCATCCCCCACTTAAAGCAGCTCACCAGGAGCAGGTTGCCCTGTGTACTGCTGAGTTTTGACCCTCTCCAAGAGTGGAGAATCTACAACCTGCAGCTTTAGAGGTCTTAGTCAGAAGGAGCTGTACCAGTAGGGTGGGTTGTGTGGGAAAGGACTGACTGATTTCTGCCTGACTCTTCTCAGGCACCATCCTAAGAGGCCACCCAGGAGATTCCTGGGGAAGAAGTGGTCTCCTCTTCAGTAAAGCCAAAGATGAAGACAGCTCAAATCAGTGATGCCATGTCTTTATGGATGCTTCCTGATCCATCCCTGAGCAGTGTCGTGTCTGCAGGCACCTCTGTACACATGTGTGTGTTGAGGCAACGTGTAAACAAGGAGCCTCACTGGAGCTCTTTCATCCTGGACTTCCTTCTGCCTTGATCTTTGATGAAGCTCCAGCTAATTAGTTTTGCTTTGCATAAGTGCTGAGCACAGCCTTTATTTTTAAACTGCTTTTACTTAATTGCAAATCATGTTAATAAGGGGCATAGAATATGCACGTTACCTGCCAGTAGGATACAGAGGTTCCTCCAAGTCTCCAAGTGCTGCTATGTATTTATTAATTTAAATCCCTCCACTAATGGCAGATCTGGCTGTAGGGCTTCCATAATAACTGGGAGTAATGCAACCAGTCCTCTCCTGGTGGCTTTGCTGGGGCAGAATGGCCTGCTCTCTGTGGGAGAGGTGGGTGTGGTGGACTCCATGGGAAGGTTCCTACCCTTGTAGGTGATCTCCAGCCAGGAGCCTGGCTGTGTGACTGGCTAATCTCCTGGTGCCTGGAAGTGGATGGGTGGTGGGAGGTGTTAAAAGGTCAGGATGGGAAGCAGCAAGTCCATCAGACAGCAGGCTGAGAGGGGTTGGGTTGTGGTGTTGTGGGCTGGACTCTGTGATGAGGTCGGTTCCTGTGCTGAATCACAGCCAAGGCAAACGTTGGATTGACCCATTGTCCTCCTGGATGTCCATGGGGAGGCCCTGGCACAGGGTGCCCAGAGGAGCTGGGGCTGCCCTGGGACCCCTGGCAGGGCTCAAGGCTGGGTTGGATGGGGCTGGGGCACCCTGGGCTGGGGGGGTGTCCCTCCATGTGGCAGGGGGGCACTGGGGGGCTTTGAGGGCCCTGCCCACCCGCACCAGTCTGGAGTTCAGTGATGACCATTGTGTGTTCTTTTGTCTGGTACTGAGCCCTGATCTCCTCTTCCAAGAGCCTGTTGGCCATGCCAAGGTGGAAGGTCTGAGTGATGCACAAGGAGATGGGTGAGCCCTGGAATCTCCTGGTGTTTGTTACAGCTGTAAAGGTGCATAGACCTTCTGGAAGGTGTTTGGGTGTTCAAGGGGTTCTCTTCTAGGCAGCTCCAGGGATGCTTTTATTTGTGTTTGGGAGCTTTTTGTTACGTGGGGCTGTGCTGGTTGTGTCCCTCACCTCACAGGCCTGATGTCAGAGGTGTAACTGCATCACAGGGACCCCATGGTACCTTGGGGTGGGCACTGTCCTCTTCAGACAGGCAGATTGAGCAGGTTCTCCTCAAGTTACAATTTGTACTCAGGAGCTCAAGTAGATGTGGATTGTCCCTGTTGCTGTCACCTCTCCTGGATGGCCTTTTTCTGGTCATAGAATCCCAGACTGGTCTGGGTTGGGAAGGACCCCAAGGGTCCCAGAGCTCCAACCCCCTGCCACAGGCAGGGCCACCAACCTCCAGCCCTGGAGCTACACAAGGTTGCCCAGGGCCCCAGCCAACCTGGCCTGGAACACCCCCAGGGACGGGGCACCCACCCCCTCTCTGGGCAGCCCCTTCCAGCCCCTCACCGCTCGCTCTGCACAGAACTTCCCCCCAGTCTCTCCTCTGCCCCTTCCCTCCTCCAGCTTCACTCCAGCCCCTTGTCCTGCCAGTCTCTGCCCTTTTAAAAAGTTGATTCCACTGTTATGAAACCCCTTTATTTTACAGAAATAACAGCTTATTTTGGGTTAAATCCAGCACAGGTGACTCTAACCTTAGCAACTGTCTGCATCTGAAAATTGCTGCTATAAACTGAAACGAAGCTTCAGTAAACCCTAAGAACGTTGGACTGTCAGCTTGCAGGCTGGCTTTAACTAACTGGTGAGTAGGAGATCCCATGTGTAGGGGGAAGTTGCTGGACAGTTTTGCTTTCTTCTGACTAGGTCAGCATTTCTCCCCAGCTAACTCTGTAGACTTCACAGAATCACAAGGCTGGAAAAGCCCTGTAAGATCATCAATTCCAACCATTCCTATCCTAAGCAAAACCATCTCCCTGAGCACCTCATCTGCCCTTTTTTTAAACACCCCCAGGGGTGGGGACTCAGCCCCTCCCTGGGCAGCCTGTGCCACAGCCCCACAACTCGCCAGGGAAGAACTTTGCCCTCCCAGCTGAGCTGACCCTGCCCTGGGGCAGCTTGAGCCCATTGCCCCTCCTCCCAGCTCCTGGCCCCTGGCTGCAGAGACCATCGCCCACCTCTCTGCACCCTCCTGCCAGGGCAGGGCAGGGCAGGGCAGGGGGGAGAAGGGCTCCCCTCAGCCTCCTCTGCTCCAGGCTCAGCACCCCCAGTTCCCTCAGCTGCTCCTCAGAGGATTTGCCCTCCAGCCCCTTCCCCAGCCTGGTTGCCCTTCTCTGGACACGCTCCAGGACCTCCAGCTCCTTCTTATGGTGAGGAGCCCAGAACTGGACCCAGCATTTGAGGTGAAGTGTAACCTCTCCAAGCTATGAACGTCTGGAAAGAAGGAAGAAAGTAGAAGTTGCCTCAGGTCTCCAGAAAGTGGAGACTCCTTTGAAGGTCCCAGAGGAGACACGGACATGGGGAGGCTCTCTGCTGACTCGCTCACTGTCCCACAGTTGCGTACGGTGGAACCATCCTTCCTGGGCTTTGTTACCCCTCTCCTGAGGGAAGCCTGCTTGCTGAAGATGCTTACTGAGCAGAGGTGGTCATTACAGACTCCTATGCAAGCTGGTTGCAGTGCCAATTAACAGCAGTACTAATTAACAGCAGAGCAATGCTTTACTTTATAAGCCAAGGCCTTGGCAGCTGGAGCTCGCTGGGTTCCAGCGACTCTCCCTGTCGCAGTCTGTGGCCTGGCTGCGGCCGCTTCCGTTCTGCTCTGACAGTTGCTCTTTGTTTGTCCCAGATATTAACATGCCCATGGGAGAGGGTGACTAACGGCCTTAACAAGGCGCAGTTGGCACGCGGTGTGCTCGCCACCCGCGCTGCTCGCAGCCCCCAGCCTGCAGCCGTCCTCAGTGTCTTCTGTGGAGTCACTTCGGTGGCCTCGACTCTTCACAGAGTCACAGGGGTTGGATGAGACCCCCAGAGCCCATGGGGTCCCACCCCCTGCCCAAGCAGGGTCCCTAGGACAGGGGCTGGAATCTCTCCAGACAAGGAGACTCCACACCCCCTGGGCAGCCTGTCCCAGGGCTCACTCACCCTCACCAGCAAGAAGTTCTTCCCCACATTGGTGGAACTCCCTGGGCTCCAACTTGAGCCCATCGCCCCTTGTCCTGTCCCCACAGACACTGAGCAGAGGCTGCCCATGGCCCCCTGGCTCCCACCCTTCAGCTCTTGAGAACCAGTGATCAGATCCCCTCTCAGGCTCTTCTCTCCAGGCTGAACAGCCCCAGCTCCCTCAGCCTTTAGGTCCCAGTACAGACCAGACTGGTGTCCCAGCTTCTCTTTGTGGCCATTCCCTGGGAAAGTTCACCAGCTTCACAGGGAGCTGGGTTGGTTTCCCTCAGGTCTGTGTGTGGATCAACGTGCAGCACTCGTTTTAGAGCCGTGTCAGTAAGTTGAGTAACAAATGTACCGTGATCAAGCTCTTTGTTTCATCATCCTGTGGCTCTTGGGTCAGTTCTCCACTTTCTTAGGCTTCTTTCCTTTCCAAAGTAGATAGAGATATGTGCATTCCACACAGGATTCTACTTAAATCCAGTGTTTCTCCTCATATTCCTGCCTACCCCCAGGTTTCCTCCACCCATCCTCTCCCAGCTGAAAGCCCAGTGGTGTTTGGAGCACTCACTTCGTTTCTGCTTGGCTCTGCCTTGGCTCTTTGCGTGCCCAACGTGCAGATTCAGCTATCCAAAGAGGCCACAGACAGCTTGAGAATCTCCAGGGCTGTTCTGGTGTGTGTGGAGTGTCCCTGGGAGCTCGTTCAACCTGCTTGGTGGTGTAGGCTTCTCGCTGTAGGGAAGGGAGCTGGAGCAGCCTGACTCACAGGCTGAGGGGGAAGGTTGGTGCTGAGCTGGTAAGTGAGATACAGGAGGTGGAAGAGGAAATGGCTCTGTAAACTGTGTTGTGAGGAAGCAGCAGTAGCTGAAGCTCTGCCCTGGCTTTGAGATCCCCTTGATGAGCTGAATTTGAACTTGGTTAAACCTGTGTGAAGTGATAAGCTGCAGCGTCGTGCTGATCATCTCCTGTGTGGTGTAAACTGCTCAGGGAAGTGCACTGAGATTTGCAGTGAGCCTTTGGAGTTATGGGATGGTTATTAGCATGTAGTTAAATGGTGCTGACTTCTGTATGTAAGCTTGGACTTCTTGGGGACACCTTGCTGTGTCCCCAAACATCTGCAGTGGCCTCACCTCCATCACCGCTTCCCAACTCTGAATCACAGAACCCCAAGGGTGGAAAAGACCTTTAAAATCATCAAAGCCAACTGTTCCTGTCCTGTGCTAAGCCACATCCCTAAGTACCTCATCAACCCATCTGTTAAACACACCCAGGGAAGGTGAGGCATCCCTGCCTCTGGGATGGGTAGTGTGTGCTGCCTCTTAGGAGTCCAGCCTGGAAACACCTGCATGGTCCTTGTGTTTCTCCATGGAGGTAATCGTGGGTTCTCTTCCCCTTAGCCGTCCACTTCTTGACTTGGTGTCTGTAGAGCTGGAGGTTGTGGGACTTAAAGCATCCTGTGTAGTTAATATCAGCCAGAAAGCTGTTGGAGAATTCATGCTGAGGAAGGAAACAGCCCTACAAGTGCTTTGCGTGTTGTAGCAATCCTGGTGTAAACCCAACAGATGCTGCAAACACACCTTTGGGCAGATCCTGAAGTCATTCAGATCCCAGTTGGAAGCTGTCCTGCTGGGTTATGTGCTATCTGAAGGAGGATGGGGCTCTGTACCATGAGTTGCTGAAATCCTGATGTTGCTGGAAGTCCAGAGGTGTCTCTGAGATGAGTGATAACATGGTGTATGTCATGCCTGATGTAAGGGGACCCTTAGGGTGAGAGGAGGGTTGGGAGCGCCAGAGGTGGGGTGGCCTGGAGCTGGGAATGGGGCTGTGCTTTAGCCCACAGGACTCGGGGGACAGCTGCCAACTGCTGTTTGAACTCCTCTGTTGAAATTTGGTGCTTGATGTGATTTGATTGACAAGCTGAGTTTTCTAGAGCCTTCCGCTTAACCGCTGGTGTGCTGGGGGGGTGTGTGTGTGTGTGTGTGTAGCATTGGTACTTACACCCGCTAGTAGGTCTGGAGTGTCTGGGGGTGGGCATACATCATGGGATTGGGGCTGTGGGGAGCTCCTCCAAGCAGACACCTTGCCTGGTTGGTTTTTCAAGTGGCTTGAGCAGGAATTAGTTTGGTGTTGGGAAGGCTGAATAACCACTTCTTGACCCACATCTCTGCCTCTGAGCAGAAGCTTCCAGTAGGAATTTGAGTGTTTTCCAGCTTTCCTGGCTCTGCAGTTTGAAGCAGCATCAGCTTAGTCCAGGTGTGGTTTGATCCTGGTGCATCTTCACTTGTCTCATTCGTATTGATGAGGCTGCAGCTGGAGTGCTGGGTCCAGTTGTGGGCCCCTGAGTCCCAGCAGGAGCTGGAGGTCCTGGAGCGTGTCCAGAGAAGGGCAACCAGGCTGGGGAAGGGGCTGGAGAGCAGCAAAGCTTGCGAGGAGCGGCTGAGGGAGCTGGGGGTGCTGAGCCTGGAGCAGAGGAGGCTGAGGGGAGCCCTTCTCCCCCCTGCCCTGCCCTGCCCTGCCCTGCCCTGGCAGGAGGGTGCAGAGAGGTGGGCGATGGTCTCTGTAGCCAGGGGCCAGGAGCTGGGAGGAGGGGCAATGGGCTCAAGCTGCCCCAGGGCAGGGTCAGATTAGACACCCCCCCCAAGTCCAGGATGCCCAAGGATGACTCAGCATGTACCCATTCCCTGTTCTCCTGTTCCCTTAGACCCCCTGCTCCTCAGGAGAGCCTCATCTAAGAAAAGCAAGCTGACTTAGGGCAGGAGCAATGGGAATTATGACCGAGCTGTCTGTTCTTCCAGGCAGGATCTTATTCTGTATGTTGTTAGGAGCTAATTTTAAAGGAGCAAGTGGATCTGATGCAATAATATCTGTGCTTCTCCTGAACCTGCCTCTCACTGTCGCCTTCGAACCAGCAAGTAGCAGGGAGGAAACGTTGCTTTGTTTCTTACTCCTCTTAGGAGCCCTGCTTGGAAGAGGCCTCTCTTACTCCTTTGGTGTAAGAGCTACTCAGGCTTGGGGTGGGTGGGAGGATACATAGTTAATTCCAGCAGGGATAGAGCCTCTGACCACCAAACCCAGTGTGGAGTGAGGGATGGAGCCTGAGCATCCCTCCCTTGGACCAGGAGAGACACACGGCAGCCAGCAGTGGGTGAAGTGCGGTGTCACCGCCGGGCTGTCACCGCCTCGCCCGCTGCCAGAGCATGGTTGGTACCTGTCACACTTCCCTGGGAGCAGCCAGCTCTTCCCTCTGCCAGCAATCCGAGGCCAGGCAGGCAGTTAGCACCCCGTGCCAAGTGTGGTTCTGTTCAAACAGGTTTTCCAGGTTTTTTTGGGTGTTTTAGGGTTTTTAGGGGCAGCACCCCGTGCCCACAACTCACCCCTCTTCCCATCTGCACCTGAGATGCATGGAATCTGGGTCAGAGCGATCCTAACTCCGAGCTCAAAGCCTGGCACGCCCAGGGGCATGTGCTGAGGAACCTACAGAATGGAAATACAAAGTTCAGGAAAGAAATTCCACTCTTCCCTAGATGGGAAGCTGGAGGCAGAGGCTTACGCAAGGCGGGGTTGTTGTGTTCCTGCTGCTCCGCTGGCCGGCACCACGAGATGATGTTTCTGGAACGTTACTCCCTGAGGTCACTTAAAGTAAAACTTCCGCCAGGAAACACCAGGCTGAGTCGTTGGGATCCCCAGGCTGGTGTCAGGCTGGGACTCTGTGTGAGTTTGCAGAGCTGGTGGGGCTGGAGGGGCCTCTGGAGATCACCCCATCCCACCCCCCCAGAGCAGGGTCCCCTCGAGCTGCACAGGACAGCGCCCAGGATCAGGGGTTGGGATGGCTCCAGAGATGGAGGGAGACTCCCCAACCTCTCTGGGCAGCCTGGCCCAGGGCTCTGCCACCCTCCCAGCACACAAGTTCCTCCTCAGGCTCAGGGGGAACTTCCTCTGCTCCAGTCTGTGCCCACGGCCCCTTGGCCTGTCCCTGGGCCCCCCTGAACACAGCCTGACCCCTCCTCCTGAGCTCACCCCTCAGGGGTTGCTCAGCACTGAGCAGATCCCCCTCAGGCTTCTCTTCTGCGGGCTGAGCAGCCCCGAGTCCCTCAGCCTCTCTGCCCCAGAGATGTCCTGGTGCCCTCAGCATCCCCACAGCCCTTTGCTGTCCCCTCTCCAGGAGCTCCCTGTCCTTCCTGCCCCGGGGAGCCCAGCCCCACACCCCCTGTTCCCCACGAGGCCTCCCCCGGGCAGAGCAGGGGGGCAGGAGACCCTCCCTGCCCTGCTGCCCACCCCTCTCCCCATCCCCCCAGGGTGCTGTTGTCTTTCTTGGCTGAGGGCAGGGTGCTGCTCACGCTCAGCCCGGTGTCCCCCGGCGCTCCCAGGGCTCTTCCTGTCCCGGTGCCGGGGGTGGTTCCCCCCTGGGTGCAGGACCCTGCCCGTGCCCTGGTTGGACCCCAGCAGGTCCCTCCCTGCCCAGCTCTCCCTGGATGGCAGCACAGCCTCCTGGTGTGTCAGCTGCTCCTCCCAGTTTGGTACCAGCACAGACTGGGTGATGGATACGTGGAGCAGAGCACAGGTTCTGCACCCCGTAGCAAAGCTCAACCTCGTGGATGTCACACGTAAACTGGTGGCAACACCCAGAAAGAGCTGGGGCTATTTCAGTGGGTAAGTAGTAAGAGTTTAGTCATTTCCTAAATAGTAACAGGAGTGAGGTGCTGGGAGTGGGGGTCTGAGGAGGGGGAGGAAGAGATGAAAATATCTTCCCTGTGTTTTTCAGCTCAGCTGGCAGGAAGCTGGGCTGTGCTTACCGAACCGAGCAGGTTACTCACTGGGTACACAGAGATTCTGAGCACAGAACTGAGCAGATGGGCAAATGCTGCCTATACCCGATCAGCTGGTGCTGGAACACAGAGGAGTCCAAACAATCCTTCAGGAAAAGAACCCCCAGAGATGTGGGTTAAGGGAGTATGAGTGATTTGCTGGGATGATTTGAAGGTTTCCTGGAAGTGGTTTGGGAATGTCTAGGTCCCAGAGAGCTCCGTTCCTCACGGTGGGACAGGTAGTGCTTTGCTCTGCTCCTCTGAGCTACTGACTCAGCTGGGTGTCCTTGAGGGAGGACTCAGTTGTCCTCTGAGGCTCTTCCAGAGATGCAAATCTTGATTCACATGGGTTGGTCTTACCCCATCGCTGCTCTTCCTCCCTCTGCTCCTTCCTCAGCAGCTGAAGAACCATTTTTAAACCTCTGCCTTCTGCAACCTGGGTCCTTCCTCAGTTTCACTTTACAAGTTAATGGCAGAATTTGTATCCCTTGTGCTCTGTTAGTGCCTGATTTGCATAGCTGTGTGTTAAGGTGGGTCCTGAGGGAGATCCTGGGGTGGTCCTTGCATGTAGCTGGCATTGCTGAATGGGAATGGTGGAGGCAGCATCTCTCAGGGAGCTGGTGGGTACGTGGATACACGGCAGGGTTGGCTTTCTGCCTGTGCCCAACACGAGCTCCCTTTTGTCTTGGGTAACTCCCTGAGCCCGTGTCCAGCCCCAGACTCTGGGAATTGGAGCCCCTTTGGCTGCTTTAACACCAGAGATGGTGCTCTGGTTGTCCTCTCACCTGGCTTCCCAGAGCCAGCGTGGTGCTCAGGCAGCACCTTCACACCAGGCACTTGAGATACCAGGTCTGGATTTGGGCCAGGAATGCCCAATGGCTTTTCTTAACAACCCTAATTGACTAATTTTCAGCGTTCCTTATGAAGTTAAATCCAGACAAGGCAACACCCTGCTGAGGTCTGAGTGACCTCGTTAGTGTTCTTCTCCAGAAGCTAATTGCTTTAGTGTCCCAGTTCCCGTGTGGGTCTGAAGTGGAGAGGCTGCTGATGCCACCTGAGGGGAGTGCTTCACAAATACAGATATTTCACAGTGATGTGCAACAGAACCCCTATGTGGATCCATTGGGTGCTTGTGATGGAATATTCATGTGCCACAGGATGATCTGGGTGGGATTAACCTTGAGTTGGGGTAAGGATTCCAAAGGGTTTCCCTAACCCTGCTCACCTGGCAGCTTCTGTGCCCCCCTGGGCTCTTTGCTATCTTAACTGAAGTAGTTCTTTGGGTCAAGAGGAAAAGTGGCTGAACAACCCCATGCAGTGCCACAGGCTGGGTGCAGAGCTGCTGGAGAGCTGCTGGGGAGAAGGACCTGGGGGTGTTGGGGGACTGGGACTGCCCAGGAGCCAGCAGTGTGCCCGGGGGGCCAGGAAGGCCAAGGGCATCCTGGCTTGTGTCTCCCCTCAGCCTCCTCTTTTCCAGGCTCTACACCCCCAGCACAATCACCTCCCCAGACCTACTGGCCACACTGTTTTTGATACAAGCCAGGATGGCCAGAAAGAGATGGGCCAGGGTGAAGGCAGAGCCTGTAGAAGGGACTGACTTCATGGGCTGACCCTCGGGGATGGACCCAATGAGGGGGTTGGACCCCATGATCTCTTGAGGTCCCTTCCAACCCCTACAGTTCAGTGATCCTGTGCCATCAGCGTGGCTTAAAACCAGCCATGACCACTCCATGAAAGGCCCTTTCTGAGCAGCCTCTAGGGATGGATTGCTCTCATAATAACCAGAATTCACCACCCAGCGACCCTGCAGAAGGGCTGAGGGCTCCAACCCTGTCACCTCCAGATTCCCCTGCGTCCTGATTCTTCAGGGCCTTTATCTGAAGCCACAAAGCCATCAGCTGCTGCCACAGTCTGCTCTGGCTCCAAGCCTGACCTTTGATTGTTACAGAAAGAAAGGAAAGGCTTGAAGTGAGTGAGTTTCCATAATGCAGTGGGTGCAGTTCCACACCCAGCAGCGCCAGGGCAGTGCCATTGTGTGGAGGAATGTCAAGCACGGCGCTGCGCCGCTGGCGGGGTGCTGGTGGCTGGGTGCTGCTGACCGAGCTTTCCTGGAGTTCAAGGAGTAGGAGCCTTTGTGCTGCAGGAACAAGAGGGTCTGTGTTTCACCATCACACGTTGGCTGGTGCCCCTGGGTCAGCTCTTCTTAACCAGCGTGTTGGACAAATGCCTGCTCTGTTTCCTTGTCCAGCTCTGGGGTCCTCAGGACAAGGAGGACATGGAGCTGTGGGAGCCAGTCCTGAGGAGCCCTGGAGATGATGGGAGGGCTGGAGCAGCTCTGCTCTGGAGCCAGGCTGGGAGAGCTGGGCTGGCTCAGCCTGGAGCAGGGAAGGCTGTTTGTGGGGAGAGCTCTGAGCCCCTTCCCGTCCCTGGAGGGGCTGCAGGAGAGCTGGAGAGGGGCTGGTGCCCAGGGCCAGGCCCAGGGGAGCGGCCTTCAGCTGCAGGAGGGGGATGGAGAGGGGCTGGGGGGCAGAAATCCTTCCTGGGGAGGGGGGAGGCCCTGGCACAGGGTGCCCAGAGGAGCTGGGGCTGCCCTGGGACCCCTGGCAGGGCTCAAGGCTGGGATGGATGGGGCTCTTGGAGTGGGGCCAGAGGAGGCCACAAGGGATGGTCTGAGGGCTGGAGCAGCTCTGCTCTGGAGCCAGGCTGGGAGAGCTGGGCTGGCTCAGCCTGGAGCAGAGGAGGCTCCAGGAGATCTTGCAGCACCTTCCAGCCCCTGAAGGGGCCACAAGGAACCTGGGGAGGAACTTTTTAGAAGGGCACAGAGTGAGACAAGAGGGGAATAGGCTTATATTGGAAGGAGGTAGATTTAGATTGGATGTTAGGAAGGAATTCTTCCCTCTGAGGGCGGTGAGGCCCTGGCACAGGGTGCCCAGGGAGGTGGTGGCTGCCCCCTCCCTGGAGGTGTCCCAGGCCGGGTTGGATGGAGCCCTGAGCAGCCTGGGCTGGGGAGAGGTGTCCCTGTCCCTGGCAGGGGGTGGGACTGGGTGGGCTTCGGAGTCCCTTCCATCCCAAATCACTCTGTGATTCTATGTACATGTCCTTTATTAACATGTTTGTCTCTTCTTCTTCCCCACCTCCCTGCCCAGGTTGTGAAGCTGCTCAAGCATGGCTGACCTGGACCACAACCTCAGCCTTGCGGATGCTCTGACAGAGCCGCCTCCCGAGATCGAGGAGGAGGTGAAAAGGGACTTCATTGCCACGCTGGAGGCTGAGAAGTTCGACGATGTGGTGGGAGAGACAGTGGATAAAACAGACTACGTTCCTCTGCTGGACGATGACGATGCCAAGGCCGGGAGCCAGGAACCAAAGAGCAAACCCCACGCGGACGGGATTCAGGTGGAACGTGAGTGTCCAGAGCAGGAGCCCAGAGAGCCCCAGGGCTTGAGTCTTCATCTGAAAAACAAAGCTTGGGATCAAATCCCATCTCTGGCTTTTCTGCTCTGCTCTCTGTCCAGTCCTTCAGCCTGTGAGATGTGTTACAGCCTGGCCCATGGGAGAGGCTCTCAGGACCTGGGTGTCCTGGGGGATGAGACACTTCCCATGAGGCAGCAGAGGCTCCTGCAGCTGGGAAGGGCGATGGGATCCTGGGCTCCATCAGCAGAGGGGGGGCAGCAGGGACAGGGAGGGGATTGTCCCTCTCTGCTCTGCCCTCCCCAGCTGGAGTCCTGTGTCCAGAGCTGGGGCCCAACACAAGGAAGATGTGGGGCTGTTGGAGAGGGGTCAGAGGAGCCCCAGAGATGCTCAGAGGGCTGGAGCAGCTCCCCTAGGGAGAGAGGCTGAGGGAGCTGGGCTGGGTCAGCCTGGAGAAGAGAAGGCTGTGGGGGGACCTCAGTGCAGCCTCCCCGTCCCTGAAGGGACCCCAGGAACAGGAGGGGAATCAGCTCTTGGGAAGGGCAGAGACTGGCAGGACAAGGGGCTGGAGTGAAGCTGGAGGAGGGAAGGGGGAGAGGAGAGACTGGGGGGAAGTTCTGTGCAGAGAGAGTGGTGAGGGGCTGGAAGGGGCTGCCTAGAGAGGGGGTGGGTGCCCCGTCCCTGGGGGTGTTCCAGGCCAGGTTGGCTGGGGCCCTGGGCAACCTTGTGTAGCTCCAGGCCTGGAGGTTGGTGGCCCTGCCTGTGGCAGGGGGTTGGAGCTGTGTGATCCTCCAAACCCAGACTGTTCTATGACTCTATGATTTACAGGATTGTTCTGTGGGCTGCTTGGCTAAACCAGTGTCCCAAGTGCTGTGGAAGAGCTGCAGACCCCAATGTTTGATCCCTAAAGCTTCACTTCCCCACCCATCATCCATTGTCCTGATTTCTTGCTCCATGTATATCCTGGTTCTGTGTGTAGATATGAAGCTGTGGTGCCATCTCTGCTGGCTCTGAACTGGCCTGGTTGGTGTTAATTAGTGTTAATAGCTTTAGTAGAAACTAGGAAAAGGAGAGGTTGAAGCAGCACTTGTTTCCCTGGCTGAGAAAAGGGGAAAGCTGTGAGGTTTGGGGGTCACCCTTTAGTCCAAATGCTCTTTGTCTTCACCTCTGTGGTGTGTCCCCCCCTCCCAGGTGGGACTGGCCCCCTGGGGCAAGTGGTGCCTTCATGCTTTTCTACTTTGGCCTTGATCTAAGCTATGGAGAAGGAGGAGACACTTGTTCCTGGACAGGAACCTGGTGGCTTCTTTCAGGAGGTGTTTTTCTCCCTGTTTTTTTGGCTTTAATCCTCATTATTGGTGTTGCTGGAAGTGGGATGTGCAGAGCTCCTCTGGCCCCACTCAGGCTCGCAGCACCTCCTGGATGCCAGAGCAGGGAGTCACACAGTGGGGGTTTCTGGGTGCAGAAGGCTGTGGGGTGCCCCATGGTGCAGAAGGTTTCCACACTAACAGAGCTCAGAAGAGGGAGCAAACAAGTAGGAGGGGTGGAGGTGGGCAAGGAGATTGCCAGTGCTCTTGCACATGGTTTAAGGGCACTTTAAACACTGCTTTGTTCTGCAAGTTACCAGTTCTGGGATGTTTCAGCACTGGAATTCCTCAGTTGGTGTTGAAATCACGCTGCAGTATTAGCTTCAAGCCCAGGCTCTTGAAGCTGTCTCCTCCCAGATGTGTGTCCTTTGAGCACTGCCAGCATCACTCAGCATTTCAAATCGCTCCAGATTCCTGGAGCAGATATAACGAGGCTGTTTGGCTTTGCTTAGTAATTAAAACTGGCTGAACTGCCTGGTGAGAGACCTGCTGGTTCCTCTGTGTAGCCCTGAGGGGGAGATTTTGGGGTGCTAACACAGGTTACCCCCAGGCCAGACTCTTCATCTGCATCTCTTGGCTTCTCAAAGCCTCTTCCCTGGCTGTACAGTCGTGCTGTCTGTCTGCTTGAGCAGGGCTTGTGTCCCTCCTGCATGGCAGGGGATGCAATTCCTTCTTCTGGGGTTGGATTTCCCGTCTTTGGGATTGCTGGAGAACAGTTACATCATCTGCATCTCCAGCAAGATGAAAGCAAGACCCTGCCTGAGGAATCAGGAGAACTTGGTGGCCTTGGGTGTGTAAGACAATGTTTTCCAGCTTTCCTGGCTCTGCAGTTTGAAGCAGCATCAGCTTAATCCAGGTGTGATTTGATCCTGGTGCATTTTCACTTGTCTAATTCGCATTGATGAGGCTGCAGCTGGAGTGCTGGGTCCAGTTGTGGGCCCCTGAGTCCCAGCAGGAGCTGGAGGTCCTGGAGCGTGTCCAGAGAAGGGCAACCAGGCTGGGGAAGGGGCTGGAGAGCAGCAAAGCTTGCGAGGAGCGGCTGAGGGAGCTGGGGGTGCTGAGCCTGGAGCAGAGGAGGCTGAGGGGAGCCCTTCTCCCCCCTGCCCTGCCCTGCCCTGCCCTGCCCTGGCAGGAGGGTGCAGAGAGGTGGGCGATGGTCTCTGCAGCCAGGGGCCAGGAGCTGGGAGGAGGGGCAATGGGCTCAAGCTGCCCCAGGGCAGGGTCAGCTCAGCTGGGAGGGCAAAGTTCTTCCCTGGCAGAGTTGTGGGGCTGTGGCACAGGCTGCCCAGGGAGGGGCTGAGTCCCCAGCCCTGGGGGTGTTTAACAGAGGGGAGATGAGGTGCTCAGGGAGCTGGGTCAGCACAGGACAGGGATGGTTGGACTCGATGGGCTCAAAGGGCTTTTCCAACCTGGTGATGCTGTGATGTGAGTGATAAAGGTCTTTTAACAAGCAGTGGGCAGCAGCACCCACGTTGCCACGAGGTGGCTCTGCTGACACTGCCTGATGCTGCTGGACGGGCGGTCGCTGTGCAGCAGAGCCTGGTGTCCTCCCCCTGCCCACAGAAGGAGCCAAAGCCCCTTTCCTGCAGACAGCAGCAGGCTCTGCTTTTGTGAAAGTGAGTTGAAATGCCTCATCTCATTCAAATCAGGAGATGGGGAATGTTCTGTGTGTCCCAGAGCTTCAGAGGGATTAAAAAAAGGCAGCAAATGATGTTAAGGTGCTTGTATTTTTCTCTCATATGATACATAGAATCATGGAATCCCAGACTGGTTGGGGTTGGGAGGGACCCCAAGGGTCCCAGAGCTCCAACCCCCTGCCACAGGCAGGGACACCAACCTCCAGGCCTGGAGCTACACAAGGTTGCCCAGGGCCCCAGCCAACCTGGCCTGGAACACCCCCAGGGACGGGGCACCCACCCCCTCTCTGGGCAGCCCCTTCCAGCCCCTCACCACTCTCTCTGCACAGAACTTCCCCCCAGTCTCTCCTCTCCCCCTTCCCTCCTCCAGCTTCACTCCATCCCTCTTGTCCTTCCATTATCTACCCTTTTAAAAAGCTGGTTCCCCTCCTGTTTGGATGTTCAGACCTGAAACACCTCTTCCCCTTCAGAATCTGTCCAGCCCCCTCCTGCCCCCAGGTCAGTAAAACACCCTGTGTCCAAACTCAGACATCACGTGTGAGCCAAGCACAGCCAGGATCCGTCAGGCACCAGCTCAGAGACACCCAGGAGGGGCTGAAGGAGCACCCTGGGTCAGGTTTGGGTGCTCTGCCCAGGTCTCAGCTGCTTTCCCAGCAGCTGGTGGCTGGAAGCTGCAGGTTGTTCAGGCACAGGGCCCTGTACCCACAGGCTGTGGGGAGCGTGTTCCAGTGCGGGGGGGTTGGTGCTGTTGGAAGTGGAGATGAGTGTAAAGCTGCCTGGATGGATCTGGGATTGTGGTGTGGGTCTGTGTGGCTGGTTCTGGTGTAGAGGGGTCTGTGGGGCACAAGGAGCAGCCAGGAGCTGCCCCCAGCCCCACAGCCCAAGCCCAGCGGCTCCAGGCTGAGCAAGGCCGAGCCCATCAGCGCCGGTCACAGCCCCGCTGGGAACCCCAGTGAGGAGGGAAACCCCCCCAGGGAAGGGAAGGGAGAAGGGGCAGAGACTCTGCAGGCCCCAGGGGCAGGGAAGGGGGCAGGAGGAGAGAGAGATGCCCCCGCAGCCCCTGGAGAAGCCCCTGGGGGAGCCCAGGGAGGATGCTGATGGAGCAGAGACCCCCCTGCAGCCCCAGGAGAGGCCCCACACCGCAGCGGGGGGAGAACCCTGGCAGAGGCTGTGCCCCACGCTGGGGCAGCTCCTGGCAGCACCTGCAGCCCCTGGGGACAGGGAGAGGCCCCGCTGGGGCAGGTTTGTGGGGGCTGCTGACCCTGGGGGGGACCAGGCTGGGCCTGAGGGACACTCTGGGTTCCTCTGGCTGCACCCCACGGCCAGGACCCACGCTGGGGCAGCTGGGGAAGAGCTGAAGCCCCCTGGGAAAGGGATCCCATTGGAGAAGTTCATGGAATCACTGAGTTGGATTCCCAGCCAAGCGTTGGTGTGGTACCAGGAGCCTTAGAGAACCCCAAACCCCTCTGGGATTTGGCCTGAGCTCTCCAGCCAAGTTGGGTTCCACCGAGTCTACACACAAGCTGAGCCCAGGATGACTAAACACACAGACCAACTCTCATCCACCCCACCCTGCCAAGACCTCTAGTTGAATTCCTCAGCACCCCAGACCTGCCCCAGAGCTGGCTGTGGGCCTGAGGGTGACAACGTGCTGGTGGTGGTTACCTTGCGTGCGCGGCGCCCGGTCGCTGCTGGAGATCAGGGGGTTTTCCACAGGCACTGGCCATTTGCTTGAGATTATGGGTTTAGCAAATGCTGCCTCAAATTTGTTTATATAAAACCAATCCTTTGATCCAGCTGCAAATACTATCTTGTGATTCTGCTGGGGATTATGGACTTACAACATCTTGACATGGGTTTGGGTTTTATGCAATTTGGAAGATGAGGGGAGGAGACCCGGCCCTGGGAAGGTTGCTGGGGACTTGTGCTCTAGGTAACTAAAAGAGGTTTGGTTTGCTCTGGAGGAGCCAACAGCCTTCAGGGCTGTGAACACAAGGCCCTACACTGCAGGCTGAATGTGGGCCAGCAGTGGGGCCAGGAAGGCCAGTGGCATCCTGGCTTGTATCAAAAATAGTGTGGCCAGTAGGTCTGGGGAGGTGATTGTGCCCCTGCACACAGCATTGGTGAGGCCACATCTTGAGTGCTGGGTCCAGTTGTGGGCCCCTGACTCCCAGCAGGAGCTGGAGGTCCTGGAGCGTGTCCAGAGAAGGGCAACCAGGCTGGGGAAGGGGCTGGAGAGCAGCAAAGCTTGTGAGGAGCGGCTGAGGGAGCTGGGGGTGCTGATCTGATCACTGGTTCTCAAGAGCTGAAGGGTGGGAGCCAGGGGGCCATGGGCAGCCTCTGCTCAGTGTCTGTGGGGACAGGACAAGGGGCGATGGGCTCAAGTTGGAGCCCAGGGAGTTCCCCCCAATGTGGGGAAGAACTTGTTGCTGGTGAGGGTGAGGGAGCCCTGGGCCAGGCTGCCCAGGGGGTGTGGAGTCTCCTTGTCTGGAGAGATTCCAGCCCCTGTCCTAGGGACCCTGCTTGGGCAGGGGGTTGGACCCCATGGGCTCTGGGGGGCCCTTCTAACCCCTACAAGCTCTGTGAAAGATTTCTTGACGTGTTTAGCATCCAGGCTTTGCTCATGAGACTCACGTGGCCTGTGTTACAGTGACATCATCAGCCACCTTCATTAAACCAGCAGGACTTGGGACAGCTTGTAACTCCTGCGCTTGGGCTGAGCTGCAGGGCTGTGTGGTGGAAGGCTCAGCCAGGCCTGTGGAGCTCTGCCCAACTCCTTGGAGATCTCTTACTAAGAGCCAGTTACTCCACAAGATCCCCAGTGGCTGCATTGCTCAGTAAACTCACCCAGTTCCTAGTTAAGCCAGTTCTGCTCTTCCAGCAAATACCAGACCTTGCAAAGACTGACAGCAGGAGGAGCTGGTGTGTTTAACTCCTAGGAAACAGGGCCAGGGCTCCCTGTAGTATTTTCAGCGACTTGTGAGGCTGTAGGTGTATGTTTCTCTATAAGCTGTCTGGCAAGTTCCTGATGAGTTTTCATGAGACACCAGGATGAGCTGCTGGAGGAACTGGGAAGGCTTTGCTGTTTGCTGCCCTGTGGGTTGGACTAAGCCCTGGGGTGCTGTGCCTAAAGCTGTGCTGTAAACCTGCTGGAGCTCGGGAGAGGGGCAGCAGCAGCTCCAGGTAACCCATGTGTGGCTCTTGGGGAGTGATTTTAGTCAGTTGTGAGCCAGCAGTGTGCCCGGGGGGGCAGGAAGGCCAAGGGCATCCTGGCTTGTGTCAGAGCCAGCGTGGCCACAGGGCCAGGGCAGGGCTTGTGCCCCTGGGCTGGGCACTGGGGAGGCTGGAGCTGGAGTGCTGGGTCCAGTTGTGGGCCCCTGAGTCCCAGCAGGAGCTGGAGGTCCTGGAGCGTGTCCAGAGAAGGGCAACCAGGCTGGGGAAGGGGCTGGAGAGCAGCAAAGCTTGCGAGGAGCGGCTGAGGGAGCTGGGGGTGCTGAGCCTGGAGCAGAGGAGGCTGAGGGGAGCCCTTCTCCCCCCTGCCCTGCCCTGCCAGGAGGGTCACACCCTCAGCATATTTCTCCTTGTTGAACTTCATGAGATGCTTCTTTGCTCATCCCTCTCAGCCTGTCCAGGTCCCTCTGGATGGCACCCCAAGCCTCTCCCCTGTGTGCCTCTCCTCCCGGTTTGAGGTCACCTGCAGACTGAGGGTGTGCTCCTCTCCACCACTCAGGCTGTTCATGAAGGTGTTACCAGTACTGGCCCCAGTGTCACCAGCTTGGGGGGGAGGGACACTTTGTGCTGGCCATCCCCACCCTCTGAGCCCAGCAGCTCAGCCACCCTTCCCTCCACCTCCCCGTGTGCCACCTTGTCCTTGAGGACAGTCTGGGAGGTGGCATTAACCTCTCCAGCTCCAATGCTCTTGCCTCACAGCCAGCAAGCCCGTTGATTGATGTTCATCAGCTTGGCTAAGCTTGAAGGAGATGTAGAGTCAGGGTGGTCTTGTGCTGCTCCTCAGCAAGGCTTGCTTTGAAGTCCTGCTGTGGATCCATGAAGAACCTTCCAGCTGTGATGCCTGGAGTTCCCATCATGGGACTGGGTTTCCTGTGCTCAGCCTTTACCCTTTGGGGTTCAGGTTGTGGTGCCTCAGTGCTGGGTGGGCACAGGAATCCTGGGGAACCCTCCCCACCCTTAGCTGTGTTTGGTGATGTGCTGGTGTCCTTATGCTGGTGTTTGGAGTAAGATTAACTTCACCCAGTGCTGACATGTCCTTTGTTTCCTTGCAGACACTTCAGCTTCTGGGCCAACAGTTATAGAGAACGGTGACCATGGATTAGGAGATCACCGGACAGGTACGTGCTGCATGTCTGAGGGGAACATGGCACCTTCTCTTTCTGTTACTGGACCAGGAGAACCTCATTGTGACAAAACACATCATCTTTTTGAGTTGTAGCTTCCCATGGAGGGTTGTTTTGGGGGGTTTTAAGGAGGTTTCTAAGGAATTTGTAGAGCTTTCTTCTCCTTTGGGTTTGAAGTTGCTTGTTCCTCTGAGGACATCACTTATTCCTCATTCTGAGGGCGTTGTGTGCTTCATCCATGGTGAGTGTTGGGAAGGCAACACCTGGGGCAGTGATACCTACAGGGCTTTCCAGGGGCTCCTCATACTCCCAGCTAAATCCTACCCAACTTCTGCTTCCTGTGAGCCCAGCAGGGATGTTTCTTCTCTGAGCATGCCCTCCTTTGATGCAGGCTTTTTAATTTATTAGTTCTTAGCAGCTTCTCCTCCTGTAAACACCTCCTGAGAGGTGCTTTAGCAGTGTCTGAGCTGGAACCAGGGTCTTCCAGACCTTGTTTTCAAGTAGCACGAGGATGGCTTTGTCTGCAAGAAACTTCTCCTGACCAAAGTGGCCCAGTACTTCAGGCTTGTGAGGCATCTGGAAAACAATTCACCTTTCCAGTCCACTGAGGTCAGTGTCTTTTAGCAGTTCAGGGTATGATAAGCACCAAGTCACAGGTCCCTTTCCTCCTCTGAATTTGGTCTCCTCCCAAATCCCAGCTGGACCATTTTGGATGGGTTTGGATCTACCAAACCCTGAGCCCGTGGCTTGTTCCCCGTGGTGCTGAGGACCTCTTGCTGAAGCAGCTCTCTCTTCTTGGGGGATGAAATGTTCAGAGGGTGATTGTCAGGCTGGTGTGGCTCTCCCTGTTTGTGCTCCCCAGCTCAGCTTTAGTGGGACAGATCATCTCTAAGATCACTTGATGTTCCCACCAAGTCCAGAGCTGCAGCCCCAAGAAAACAAAACTCCAGGGGAGTAACAGTGAGCAAGGGGGGGTGGCAGCAAGGGGTGAATCCAACCCTTCTTTGCCATAATTCTCTTCAGAGTGTGGCAAATCTCATCTTCTTCTTGAGGATGGGAATAGAGAAGTTGATCCTTGCACTTAATTTGCTGTCATGAACGTGGCTGAAAGGAAGCCAAGCATCCTTTGTGATTCCACATAAAGCTGGGATTAAAACCACCTCTGAACCTTCCTACCACCTCCCTCTTTTTGTCCCACCTGCAGCTATAAGGACATGGTGATAAAACCAGATTTCTGACACTCCAGGTAGGACTAATTAATTACACTGGGATTATTCTTTTTAATCAACCTGAATCCTGCTTAAAAACTCTTGTTTACTTCACATGAGCTTTGTGGGGGTTTAACCCTTCACACACCTTTGATCAAAGGGGCTTTGATGTGGCTGAAGCTTTTTAATTTCTCTGTGGGGTGGAGTTTGGGGGGGTTTCTTGCTGAAGGCTGTCTGAAGGTGGCATCAAAGGGGTAGGAACAGCGTGTCAAGGGATGAGCTGTGACAGGCGTCGAGTTAACAAGGGGTTTCAGCCTGACAGGAGATCTCTACAGCACCACTGTGTCAGGGAGTCTTTCCCCCACCCTGTCTCTGTGGAGCACTTGAAATATCCATGTGGATCCACTGGAGAGTCAGGGAGAAACACTGATTTATCATCAGATAGTGGAGGTGGTTTTCCACCCTGCTCTGCAGGGATACAGGCAGCTCGTTCCAGGCCAGGTGATGGACCATGGTAGTGCCTGGCTCTGCCCAAAGCCTTGTGGCCCTGTCCTGAGCCCCCTTTGAGGGGGCTGATGCTTGAGGAAACCAGCTCTGTGCCACAAAAAGCAGCGTTAAGAGCAGCTGCTGTCAGGGTTTGACTCAGGACTGAGCTCTTGGTGCTGCTCTGGCAGCCGGAGCCGCCTCCTGACCAGCCACCCCGCTCCCAAATGCCACTAACATACCCAGTGGCCCAAATCCAACCTGAGTATAACTCAGGACACCCCCTGTGCTGACTCTCCAGTCGTTTTTGTTTGTATTCAAACTGTTGGTGCTGGGATGCTCATCCTGAAACAGGGAGAACACAGCCAGCTGACTGCACATCAGCTGTTTACTCCAGGGTGTAAACCCTCTGCGCTCCCCAGAAGGAACAGAGGGGCGATTGCTCTGTGGGGTTCAGCCCTCACAGCACTGAGTGCTATGTGGGGGTTGCTTATTTGCTTTGGGGGTTGTTTTTTTGAGACCTTGAGAGCTCCAGAGTGAGAGGTCTGGTTTGGGTACTTGGCAGGCAGAGGGCAGCTTGCTGGGAAATCTGTTCTTCCTTATAAGGGGAAATAGAGGAGCGGCTGGGGCGGCCTTGGGAGGGGAGCTGTGTGCATCTGCTGCAGCTCTGGGGAACCAGAGAGGGTTTGGGAAGTTGGGAGCAGCTTACTGATGGCACCCATGTGTTGGGGTGGGGTACCCAGCCCTGTGGTTCCTGATGCAGAGGGTGGGGGGTGGGTGGGTGCCCAGCGACACCTAACAGCAACCAAACTGTCACTTCTGAGCAGTGCAACCTTTGCAACTCTGTGCTGCAGGATATTTGCCTAGAGTTTCAGGGAATTGTGTATTAAAACCCCCCCAAAAAAGGCAAATTTCTGGGAAGAAAATCCATCATGGATGGTTCAGTGGTCCCATGTGGCTGCATCTCATTCCAAGAGCCTGTGTGGTACCTCGCTGGGCGCTGAGAGGTGCCCAGGGGAAGTGTCACTCCTGGGTGTCCACACTCCCCCTGGCTGGACTCTCTCCACCCAGCCTGTTTGTGGGGTTCTCCCACCTGAGGTGAGGCCACAGCAGCACTCCCTCAGTGCTGTGGGTGCAGACCATGCCCTGGTGAGGCCCCTGTGTCTCTGATCTCTGTCTCTGGCAGCTGATTCCTGCGTGTGGCACCACGTCGTGCCGCAGCCTGACCGGTGCTTTATTTCCAGCCCCTCCTAAAAGCCCAAGTTCCACGTGGCTCTGACCTGGCTTGGGGCAAATCTCCTGCCTGTGCTGAATGAAGGATTGCTTGCTGTGCAGTGTGCTGCCTCAATGTTCATGTTTACTAACCACTTGCGCTTTCTTGCCCCCTCTCCCCATCCCCTTTTCCCCTCTCCTCCTTCTTCTCCTCTCTTCTATTTTCTTCTCCTAGAAGCCTAGACTGTCTCCTAACACTGGGGCTGCCACTGATCCAAGACCAGTGTCCTTTGCTACCCACCCACTTGTAAAACCTGCAGCATTTTACAGAGCTCTTGCTTTAACGTTCCTCGGACTTTACGTGTAGAAGAAACCAAAGGGTAGCGGTGCTGTCGGCCGATCAGCCCTCCTCCTCCTCCTCTTCCTCCTCCTCCCTCTCTGCTCTGCAGTGCTTGTTGAAACCTTCCTTTCTTGGTGTAAGCTCAAAGGGGGGGTTGGGTTTCGGTGCTCCCACTGGGTTTAAACCACAACCTCAGCTCTGCTTGGAGTCCCACCGCTTCCCAAGTTAATTTCTGTGCAGTCGTGGATGTTTGATCACAGAGGGGTTGGTGTTGAAGTTGGGCTTCCACAGTGGATGGGTCCACCATGACTGCAGCTCCTTTCCCTGCTCCCTGTAGTAGCTGCAACCCTGCCTGTCCTGCTGCTTTCAAACCTCCTTGGAGGTTCTTCTCCTTCCTCAAAACAAGCTGATCACGGTCACTGGAGGTATGAGCAGGGAGTCTGTGCTTGGAGAGGGTGGGACTGTGGGGTTCAAGCACCTGCCATCAACTGGGGAGAGTACAGGACACCCTCCCCAGTCCCCAAATTCCTGCCCCAGGAAGCTGCTCTGCTGGTGTGCTGCCTCCCTCAAGCCTTGGTGGTGAGGAAGAGCGTTGATCACCCTTCTCTAGCTCTGTGTCAGTGACATCAGCCTGCTGGGATGCAGCTTCACCCTCCCTGCAGAATAACCTGTCCCTGAGAGACACAAGGCTGAGGGCAGCCAAACCTGAACTGAACTAACAGTGCTGATTCCCAGCATCACCAAAAAGGGCCTGTTTTAACCCAAAACAGAGCGATGAGATGTAAAAGAAGGGGAGAAGTTGCTCAGTGTGTGACATGAGGCAGGTCCAGCCCGGGGTTTTGAGGAGCAGAGTGTGTTCCACTGGAGGGTGCTTGTGTTGTGTAGCTAAGGTGACTTTGCCTGCACCACCAGACAGAAGCAGGGGGTCTCTCTGACCCCTGAGATGGGGGGGGGATTCTCCCTGTTTCCAGAAGCCAGCTTGCCACCCGATGCTATTTCCTTACACCTGGTGTATCCTGCTAGTATCCTGCTAGTAGCCACAACTACACTGTGGTACTGATGTGCTGATGTCTGGCAGGGTGGTGCTGTCCCCAGAGAGGATGCTGCTGCCAGTGTGGTGCCACCCCCAGGGTCTCTTCAGTCTTGGCTCATGTTTTATACCTGAGACACCCGGGGTGACGGCGTCCGGAGCCGCTGCGGTGGGTGTGTGGTGATGTGTGCCAGGACTCAAGGCTTTTGCTCTCTAATTTGGGAGTGAGTTACTGCTCTGCCTGCTGTTCAGAGCCTCACTGGGAGCTGGCAGGCTCATGGTGCCAGTTTCTGAGCTGGTGGACAGCTTGATCCTGAGAGAACCCTGTTGCCTGCAGGCACTGGGCTGCCAAAGCCGGGCCCTTCCCTTGCTGGTCCCCTGTGCTGAGCTGGGGCTGCCTGAGACCAGCAGCCTCTGAGCCCAGATCCTGACCCCAGGACAAAGCCCAGTGTTTCCCCTGAGCAGGAATGATCACTGGGATTTGGGATGTGCTGGTGAGCATGGTGGTGGCAGGGACCATGGGGGGGGACAGGGACCATGGGGGGGGGTGGCAGGGACTATGGGGGGGTGGCAGGGACCATGGGGTGGTGACAGGGACCATGGGGGTGACAGGTTGCCCTCTCTCTTCCTGGTGTTACTGGAAATGCTGCCACGTGGTAGTGGGCAGCCAGCAGCCCCCACCTTTGCCAAGCCACTGAAGCCTCAGCAGCTTTAGGGGGACCTGAGGGGCACCCAGGGCCATTCCTGCAGCCAGATCTGCTGCTTTTTGGGATGAGAGCTGTTGACTGTGGGCTGTAGGTAGGGGAAGAGCTGGTTGTTCCTGTGTGTGTGGCTGTTCTTCCTTACCAGGACTCTTAGAAAAGCTCCACAGTGTCTCATGGCATGATGAGGCACAAGGAGAGGTGCTTGGTCCTTCCTGTTGCCACAGGGTGCTTTCTGCTGGGGGATTTTTGGTTGCCATCAAAGGAGGTGGTTGTGCTCTCAGCTTGATTTTTAAAGACCTCTTTGTCACTGGTTTTTTAATGTGGTTGATTTTTGGAGTGAGGCAGCATCCCAGCCAGTTTGGAATCACTTTCACTTGGTTCCATGAGTAATTCTGACCTTTTGCCTTAAAGTGAGCTTAACTATTTGTGCCCTAGAAACACAGGACAGCCCATAGATCAGGGAGAAGCTTGGAGATTGAGGAGTGGAAGGTTTTGGCATCACCAAACATCAGAGTCTCTCTCCCTACATGATGCTTTGTTTGATTGCAGTCGTGTTTAAAGCATTGCCCAGAGGTTTCTAGCACTTTCAGCAGAGTTGGGGGGCAATCTGCCCCCCAGCCTCGTGGCACAGTGGGCTGAGGGCTGGATGCCTGTCAGCTAACTGGGACCAGTACTGGCTGGAGCAGGGGAAGGCAGGGATTGTGAATGCAGCCAGGGTGCCCTGGGCTGTCACCCACTAACACAGACAATTCCATTCCACTGCCACGTTCCCCCTCCCTGTATCTTCATCCCTGTTTATTTGAAATACAAAGCTGACTGTGAGCTGTAGGTAGAGGAAGAGCTGGTTGTTCCTGTGTGTGTGGTGGTTCCTCCTTGCCAGGACTCTTAGAAAAGCTCCACAACATCCCATGGTTGTTGCTCCTGGGACCAAAGTGTAACGTGCCTGTCCTGGGAGGCCACAGGGCTTGGTGAGGGGGACGTAGAGGATGTCAGAGGGTCCATGTGGAGTGATATGGAAAATGTCCATGTACCTTGCTGAAAATCCAGGGCAGTAAAGGAACATACAGCAGTGTGTGTCCCCTTCCCCAGTGTTTACTTTCCAAAGGCCAGGTGTAGCTACCACATGTGTTGCTCCTCTGTGTAACCATCGTGGTACTTTGCACCACCCTTTGGAGGCAGTGGGAAGCCACCTCAGAACACACTCCACCTTCCTTGCTTGTCTTGTTACCACCCCTGCCTTTCCTTGGCGAGTCCAATGCTTTGTATGACGTGAAGCTCTGTATCACTGTTGAATAAATCACCCCAATAAACACCTCAAACTAACCTCTCAAGAGTTGTACTGTGGTGAGAGTCCTCTTGGATCGTGCTGCTGCTTCCTAATTCTGATCTCCATGGGCTTGAACCGCTCTGGTGTCACTCCAGAAAGAGGTAAATGGTGTTGGGTGGAATTCCCTGCTCTCCAGACAGCTGCTGGAAAACTTGATGGCCAAAAAAGGAGGGGAAACGGCCTCAAGGTTGCACCAGGGGAGGTTTAAATTGGATTTCAGTGAAAACTTCATCACCAAAAGGCCTGTAGGTCGCTGGCACAGGCTGCTCAGGGAGGTGGTGGGGTCCCCATCCCTGGAGGAGTGGGTAGACATGGTGCTTAGGGACGTGGTTGGGTGGTGGGCTTGGCAGTGCCAGCTTAATGGTTGGACTGGATGGTCTTGAAGGTCTTTTCCAACCTAAACCTTTCTCTGATCTTGCTGTGGCTTTGTTGGTGTTGGGGAGGGGCAGAAAGAGGAAGGAGGAAGATACCTTCCCACAGAGCTCAGGGGCTAAAATGCAACCTGGGGGCTGGATGAGCTGGATGCTCGTTTCCATCTTGGACTTCAAGGTGCTTCAGACCTGCCTGGATGAGCTCCCAGCTGGGGTTTGTGGCATCAGATCCCTGCTGGAGCTTAAGGTACCTGGTTTTGTGAAGGTTCAGAGAGAAGGGACACGGCTGTGGGAAGGGTCATCTGCTCTCACTGCTGGTCCTGAGTAGGTGATGTGTCCAGCAAGGGGTTTTAACAGCACCCTGGCTGAGGTTTGAGTCTTGGGCTGTACCTTACCTGACCCCTCTTGTTCTTTGGTAGCTTACAGTAACCCCCCCTGGCCAGCACAAACCAAGAATCCCCCCAACCCCCTAAAAAAAGTCCTTCCTCCTGTTCCATGTGTGGTGACCATCTCCCCTGGGAGGAGAGGCTGAGGGAGCTGGGGCTGTTCAGCCTGGAGAGAAGAGCCTGAGAGGGGATCTGATCACTGGTTCTCAAGAGCTGAAGGGTGGGAGCCAGGGGGCCATGGGCAGCCTCTGCTCAGTGTCTGTGGGGACAGGACAAGGGGCGATGGGCTCAAGTTGGAGCCCAGGGAGTTCCCCCCAATGTGGGGAAGAACTTGGTGGTGAGGGTGAGGGAGCCCTGGGACAGGCTGCCCAGGGGGTGTGGAGTCTCCTTGTCTGGAGAGATTCCAGCCCCTGACCTAGGGACCCTGCTTGGGCAGGGGTTGGACCCCGTGGGCTCTGGGGGGTCCTTCCAACCCCTGCAGCTCTGTGGGTCTGTGCTTGGGTGCTGCAGGCTCATTGGCTTTTCTCTTTCAGAGTTCCAGACCCTGGAATCTTCCTGTGTGTGAGAGTTCTGGTCACTTGAGTTGTAGCTCAGGTCTGAGCAGCAGAAGCAGCAGTTGGGGTGGGTTGGCTGTTGTGGAAGTGTGCTGGGCCTTATACTGGTGTAAAGTGGTGTGGTGACACCTGGAGCTGCTTGGGAGGCAGAGCATTGGCTGTGATCCCTCAGATCCATCTTTCACGGTGTCTGTGGCTTGGGAGACTTTGAAATATGGCAGAGTAAAACCAAAACACCTTCCAGAGCATCGAGTTGGTGGGTGCTGTGCTGGCTTCTGGGTTAAATCACTTTAGAAAAGGCTTTTGGGGGGCATTTAGGGGTGATTTCCTACGGATGTGGCTTTTCACCTGCCTGCCTGGTTCCTGCTCCGTGCTGGTTGTTCCTTCCAAAGGTGTTTATACATTCCAGACTTCAGGGAGCCTCTTTGGAGCCTCTTTGGAGCCTCCTCAGAGGGGACCTGCAGCCAACAGTGTTCCTAAAGCTGAGGTCCTGTTTTCCTTCAGCCTGAAGAACCTGAGGACCCATGAGCTGAATCACCCGGGGGGTTGGGTTGGTTCTGTGGGCACCCAGGATGCTGAAGGGGTTTCAAGTCTGAGCTTTAGGGGAGGATAATTTTTAGGCCTGAGCTGGTCATGGGAAGGTGAAGCTGGGCTTCTTGGGGAAGCTGATGCAACAGGCAGAGGTTTGGGGGTGTTGTGTCCCCCCCTGGTGAGGGTCTAGGCTGGGCTATGCTGCTTCTGCTTCCCAGGCACCCTAAGGCTCAGCCCAGATCCCTAGGCTCAGCCTAGACCCCCCCAAGGTTCAGCCCAGATCCCAGAATCCAGCCCAGGACCCCCCCCCCCACCCCCCCAAGGTTCAGTCTGACCCCTAAGCTCAGCCCAGACCTCGAGGCTTATCCCAGGACCCTGCCAAGGTTCATCCCAACCCCCAGGCTCAGCCCAGACCCCCCAAACTCAGCCCAGACCCCCAGGCTCATCCTGCTCAAGCAGCTTTTCTCCCCAGCCAGAGCCCTGTTCACTGCTGGTGTCCCATCAGCTTGAGCACTTGTGTAACGAGCTGGGTGGGGGAGCTGCTTTGAGAAGCACCCCACTGCCCTGGGGGGCAGCAGGCTCAGCCCCCACCCAGCTCCCCACGGGCGGGGACACCAGCACCTCACTGAAATCACTGGTGCTACTGGGGGTGTCATGATGTGGGGCAGCAAAGGGGCCAGAGGAGGAAGGGAAGAGGTGGGAGGTAGGTGGGACAGGGGGGTTTTGGGGATGTTGAGGCTCATTTGTACCGTGTATCCCTCTGGGTCCCCCAGAGGCTCCTTGGAAGCTCCTGGGATGACTGTGGTATGAGGAAGGACCTTCTTTGTCTAGACAGAAGCTGTTGCCATGGCAGCAACTCCCCTGACTGGCATTTTCCTAGCAACCTGTTTGCTTCTGAGCTTGGATTGGAAGGTGGAACGTGTCCTGGGTTGACTTGTTGGATAGGAAAGAGAAGAGCTTGGGATGGAGCAGAGCACGTGCTGAGAAGGCTCTGAGAAGCTTTGGGATGAGGTGTAGTGAGGCTTGAGGAGCTCAGTGAGTGGTGTGGTTAGTGCAGAGCTGGGCTTCCCTGAGCCACTGGCTGGTACCCAAAATACCCCAGCCATGAGCTTGGGCTCCAGCCTGGAATTGGGGAGCTTCTTGGTGTGTTTGTATCACAGACAGTGTGGTCCTGTCCTGGGCAGGGCTTGTGCCCCTGGGCTGGGCAGTGGTGAGGCTGCTCCCCTTAAGGGACGGGGGGGCTGCAGTGAGGTCCCCCCACAGCCTTCTCTTCTCCAGGCTGACCCAGCTCCCTCAGCCTCTCTCCCTAGGGGAGCTGCTCCAGCCCTCTGAGCATCCCCGGGGCTCCTCTGACCCCTCTCCAACAGCCCCACATCTTCCTTGTGTTGGGCCCCAGGTCTGGACACAGGACTCCAGCTGGGGAGGGCAGAGCAGAGAGGGACAATCCCCTCCCTGTCCCTGCTGCCCCCCCTCTGGAAAACACTCATCAGTGTTAATTAATTCCAAACACTTTATTATCACCTTTTTGCTTGACCACATTAATTCTTTAGCTGAATAAGAGGAATTTCTCTTTCATATCAGCTCAGCTGGCTCAGTGTCTCCTGGTGGGTGTCCCAGCTCCAGCAGAGCCGTGCGGGGAGGACGGGGAGGTGGGTTTGTGTGGAAGGTGCTGTGCTGCTCCCAGCTCTCCTCTCACATACACAACTTTTCCTCTTGTGACCTCTCCCCCCTCCCTCCCTGTGTGTTTGTACAAACAACCACTTTACTAAGGCTTTATCCCTGCTTACCACAACAAACCCAGGAAGAGCGGAGCGCTGGGCTGGCGGAGAGGTCGTGTGACACGGGCTAAATACAGACCTGGGGGTAGGAAACTTCCCTAATCCCAGCTCTAGTTGGAGCTCCCTTGGAGGCCTCAGCTCTTTAATCTTCTTCCATTCCAGGCCCATCACTGAAACTAGGGTAAGGCTGATTATATTGTGCATTTTATCTCTGCTGCCTGTGCTGCATCTGTTCCCAGCACGGCCGTGTCGGTGCCGCGGTGTCAACCGGTGCTGGGGGTGATCTTGGGTTAATCTTCCTGTTATGAAACCTGGCTGGGTGCAGTGGGGCTGAGCAGGAGATCTTTGCTGGTTGGGGAAGGTTGTTTTCCTCACACAGTCTGGCTTTTGCCCAGTAGTGTAAGAGTTAACTGAAGTATTGCTGAGCCTGGCCCCTGGGAAGGGGTAACTGCTGGAAGCAGGACAGGCTGGGGGGAGCTGCTGGGGAGAAGGACCTGGGGGTGCTGGTGGGTGACAGGGTGGCCATGAGCCAGCAGTGTGTCCTGGGGCTGAGAGAGACAATGGGATCCTGGGGGCATCAGGAGGAGTGTGGGCAGCAGGTGACAGGAGGGGATCCTCCCCCTCTGCTCTGCCCTGCTCAGGCCCCACCTGGAGTGTTGTGTCCAGTGCTGGGCTCCCTGGGATCAACCAGCCAGGGATCTCCTGGAGAGAGTCCAGAGGAGGGACAGAGATGCTGAAGGGCCTGGAGCATCTCTCCTGGGAGGAAAGGCTGAGGGAGCTGGGGCTGTTCAGCCTGGAGAGAAGAAGCCTGAGAGGGGATCTGATCACTGGTTCTCAAGAGCTGAAGGGTGGGACCCAGGGGGCCATGGGCAGCCTCTGCTCAGTGTCTGTGGGGACAGGACAAGGGGCGATGGGCTCAAGTTGGAGCCCAGGGAGTTCCCCCCAATGTGGGGAAGAACTTCTTGCTGGTGAGGGTGAGGGAGCCCTGGGACAGGCTGCCCAGGGGGTGTGGAGTCTCCTTGTCTGGAGAGATTCCAGCCCCTGTCCTAGGGACCCTGCTTGGGCAGGGGGTTGGACCCCCTGGGCTCTGGGGGTCCTTCCAACCTCTGTAATTCTTTGAGTCTGTGAATCCCAGAATCCCAGGATCCCCATGGCTGGCAGGGACCTGTGAGGCCCCTCAAGTACCACTCCCAGCTCCACACAGCCCAGCCCCAACGTGGCACTGAGCCCACCACCCAGCTCCCTCCTGCCCTCAGCCCAGCCCAGCACAGGCTCCCCAGGGAAGGGGTCCCAGCCCCGACCCCCCTCTCAGCACAGAACCTCTTCCTGCCCCCCAGCCTGACCCTCCCCTGGGGCAGCTTCACGCCATCCCCTGGGGTCCTGCCCCTGCCCCCCAAAGAGAGGAGATCCATGGCTTTGGTTTGGTGAACTTGGAGCTCTTGGAGCGGGGCCAGAGGAGCCCCGAGGAGGATGCGAGGGCTGGAGCAGCTCTGCTCCAGAGCCAGGCTGGGAGAGCTGGGCTGGCTCTGCCTGGAGCAGAGGAGGCTGGGGGGGCCCTCAGAGCCCCTTCCAGCCCCTGAGAGGTGCCTGTAGGGAAGCTGGGAAGAACTGTTCCCCAGGGCACGGAGCGCCAGGACGAGGGGCCATGGGTTCAACTCCAGCAGGGCAGGGCCAGAGGAGACCTGAGGGAGAAGCTCTTCCCTCTGAGGGTGGGTGGGTGGGTGGGGAGACCCTGGCCCAGGGTGCCCAGAGAGGTGGGGGAGGCCCCATCCCTGGAGACATCCAGGGTCAGGGTGGATGGGGCTCTGAGTGACCTGCTCTAGTGAAGATGTCCCTGTCACTGCAGGGGGGGACACGTTGGCCTCAGAAGGTCCCTTCCAACCTCCCACATTTGATGATTTTAAGTACTATTTTACATCGTTAAGAAGGAAAACCACCTTGAAAGAGATTTGCTGTTCCAGCACATTCTCATATCTCACTTGGAACTGACACTTACGCAGGTGCCTACATGGGGTCTCAGATGTCTCCCCTTGGGGTGACAGGAAGAAAAAGGTGAGGCAAGGGGTTATCTCAGAGCAGAGGACAACCCAGAAGGCTGAGCAGAAGTGACAGGAGTTATCACAGGTACCTGGTCATGAGAGGGAATGGCTGTGAGTTGGGCCAGGGGAGGTTCAGGTTGGAAATGAGGAGACATTTCTTCTCCCAAAGAGCAGTTGGGCGCTGGAAGGGGCTGCCCAGGGAGGGGCTGGAGTCACCGTCCCTCAGGGTGCTCAAGGAAAGGTTGGGTGAGGGACTTGGGGAGGTGGGTGAGTGAGTGATGGAGGTGGTAGGGGGATGGTTGGACTGGATGATCTGGGAGGTCTCTTCCAACCTGAATGGTTCTGTGAGTCTGTTGGCTGGAAGAGGGGCTGCTCCTCTGGGCTCTTCTCCTGGTTCCCTTCCTCCACCCAGTACAATCCACTGGTGTGGGGATCTGTGATGGCTGAGCAGTGGCTCCTCATCCCAGCACTGGCACAGCACCCTCTTCTCAGAGCCCTCCTGGTTGTATCAGTCAGAACAAGCGTTGGACAAGCAACACTGTGCAATTCCCAGGGTTACAGAACTCCCAAGTGAGGTGGGAGGGGTGATGCTCAGGGTCCTGTTGTCCTCTCCTGGTCCAGGACACTGCTCTCCTCCCTTGGGCTGAGGCTGTGAGCGAGCCTTGCCCTGCCTTGGTGGTTTGGTTAGATCCACCCCGACACCTCCTGCCCTTCACCCCACGCTGGAGAAGCTCACCAGGATGGGTCAGGGTTGGTGCCTCCTCACCTAAAGCTGGAGGGGGCTGTTCCCAGAAACCCAGGGGCTCATTTCAGCACCAGCAGAAGGCAAAAGAAACTCCTTCTCCTGGAGCTGGCGGGGTACAAACTGTGTCTGGCTGTTGGTGTCTAATTGATGCCTCTTAAACGATGAGGTTAACGGCTCATGGGAGCCACCATAGAGCTCTAGGGCTGGAGGAGCTTCTGTAGATGATGCTGTAGGCAGCTGTGAGATGAGAAGTGACTTAGCAAGGCACAGAGGTGACGTGAGACCCTGGGACATGAAGAAAGCAGGGAGCATCCTGGGGAGGAAGATGCCCAGGAGGGATGCTGGCCTTTGCTCAGCCTGTAGTTACGTTACTGAGCCACCTTCCTTTCAGCTGGGTCTGACTCATCTGTTCTACTGAAGGAATTGTCTGTGTTCTCTGTAGTGACAAAGTAGTTTTCACAGGATCACAGGGGCTGGAAGGGCCCCCCAGAGCCCATGGGGTCCAACCCTCTGCCCAAGCAGGGTCCCTAGGACAGGGGCTGGAATCTCTCCAGAAAAGGAGACTCCACACCCCCTGGGCAGCCTGTCTTTATTGTTTATCCTGGGATGCTGATAAGAGCCAGTTGGTGTTTTGCTGAAGAAATGTGGTGATGGTTTTGTGGGATGTCAGTGTATCCGTCCGTCCGTCCATCCATCCATCCATCCATCCATCCATCCATCCATCCATCCATCCATCCATCCATCCATCCATCCATCCATCGCCTGCCAGGCTCCTGCTGTTGCTTGTCTCTTCACCACACAGTCTGGTCTTGGTGTTTGATGAGTGAGCTCACCCTGTGCTTCTCTTTGGTCACCCTGTTCATGGCGTGGAGCCTCTTGGTTCATTGGTCCCCTCCTTTGTGTGACCTTGAATATCAGAACATCAACCCTGGTCTCAGCTCCACCACTCTGATACTCAGCACCATGGAATTTCTCCTGCACAGCATCACAGACTCACCAAACTCCAGGCTGATGTGGGTGGGCAGGGCTCTCAGCCCCACCAGTGCCCCCTGCCATAGGAAGGGACACCCCCCCCAGCCCAGGGTGCCCCAAGCTCCATCCAACCTGGTCTTGAACCCTGCCAGGGATCCCAGGGCAGCCCCAGCTCCTCTGGGCACCCTGTGCCAGAAGCATCCTAACTCTGCTGTCTTCATCTTTTCCTGTTGTTTTATCAGAACCCTTTCCAACTTCTAAAATTAAACCAGAAAATCTTGAGCCTGGGTTATTCTGCATTCTCAATCTTCAGGCTCTAAGCTCTGGTTGGGTTCCTTCAGTAAGGTCATTTCCCCGGTGACACTGCACTTGTCACCCAGCCCAGTCTGTATTTACCTGTGTGTCAGTTCCTCCTGTCTCTGGTTTCCCAAACGTTTCCTCTGGCTGCAGATCAAACCACTTTGGGCTGAGCTAAGTCAGGTCTTCCAAGCCCAGAAACTCTGTTACACTGACACAGGCTGGGGCAGGGGGCTGGAGAGCTGCTGGGGAGAAGGAGCTGGGGGTGCTGGGGGCCTGGGACTGCCCAGGAGCCAGCAGTGTGCCCGGGGGGCCAGGAAGGCCAAGGGCATCGTGGCTTGTGTCAGAGCCAGCGTGGCCACAGGGCCAGGGCAGGGCTTGTGCCCTGGGCTGGGCACTGGGGAGGCTGCAGCTGGAGTGCTGGGTCCAGTTGTGGGCCCCTGAGTCCCAGCAGGAGCTGGAGGTCCTGGAGCGTGTCCAGAGAAGGGCAACCAGGCTGGGGAAGGGGCTGGAGAGCAGCAAAGCTTGCGAGGAGCGGCTGAGGGAGCTGGGGGTGCTGAGCCTGGAGCAGAGGAGGCTGAGGGGAGCCCTTCTCCCCCCTGCCCTGCCCTGCCCTGCCCTGCCCTGCCAGGAGGGTGCAGAGAGGTGGATCTCCAAGCGTGCTGGTCGTGGGGGCAGAGCAGAGCCCTTTGCACTTCCAGCACCCTCCTCAGAGCGAGGGCCCAGCCTCTGCAGCCGCCGTCGCCCGGCTGCGTTTCAAGGTCAGACTTCTTCTGTCTTGTATTTTTCCTACACTGAAAACAAAGCAGAAGCCTGGGCTGTGCCCTGGCTGTGGAAATGCCCTGGGGTGCTGGCACTGCAGCTCTCCACACGGCTGGAGCTTCACAGGCCATGAAAGTCTTCTGCCAAGCCTGGAAACGTCGGCTCTACTCACCATCAAACGGGCAGGAGCGGGAGCGGTTCTGCAGGAGCTCAGTGCCTGAGACCTGGCTCTGTCAAGTCCATCTAGGTGAGACAATTCAAGAGGGCTGAGTAAGAAGATAGTACTTCTTTAGTATTTCTTTCCTGGGGTGTGTGCCGTGGAGGTGGGAGCTCCTGTGCACCCACCTTTGCTTCTGGGAGAACCACGTCCCTCAGCCTTTGCTCTGGGGTGGCTTGTCCACTCAAGTAAAGGCACTTGGTTGGTTTTATGGAAGGAAAATACCATTTATGGGATTTCTTTAGCACCACAAAGCACTGGAAGGTGCTGCTCAGTGAGGAATTAAACCCAAATTCCTAGAAAACCAGCTGGCTCTTTGCTGTGGCTGTAAATTGTAACGATCCCAAAAGAGCAGGGACAGTGTGTCATTTATCCCCACTCTCTCCAAGCAGCAGCTTCCTGAAGAGGGGTGGCAGCAGGGACAGGGAGGGGATTGTCCCTCTCTGCTCTGCCCTCCCCAGCTGGAGTCCTGTGTCCAGAGCTGGGGCCCAACACAAGGAAGATGTGGGGCTGTTGGAGAGGGGTCAGAGGAGCCCTGGAGATGCTCAGAGGGCTGGAGCAGCTCCCCTAGGGAGAGAGGCTGAGGGAGCTGGGCTGGGTCAGCCTGGAGAAGAGAAGGCTGTGGGGGGAGCTCAGTGCAGCCTCCCCGTCCCTGAAGGGACCCCAGGAACAGGAGGGGAATCAGCTCTTGGGAAGGGCAGAGACTGGCAGGACAAGGGGCTGGAGTGAAGCTGGAGGAGGGAAGGGGGAGAGGAGAGACTGGGGGGAAGTTCTGTGCAGAGAGAGTGGAGAGGGGCTGGAAGGGGCTGCCCAGAGAGGGGGTGGGTGCCCCGTCCCTGGGGGTGTTCCAGGCCAGGTTGGCTGGGGCCCTGGGCAACCTTGTGTAGCTCCAGGCTGGAGGTTGGTGGCCCTGCCTGTGGCAGGGGGTTGGAACTCTGGGACCCTTGGGGTCCCTCCCAACCCAGATCAGTCTGGGGTTCTATGAAGAAACAGGACTAGAATTACAGATTCTCCTAGCATTATGGAAATGGCTTCATGCTTTGATGTCCCTCATGTCATTAGTCTGACAGTAGCTGGAATTAATGGCCACAGAGCTCAGCTCAGAGGGTGGCAGACAGATCGCTCCTGACGGCTTCTGACTCCTCGCGTGAGCTCAGTGCCTTTGCCCTGGGATTTGAAATGTGGAAAGTAGGTCATGGCTGGGAAAGGGGCTGTAATCCCAGCCTTAAACAAACACCACTGGAAGGCTGAAGGGAAATGTTCTATTTTAAGCACTTAATTTCCATTATCACTCTCTCAGGCTGCAGAATGAGCAGATGGGGACTTCTGTGGACATGCACCCCCAGATGGGATTCGGGGGGTGATAGCAAAGAGATACAGAGGTGTATATATATAGGTGTATATATATATATGTAGGGATGTTGGTATGTATTTATATATTTCAGGAGTGACAATAGATATTGTCACCTCTGAATGGTCCCTCTGCACCTTGTGTGAAGCAGGAGGGGAAGGAGCCAAAGTGCCCAAATATGTAGGTCAAAAGAAATGCAGCCTGTTCAGCTCCAGCAGCGATCAGCTGCTGACAGGTCTGGGATGGAGTCACTGACTGGCCAAGCTCTGGTGCAGCAGTATCTTTCCAGGGTTCTCCAGCTCTGTGCAGATTTCTGATAGCTCATCTTCCTCACACGCAGCTTGGGGTGTCTGGGTTTGAGGGTGAGGGTTGGCTTATAGAATCCCAGACTGGTCTGGGTTGGGAGGGACCCCAAGGGTCCCAGAGCTCCAACCCCCTGCCACAGGCAGGGACAGACACCAACCTCCAGGCCTGGAGCTACACAAGGTTGCCCAGGGCCCCAGCCAACCTGGCCTGGAACACCCCCAGGGACGGGGCACCCACCCCCTCTCTGGGCAGCCCCTTCCAGCCCCTCACCACTCTCTCTGCACAGAACTTCCCCCCAGTCTCTCCTCTCCCCCTTCCCTCCTCCAGCTTCACTCCAGCCCCTTGTCCTGCCAGTCTCTGCCCTTCCCAAGAGCTGATTCCCCTCCTGTTCCTGGGGTCCCTTCAAGCACTGGAAGGCTGAATGATCCAGAAGGATCTGAAAGGAAGAGTTTGGGTTTTGTTTAGCTCAGAGAAATATTGATAAGGGAGCTGGGGGGCTGGATGAGGGCAGTGGGTGAGCAAGGGATTGGGGGAGAATTGGCTGGTTTTAGGCAGGTCAAGGTGTGAATGCAGAGGATTTGAATTCATCTTGGCAGTCAGGGCTCACCTGTGTTAAATCCCTTGGGAATTAATGCTGAAGGCCAATGATTGGTGTGTGTAGGACAGACATTCCCAGGATCCCAGAGTCCCCAGGTTGGAAAAGCCCTTTGAGCCCATGGAGTCCAACCATCCCTGTCCTGTGCTGACCCAGCTCCCTGAGCACCTCATCTCCCCTCTGTTAAACACCCCCAGGGGTGGGGACTCAGCCCCTCCCTGGGCAGCCTGTGCCACAGCCCCACAGCTCTGCCAGGGAAGAACTTTGCCCTCCCAGCTGAGCTGACCCTGCCCTGGGGCAGCTTGAGCCCATTGCCCCTCCTGCCAGCTCCTGGCCCCTGGCTGCAGAGACCATCGCCCACCTCTCTGCACCCTCCTGCCAGGGCAGGGCAGGGCAGGGCAGGGGGGAGAAGGGCTCCCCTCAGCCTCCTCTGCTCCAGGCTCAGCACCCCCAGCTCCCTCAGCCGCTCCTCACAAGCTTTGCTGCTCTCCAGCCCCTTCCCCAGCCTGGTTGCCCTTCTCTGGACACGCTCCAGCACCTCCAGCTCCTGCTGGGACTCAGGGGCCCACAACTGGACCCAGCACTCAAGATGCAGTCCTCCTGCCTGGAAGGAAGGAACCATGGGGCTTGGAGATGGTGCTCATTCCACAGTAAGTGCTTTGGTTGGGTTTTGAGGACAGAACCCAGCAGAGAAGCACTTGGGGGCTGCCAGGAGAGAGCTGGGGGCTCGTTAGCGCAGCGCCGCGGCCGTGTCCTGGCAGGGACGTGCTGTGAGGAGCTGGAGGTGGTTATTCTGCTCCAGTTGCTCTGGCTGATGACTTGGCTGGGGAGCTCTGCCCGGTGTCTGGAAGGCAGCCTGGGGCCGTGGGGACGGGGTGATGCTGAACCAGCCCACTTGAAGGCCTCTCAGACGGAAAACTCCTCGCACGAAGAGCAGAGTAAGTGGTTGTCTGTCTGGCAGGGGATAAACAGAGCCTGTCCTGGCTTGTGATCTTCAGCATGAAGCAGCACTTTGTGCCTGGCTGGAGAGAAGAATTTGCAGGGTTATTTTTCGGGCTGCTTTGGGTGGATGTGAGCTGGTCCCAGTGCAGGAGGCTGCAGAGGAGGTTGATGTTCCTCAACATGATTCACCAGGTCCTTGTTGGATGGTGTGTAGGGGAGAGTTTCTGTAGGAATGTTCCTGGGGGTTTTGTACCTCAGCCTTTGCTTTTAACGTTTGTCTAAATCCACTCTCTGGCTGTTGGCATCCCTGGGGGCAGAGGGCACTTGGGAGGAGGACAGAAGGTTCACACTACCTGCTTTTTGGTGCTTATGGTGTCCTGATGCCTCACCAGCTCGGCCTGAATCCAGGCTGCAGCTCAGGGTTCCCTGCAACACATCCCAGGGACCAGCCCAATGTTTCATAGAATCATGGAATCCCACAGTGGTCAGGGTTGGGAGGGACCCCAAGGGTCCCAGAGCTCCAACCCCCTGCCACAGGCAGGGACACCAACCTCCAGGCCTGGAGCTGCACAAGGTTGCCCAGGGCCCCAGCCAACCTGGCCTGGAACACCCCCAGGGACGGGGCACCCACCCCCTCTCTGGGCAGCCCCTTCCAGCCCCTCACCACTCTCTCTGCACAGAACTTCCCCCCAGTCTCTCCTCTCCCCCTTCCCTCCTCCAGCTTCACTCCAGCCCCTTGTCCTGCCAGTCTCTGCCCTTCCCAAGAGCTGATTCCCCTCCTGTTCCTGGGGTCCCTTCAGGGACGGGGAGGCTGCACTGAGGTCCCCCCACAGCCTTCTCTTCTCCAGGCTGACCCAGCCCAGCTCCCTCAGCCTCTCTCCCTAGGGGAGCTGCTCCAGCCCTCTGAGCATCCCCGGGGCTCCTCTGACCCCTCTCCAACAGCCCCACATCTTCCTTGTGTTGGGGCCCTATCTGGACTGAGCCATTTTCCTGGACTCATGCTGCTGCCCAGCTCTGCAGGCTGCCCAGGTGTCTCTGGATGGCAGCTCAGTGTCCTGTGTGTCACCCACTGCTCCCAGCTCTGGCTCATGGGTTACATGCTGAGGGGGGACACTATCCATCCCCTCATCAGGGTCCTCAATGAAGATGTTAATCAACTGGAATATTTCCATTGATTTCTTTTTCCTTGCAGATTCTCTTGTGGGTTTTTTTTCTTTTTAGATGCCAACCCTGACCCTTGTGTTGAACTTCCAAGCTCCTTTGCATGACTTTGCATCTCCTGAGTCAGGAGATACTGGTTCTGACAGCCTGAGCTTCCCGGGGTTGTGTAACGGGCGGCACGTCAGCAGGCAGGCAGGGAGATGCTCTGGGAGTTGTCAGTGCTGTCTGAGCTGCCCTGAGGTTCCTCCAGGACCTGCAGTGGATTCCTGATCATCTTCTTCCCATGCAACTCACTGGTTGGTTTTAATTTGCTTCTCCTTGTGGCAAATTAGCTTATTTAGGGTGATCTCAGCCACGGTGGGTTTCAGCACCAGCTCCTGGGGGTTCAGCCTTCACCTTCAGCAAGGACAGGAATCCTCTTCTCCAGGAGGGGAGTCTGGAGGGGCTGGGAGATCACAGAATCATAGGGGTTGGAAGGGACCTCAAGGATCATCCAACCCCCCCCATGATGTGCTCAGCCCAACACCCCACTCGAGCAGGGAAGGCACAAGAGGCTGCTCAGGCTCTGCCCAGCTGGGTCAGGAGTTCTCTCCAGGGATGGAGGCTCCACAGCCTCTCTGGACAAGCTGTCTGGTGTTTGATGTCCCTCTGAGTGTTGCTACAAAGAAAGAAGTGAATTCCTTTCCCTTTCCCCTGTTTCAGTTGGCCAAGAGACAGAAAGTAACTGGTGGGGCTCTGGAGGGGATGAATCCTGCTCCATCAAGGCTTTGGGCTTTGGATATTTAGTAAATGCAGTAAAAGTGGAGCTTTTCATCTGGAGCTCTCATCCTCTTGGATACAAACATGCAAACCTTTGGTAGGCTGCTCAACTCCTCCACAGGCTTCCCAAGGGTTGTCCCACAGCTCTGTTGGGCACTGGTGATGCTCCTCCCTGCAGGGATGCTCTTTATGGTGATTTTCAGACCCTTGACTCTGAAGTGGATGCTGATCTGTTCTACCAAACCATGGAACTGGTAGTAAAATACGTTGGAGATACTCCTGCCATGTGCATCCTGTCTGCTCTGAGGCTGGATGGCACAAAGGGAGCGCTGAGCATGGGGTCATCAGGTCTTGAAGGTTGGAAAAGACCTGTAAGATCATCAGGTTCCAACACCACCATGACAACTACCCCGTGCCCTGGTTGGGGCAGCTCTGAAGAGGAGCTGTGCAGCTCCAGGGTGAGGATTTGGTATCCCCCACCCTGAGTGAGGGGTCCCAGCAGTGAGACCCATCGGCATTGGGGCTGTTCCACCAGGGAGTGGGTGACAGGACACGGGGTGATGGCTTGGAGTGCAAAGAGGGCAGGGTTGGGTTAGATGTTGGGGAGGAATTAATTACTCTGAGGGGGGGGAGGCCCTGGCACAGGGTGCCCAGAGGAGCTGGGGCTGCCCTGGGACCCCTGGCAGGGCTCAAGGCCGGGTTGGATGGGGCTTGGGGCACCCTGGACTGAGGTGGAGTGTCCCTGCCCGTGGACAGGGGGGCACTGGGAGGGGCTGAGGGCCCTGCCCACCCACACCAGGCTGTGGTTTGGTGAGTCTATGACCAGAGGGGACATGCAGGCACACCATGGCTTGCTGAGCCAGCTGGTGAAGCTGTCCATCCTCAGTGGTGACTTCAGCCCAGCATCCATCTGAGCTGCTGAAGTGCAGCAGGCTGGGTGAGCAAGATCAGCTGTGGGAAAGAAGCTTTGAAAGCTTTTCCTGTTCCTTGGCTTGGAGCTGGCAGGGACATCTCAGCTGCTGTGGGCTCCTCAATATTGCAGCTACTTAACCTCTGGCTAGAGAGCTGGTTGGTGACCTACCCAGATTAGCATCCCCTGCAGTGCAAAGGCTTTAGGGTGGTAATCCTCTACGGAGAGTGCTCCTTGCTGGATGTTCTCTGTGAGGTGTCCTGTGTGGGGACAGACCTGGTTCTCCTGCTCTGGAGGTCTGAGAGGGGCAGGCTGCCCACGTTGGGAGCGACCACGTTGTAGGTTGGTTCCCAGAAGAGCTGGTTCCTATGGATTGGCTGTTCCTATGGATTGGCTGTTCCTGTGGATTGGCTGTTCCTGTGGATTGGCTGTTCCTGTGGATTGGCTGATGTGGCCATGCTGATCTGTGCAGAGAAGATGAGAAACCAAACCACCCAGTGCTGCCAGCAGCCCTGCTAAATGCTCCTCACCCTTTCTTGGGATCAGGCCAGGGAAGGTGCTGCTTGCATGGGATCTGCATCTCTGCTGTCGGAGGCGGGGTTGCTCTGTAAGTACCATTGTTACTGGGACCTCTTTGTCTCTGAGTGAGACTCATCAGTTGTAATTCAGTTGTCAGGCTCTTCAGAGGGACCTGGAGAGGCTGGATCCATGGGCTGAGCCCCACGGGATGAGGTTCAAGCAGGCCAAGGGCAGAGTCCTGCCCATGGGACACCCCGACCCCGAGCAGCGCTACAGGCTGGGGCAGGGGGCTGGAGAGCTGCTGGGGAGAAGGAGCTGGGGGTGTTGGGGGCCTGGGACTGCCCAGGAGCCAGCAGTGTGCCCGGGGGGCCAGGAAGGCCAAGGGCATCGTGGCTTGTGTCAGAGCCAGCGTGGCCACAGGGCCAGGGCAGGGCTTGTGCCCCTGGGCTGGGCACTGGGGAGGCTGCAGCTGGAGTGCTGGGTCCAGTTGTGGGCCCCTGAGTCCCAGCAGGAGCTGGAGGTGCTGGAGCGTGTCCAGAGAAGGGCAACCAGGCTGGGGAAGGGGCTGGAGAGCAGCAAAGCTTGCGAGGAGCGGCTGAGGGAGCTGGGGGTGCTGAGCCTGGAGCAGAGGAGGCTGAGGGGAGCCCTTCTCCCCCCTGCCCTGCCCTGCCCTGCCCTGGCAGGAGGGTGCAGAGAGGTGGGCGATGGTCTCTGCAGCCAGGGGCCAGGAGCTGGGAGGAGGGGCAATGGGCTCAAGCTGCCCCAGGGCAGGGTCAGCTCAGCTGGGAGGGCAAAGTTCTTCCCTGGCAGAGCTGTGGGGCTGTGGCACAGGCTGCCCAGGGAGGGGCTGAGTCCCCAGCCCTGGGGGTGTTGAACAGAGGGGAGATGAGGTGCTCAGGGAGCTGGGGCAGCACAGGACAGGTATGGTTGGACTCAATGGGTTTAAAGGGCTTTTCCACCCTGGTGACTCTGGGACTCTCTGAGTTCAGGTATCTCAGGTTCAGTTGGTTCCTGCTCTTCACTCCACCAGCCTTAGGATGGATCCCATCCCCAGACCAGCTGAAGTCATCATTCCAAAAGTTCCTGTTGGATTTTCTTAACCGCTCCCAGGCCTCCTCCTCTCCCTGCCAAGGACCTTTACAATCTCCTGCCTTGGGGTTTTCCCTTTAACTGGAGTTTTATAGCTGATGAATGACAGGCTCCTGTCCAGAAGGATTTAGAGCAGAACATCACTAAATCCCTTGCTCATCTGCACCACAAAGATCATAAATAATAATTCCTCCTGACACATGTAGCAACTCTTCATCTTCAAAGTCCTTTGCAAATCCCAACCATCCTTGTCTGTCTTGATGAAGTTTCCTGCTTAATTTGTCAGCTGTAGAGGGTGTTTCTCTGCTGGACATGAGGGGGTGTTGCCATCTCAGGTCACCTTCCCTGCTTGCACCCCGTTGGGCACCATCCTTGGTGTGGAGGAAGCAGAGCTGTCCTCAGTGTTAGCCAGGAACCTTCTGGATCCTCTCTGCTGAAGTCAACCATGGCAAATGGGGTCATTTAGCACCATAAGAGCTAAAAGCCACTGGCAGAGAAGCAGCATCCCCTTGCCAGCCAGCTCTGCTTCAGGCTGCCTGTAGCATCCACAGGGCTGGAGGACAGGAGGTGGGAATAACACTGCTGATGGGCAGATGCTGGATGGACTCAAAGGTGATTCTTCAAGGTGTCTTCTGGAGGTGTTTGCACCAAAGGGATGTAGTAGAAAATTCCTGGGATTAGGCTTGGAATTCCCCTTCTCTGCCCCCTGCAATGCAGAGAAGGGTAACCAGTAACTGCAGCTTATTTCTGTTTAGTCTGGACCCTGTCCTCAGCACTGGGGAGGCTGCAGCTGGAGTGCTGGGTCCAGTTGTGGGCCCCTGAGTCCCAGCAGGAGCTGGAGGTCCTGGAGTGTGTCCAGAGAAGGGCAACCAGGCTGGGGAAGGGGCTGGAGAGCAGCAAAGCTTGCGAGGAGCGGCTGAGGGAGCTGGGGGTGCTGAGCCTGGAGCAGAGGAGGCTCAGGGGAGACCTTCCTGCTCTCTCCAGCTCCCTGGCAGGAGGTTGTGTTGAGCTGGGCTCAGCCTCTTCTCCCAGAACAGGAGGAGAGGGAATGGCTGTGAGTTGGGCCAGGGGAGGTTCAGGTTGGAAATGAGGAGACATTTCTTCTCCCAAAGAGCAGTTGGGTGCTGGAAGGGGCTGCCCAGGGAGGGGCTGGAGTCACCGTCCCTCAGGGTGCTCAGGGAAAGGTTGGGTGAGGGACTTGGGGACGGGGGTGAGTGAGTGATGGAGGTGGTAGGGGGATGGTTGGACTGGATGATCTGGGAGGTCTCTTCCAACCTGAATGCTTCTGTGTGAAATGGCTCTTTGTGGTGAAGTCAGAGTGTCCCCTGGTTCTGGGCGGGGGGGGTCCTGTGGATCCCAGGAGAGAGGAGAAATCCTCCTGACCACGAATAGAGGAATATATTTCATGAATTAGAGAGCAAAACCCTCCCCTGGGTCCCCTGTGTCAGGGTGGCGCTGACATTGTGGTCTCTGTGGTTGGATTTGGTGCCTGGAGGTTGGTGCCTGGGCAGGAGCTGTGGGGGTTTGGTGCCCCCCTCCCTGCTGTGCCCTGATGGGCAGGTTGTGATGGGCCTTTCTGGGTTGATGGACTCCAAAGCTTTGTTGGCCTCACAAGGTGAGGGTCTCAGGGTTGTTCAAGCTCTTACAACTCCAGAGCACTTGGAGCCCCCTCTGATCTTCTGTGTGGATTGAGCTGCTGAAGTCCCCTTGTGTTCATAGTTCTGCTACTTGAAGAGTGGGATCAACGTGGTACCAACTGGATGGTGGGGGTCTGTGGTGTGGGAAGCAGGGGATGTTCCTGCTCCCCCCCTGAACATCCCACCACACAAGAATCCATTTGAAATCCCGTAGCTTCACGTTTCGTTTCTGACTGTGTGTTTCCCTTCTCCACTCCCAGTGTTCCCAGGAGAAATCATGGATGAGAAGATGTCCTACAAAGACTTTCTGGACCGCAACGACTCCTGGACGATGGACGACAGAGACCTGTGCTTTGACTCACAGCCTGTCTGCAAACCCCTGGAGATGGCTGGTAAGGCTGTTACTGTCCCCCCCACCACCCTGGGGCTTTTACCAGCTGTGCTTTAGTCTCCTCCCATGTGCTCACCCCTCTGTCCTTGGTTTGTTCCCTTCTTCGTGGGTCAGTGGGGGGAACTCAAAGTTGGCTGAAGGATGGAGCCCAGAGGGTCGTGATGGGTGTCAGAGGCTGGCCGGTGGCCTGGCACAAGCTGTGTTCCTTGGGGTCAGCCCTGGGTGCAGCCCAGCTCATGTATCCATCACCCACTGGGATAAGGGATCTGGGGCCCCAGTACAAGGAAGATATGGGGCTGTTGGAGAGGGTTCAGAGGAGCCCCGGGGATGATCAGCAGGCTGGAGCACAGACTGGAGCAGGGGAAGTTCCCCCTGAGCCTGAGGAGGAACTTGTGTGCTGGGAGGGTGGCAGAGCCCTGGGCCAGGCTGCCCAGGGAGGTTGGGGAGTCTCCCTCCATCTCTGGAGCCATCCCAACCCCTGATCCTGGGCGCTGTCCTGTGCAGCTCGAGGGGACCCTGCTCTGGGGGGGTGGGATGGGGTGATCTCCAGAGGCCCCTCCAACCCCACCAGCCTGGGCTGGGGGTCACTTGACACTGGACTTAACTCAGCCCATCCATCCCCTCCTACCCTAGGGCAGAGCCTGGCTGATTCCAGTCGGATCTGCCAGCGCCGTGTCAGGACACACAGGGTGTGGGCACAGGGTTCCCTCTTCCTGTCTCCTGGGGCAGCTTTTGGTTGACTCCCCCAGTTTAAGGCTCTCTAGTGCTGGGGCTTTGTGTCCCAGCCTTGCCAAAGCCATTGCCAGCTCCAAGCTGGTCCTCCCCGGTGCTGGGGATCTCTGGTTCCAGCTGTCACGTAGCCCTGCCTGCAATGCAGGTCGCTCTGCTCCAGCCTCTGCAGCTGCTGCCTCTCTTGAAAACGTGATGAAGCTGGTAGAACTCACTCCTGCAGAAGGACATCCCTTCACCCAACGGCTTTCACCCAGCTCCAGCTCATTTTTCAGGCAGCTTTGGGAAAATTCCTTGCTCACTCCCAAAGGGATGAGGAATGGAGGTGCTGTGAGGGGCAATAAGCACAGGAATGGCACCTCCCCTATGGAGAGAGGCAGAGGGAGCTGGGCTGGGTCAGCCTGGAGAAGAGAAGGCTGCGGGGGGACCTGACTGCAGCCTCCCCATCCCTGAAGGGACCCCAGGAACAGGAGGGGAATCAGCTCTTGGGAAGGGCAGAGACTGGCAGGACAAGGGGCTGGAGTGAAGCTGGAGGAGGGAAGGGGGAGAGGAGAGACTGGGGGGAAGTTCTGTGCAGAGAGAGTGGTGAGGGGCTGGAAGGGGCTGCCCAGAGAGGGGGTGGGTGCCCCGTCCCTGGGGGTGTTCCAGGCCAGGTTGGCTGGGGCCCTGGGCACCCTTGTGTAGCTCCAGGCCTGGAGGTTGGTGGCCCTGCCTGTGGCAGGGGGTTGGAGCAAATCTCATCAGATCAACCAACTTCCAGACATGGGCTGAAGGTCCTGAGAGCCTGAGCAGTGCTGAGCTGAGGGTGCTGGGGACATGGGGCAATGTGGGATTTTCCTCTCTGGCCTGTAGCTTGGCTGGGGGACAGGCTCACACTGGTGTGCTGCTGGTCTGCTGGTGTTTGGTGATGCTGAGCTCGGCCGTTGTTCCCTGCTCAGGTTGGCCGTGCGTGTCCTTCAGGTCAGCAGCTGATGCTTCCTCCTTCAGAGGGATGGGGACACCAGTTCTTCCTGCCATAGCCATAATCCCACCCATAGTTTCCCTCAGAAGCAGCTGGGCAACTGGGTTTTACTGAAATCCCAATGCTGAAGGTGTTTGTCCCTGGGAAACGATGTTGAAAGCAGCTTTCCCTCAGAAGTGGTGTCAGGTCCTTCATCTCCAGCTTCCTTTTGGTTTAGATTTTAAGGTAATCTTGCTCTGCACCATGTCTTGCTCCTGTGTGGTGACACCAGCCCTGTTCTTGTCCCCCACCAGACCCCTTCAGTGTGCACAGAGGGGAGAATCTGCCCGATTTGTCGTTCCCTGCTGACATGAAGAATGTGCCGCTCTTCACGGGCCATGTCGATGCTTCCAGAGACATCCATGGTGGGTCCCTCCTCAGCATTCGTTCATGGACTGAGGCTGGAGGAGGGAAGGATGAGAGGAGAGACTGGGGGGAAGCTCCTTGCAGAGAGAGTGGTGAGGGGCTGGAAGGGGCTGCCCAGAGAGGGGGTGGGTGCCCCGTCCCTGGGGGTGTTCCAGGCCAGGTTGGCTGGGGCCCTGGGCAACCTTGTGTAGCTCCAGGCCTGGAGGTTGGTGTCCCTGCCTGTGGCAGGGGGCTGGAGCTCTGGGACCCTTGGGGTCCCTCCCAACCCCAGTCAATCTGTGATTCCTCCCAGCAGGGCAGGTTTTGATGTTTTCTTCATTGACCTTCACATACTCTGACCTGCTTAGTGCAGCTGAAGCTCTTTGCACCTATTTTTTCTATTATTTAATTCAATGTTCATTATTTAATTTATTATTTAGTTAATTACCTTTTGGGGTGTGTGCCTAAAGCTGCTCCCACAGCCACTTCCAGTAAAGCTCTTTTGATGTCCATCCAGGCAGGAGGTGACAGGACACCTCAGTGAGTTGAGCTGAAGCTGGAGTTACCAGTGACTCTGGTTTTCATGGTTAGAAACCAAACCCACGTTGACTTCTTCCACACACCCAGTGGTCATCACTGCTTGGGCTGGTGGAGTTTGGGTGGTGGTAACGAGGGTTCCTGGCAGCAGAAGGTGAAATCATTTGCCTGTGCTTGGTGCCTTACACCTTGTTGTAGAGTTGCAGACGTAACTCACGTGCAGGTTGTAAGGGTGGTGAGCTTCATGTAACCCACCCATGAGCAGAACAGAAGGGTTTCTTCTCCAAGTGTTTTATCCACTTCTAATCTTGAAGGAGACTCGTTAGGGCTCACGTGGTGATTAACAACCAGCCTCTTACTTCATTAGCTCCACATGGACATATGATGGTACCTGAACAACCTTTCCTGGGGCCAATGTATTCTCCTGGAGAAGCTCTGGACCCATCAGCCTTCCTTGGCCTGGATTCACCTGCAGGATTTCTGCAAGGCAAAGCAGGTAGGAGACACACTGTGACCACGTGGTGGGTGGGAAGGGAGCGTGGCTGGAAGCTTTTGGGTTGCTGGTCCCAAAGAGTCTTGTTGGGGCGTTGTTAGATAAGGTGAGTCGAGGTTTGGAAATGTTCTGTTGGCAGTGACAGGTCAGTAGGAATGTGCTGAAGAGGTTGGGAGGTGGCAGAGTGGTGGGGGTTGGTGGGCTGAGGTTGGCAGGGTGATGGAGCTTGGCAGGATGTTGGAGGCTGGCAGGATGGTGGAGGTTGGTAGAGTGGCAGAGGTTGGTGTAGTGGCTGAGGTTGGCAGGGTGGTGGAGGTTGGCAGGGTGGTGGAGGTTGGCAGGCATCTCCAGAGGTCATCTTGGCCAACCCCCCTACTCAAGCAGGGCCACCTAGAGCAGGTTGCCCAGAAGAACTGAGGAAAGAACCTGCTCCATTGGGTCCTGGGGTCGGTGCTGGTTACAGCTCCTCTCTGCTGCGAGCTCTCATAGCACCAGTCACAGCCCAGCAGGAGGTTCTGGTGCCATTCCTGAAGGGAACACAGCAGTTACTGGTGGATGAGCTCAGGACCCAGCAGAGCCAACTGAGTCATCAAGCAGTGGCAGGACTAAAGGTGTTTGTTCTCCCTAGTGCCTGAAGAGCATTGGATGGGAGCTCAGCACGACGTGAAGGGACCAGAAGCCTCTTTCTTTGCTGAGACACCAGGTATGAACCGTTTTGCTTTGACCTGCAGGAACTGTCTGTGGAGCTCCTGAGCAGCAGCAGCAGCAGCAGAGCTTCTCCTCTTCTCTGCTCCCAAGAAACAAAAGGCACGAGTGGAGTCTAGTGGGGACCTGACCAAGAAACCCACCACTCCTGGTCCTCAGGTCCATTCAGATGGGTTTTTGAGAGGTGTGGCTTAACGTCTTAAGGTCAGAGGAGCCCTGGGGATGCTCAGAGGGCTGGAGCAGCTCCCCTAGGGAGAGAGGCTGAGGGAGCTGGGCTGGGTCAGCCTGGAGAAGAGAAGGCTGTGGGGGGACCTCAGTGCAGCCTCCCCGTCCCTGAAGGGACCCCAGGAACAGGAGGGGAATCAGCTCTTGGGAAGGGCAGAGACTGGCAGGACAAGGGGCTGGAGTGAAGCTGGAGGAGGGAAGGGGGAGAGGAGAGACTGGGGGGAAGTTCTGTGCAGAGAGAGTGGTGAGGGGCTGGAAGGGGCTGCCCAGAGAGGGGGTGGGTGCCCCGTCCCTGGGGGTGTTCCAGGCCAGGTTGGCTGGGGCCCTGGGCAACCTTGTGTAGCTCCAGGCCTGGAGGTTGGTGGCCCTGCCTGTGGCAGGGGGTTGGAGCTCTGGAACCCTTGGGGTCCCTCCCAACCCTGACCAGTCTGGGATTCTCTCATTCTATGTGTTTTCCAGTTTAGTGCTGTTGGGGTGGGGAGAACCCCACGTTTAGATCATTTACACCCAATTTAATACAGGCCTCTCCAGGCCCAGCCACCAGTAGATGTTCAGGACGTGCCCTTCTGGGGGTGTATCCTGTGGCAGGGCTGTATCCCACTGGAAACACCCCGTGGCTTCAGGCAGTCGAGTCAGCAGATGGAGATGAGCTCAGCAGGCAGCTCTGGGGACACCAGGCTGCCTTCCCATTCCCTGTGTCTCCATTACAGCCCCAGGGATTTCCAGCTGGGATGTGTGTTTAAATGTTGTTTGACCCTCAAATAATGAATAAGGTGAAAAAGAAACGTGTTCTTGGAAAGAAACTCTGAAAACTGGAACTTTCCTCCTGTGGAGGATTCTTGTCTGGTGTGAACTGGGAGTCGAATCCCTGTGCCAGGGCCTCCCCCCTCCCCAGGAAGGATTTCTGCCCCCCAGCCCCTCTCCATCCCCCTCCTGCAGCTGGAGGCCGTTCCCCTGGGCCTGGCCCTCCCTGCCCTGGGCACCAGCCCCTCTCCAGCTCTCCTGGAGCCCCTCCAGGGATGGGAAGGGGCTCGGAGCTCTCCCCAGAGGTCGGGGTGCTTTCTAACTGCCAGTAAAACCCAATTGTGCTCCAGTCCCACCCAACTGGGATGCTGAAGCACAGGAGCTTGCTCACTGGGCAGCTCCAGGAGAGGGTGAATCACAGCCTGGCGCTCAGGCAGCGAAAACTGTTTGCTGAGACCTTTGAGTGCTTCATCAACCTTCGTTCCATCCCCCCAGTGCCCCCCACAGTGACTGAAGCAATAAACCAGAATCTTCTGGAAAGCCCCGCGGCGCCGGCTCCCGCTTTGGCTCCTCCAGCGTCTCCAGGAGCAGCTGAAGCTGCTGATGGGCCTGAGGCTGCAGGATCAGGTACAGTCACCCCACTGTAACAGTGGCCTCTTCTGATGGGGCCGTGGTGAGGTACGAACAGACCCCATCAGGGCTGAGGGTTGGGGGCTGTCCCAGTGAGGAGTAACACCTCCACTCAGCTCCTCAACTCTCACATCCCAGTCCAGGAACTCATGTAATGAGTCTTTATGTATGTAATGAGTCCCTGGGGGTGTTCAGGGCCAGGTTGGCTGGGGCCCTGGGCAACCTTGTGTAGCTCCAGGCCTGGAGGTTGGTGTCCCTGCCTGTGGCAGGGGGTTGGAGCTCTGGGATCCTTGGGGTCCCTTCCAACCCAGACCAGTCTGGGATTCCATGATTTACCTTCCCCAGAAAACCATTGAGGTGCATCATCAAGACCATGGTTACACCACACTCATGGTTACACCATGCTCATGGTTACACCACGAGCCCGATGCTGGGAATAAATACCTCAAAAACCTGTCTGGTTTAAAGACCCTCTTTAAAACAGAGATTTTAAGGCATTTATATACAGCACCAGACTCCAGGTATGCTTTGCACCAGTCCATCCAGTTTCTTCATGCTTCAGTTCCAGTCCTTCCCACAGCTCACCATGGAGCAGCCCTGCAGCACTGGTACTGGTTTCTTTGGTGTCTGATTCTCCTGTAAAACCTGCAGTCTTGGAGAGGCTTGTGATATATGGGCTGGGGGATGATGTGCTGGAGAGCAGCCCTGCAGAGAAGGACTCAGGGTGCTGGTGGGTGAGAAGCTCCACATGAGCTGACAATGCACACTCACAGCCCAGAAGGGCAACCCCATCCTGGGCTGCAGCAAACTGAGCGTGGGCAGCAGGTCTGGGGGGATTCTGCCCCTCTGCTCTCCTGAGACCCCACCTGGAGTCCAGCTCTGGGGTCCCCAACATAAGGTGGACATGGAGCTGTTGGAACAGGTCTAGAGGAGGTCACACAGATGATCCAAGGGCTGGAGCAGCTCTGCTCTGGAGCCAGGCTGGGAGAGCTGGGCTGGCTCAGCCTGGAGCAGAGGAGGCTCCAGGGAGATGTTACAGCACCTTCCAGTCCCTGAAGGGGCTACAGGGAATCTGGGGAGGGACTTTTTAGAAGGGCACAGAGTGATGGGATGAGGGGGAATAGGCTTATATTGGAAGGAGGTAGATTTAGATGGGGTATTAGGGAGGAATTCTTCCCTCTGAGGGTGGTGAGACCCTGGCACAGGGTGCCCAGGGAGGTGGTGGCTGCCCCCTCCCTGGAGGTGTCCAAGGATGGGACCTTGAGCATCCTGGGCTGGGGAGAGGTGTCCCTGCCCATGGCAGGTGGTTGATGGTCTTTGAGGTCCTTTCCAGCCTTAATCACTCCATGGTTCTTGCATTCTATCATACTTCTTGTTTTACAAAGAAGAAGGAAACCAGGCAAACCCCCTGGGGCAGGATGGATCTTCTGGGCTGGGTCACTGGTTTCATCTAAATGGATCCAGAAGAGCGATTTGAAAAGGGACTTTCTCCATCTTTCTGATTTCTTTCCTTCTTCAGTGGAAACATCTAAGCCAGGATTTAAGGTCTTCTCCCATTGTTCAGAAGGGCATTTTTAGATGTGGCTCCCAACCATCAGCAGAAGTTTCATTCTTAACATCTGCTCAGCAGTGTATCGGGGACGTTCAGGTCAGGGGCAGAGCCTGGGGCTGTGGGAACTAATGGCTGTGGAGGAGAAACCTCCTTCTTCAGCCTTCTGAGAACTTGTAAAACCTTGTCCCTAGACAGCAGGAATGTCCAACTAGAACTGGCTGGGGGAAAAACTCCTCCTTTAAGGGGGTTTTAGGAAAAGCAGCGGGTTGGTTGTACGGTGAACGGAGAGATGCTGAGACCACCAGCTCCTTCACCAAAGATGAAGGAGGCCAAGCTGGGTGTGAAGGAACACAGGACAGTGGGTGATTCACTGGATGGCTGTGCCAGGGGTGCTGATGGCTCTGCTGTGGGGTATATATGGGAATATACGGTGTGTTACGTGCTGCTCATGGGGGATCCAGTGGCTCTGGGCTCTTGCTGGCTGAGTAGCACCAGGTAGAGTCTCAACCAAACCAACATCCCTTGGCTGGTGCAGGTCAGGGTGCATCACTGTAGGATGTGAATTATGGGGCACAAAGCTCTAGTAGGAAGAGCACGTGGGTGCATTGAGGAGTCATAAAGGGTTATGAAGATGATTAAAGGAGTGGAGCATCTCCCCTGTGGGGATAGGCTGAGGGAGCTGGGGCTGTTCAGCCTGGAGAGAAGGAGCCTGAGAGGGGATCTGATCACTGGTTCTCAAGAGCTGAAGGGTGGGAGCCAGGGGGCCATGGGCAGCCTCTGCTCAGTGTCTGTGGGGACAGGACAAGGGGCAATGGGCTCAAGTTGGAGCCCAGGGAGTTCCCCCCAATGTGGGGAAGAACTTCTTGGTGGTGAGGGTGAGGGAGCCCTGGGACAGGCTGCCCAGGGGGTGTGGAGTCTCCTTGTCTGGAGAGATTCCAGCCCCTGTCCTGGGGACCCTGCTTGGGCAGGGGGTTGGACCCCATGGGCTCTGGGGGTCCCATCCAACCCCTGTGATCCTGTGACAAAGACCAATGGGACTGTAGTAAGGCATAAGGGAGGGGGGCAGTGGTGCTGAAGGACCCCAGGAGCCAAAGTCCCATCTTCTCCATCCATACCCCACTGGTGGGTGTTTCCCTTCCCTGTTGTTTAATGGCTTTCTGCGGTCTGTGTTTCTGCAGCGGATGCAGCGCGTGTTCCTGCCTCCGATGTCCTGCCCACCTCTGCAGAAGAAGCTGGCTCTGCTCTTGCAGGGGACACCAAGCCTCCTCATGCCTCAGCTGCTGGGGTTGCCCCTACAGCAGGAGCCGACCTTCTGCAGGGGGGATTTGCTCCTGTGCCCCAAGCCATGGCTCCCAACACCATCAGCGATGCGTCCACCCCAGTGACAGCGACGGGCTTCGCCCCAGCACAAGATGCCACGTTCTGTTACGTTATGGATTCAGAGTTTGCCCCAGCAGGAGATCTAGAATCTCACCAGGCTATGGATATGGGGTTTGCCCCAGCAGGAGACATGGAATCTCACCAGGATATGGGGTTTGCCCCAGCAGGAGACATGGAATCTCACCAGGATATGGGGTTTGCCCCAGCAGGAGACATGGAATCTCACCAGGATATGGGGTTTGCCCCAGCAGGAGATCTGGAGTCCCACCAAGCCGTGGATTTTGGGTTTGCCCCAGCAGGAGACATGGAATCTCACCAGGCTATGGGTATGGGGTTTGCCCCAGCAGGAGATCTGGAATCTCACCAAGCTGTGGATTTGGGGTTTGCCCCAGCAGGAGACATGGAATCTCACCAGGCTATGGATATGGGGTTTGCCCCAGCAGGAGATCTGGAATCTCACCAGGCTATGGATATGGGGTTTGCCCCAGCAGCAGATATGAAATCCCACCAAGCTGTGGATTTGGGGTTTGCCCCAGCAGCAGATGTGGAATCCCACCAAGCTGTGGATTTGGGGTTTGCCCCAGCAGCAGATGCAGAGTTTGCCCCTGCAGCAGGACTCAACCATCACCATGCCATGGACTCTGGGTTTGCTCCTGCAGCAGAAGCCAAGCCTCTTCCCACCGTGGATTCCGGGTCGGCCCCTCCAGCACCTTGCTCCATCTCTGCAGCTGACACCGAGGTTGCTGCATCTCCAGAGCTGATGGCACCCAAGTCTTCCCTTGAGCAGGACACGTCCCCCTTGGACACGCGTCCTCCTGGTGAGCGTGGAGCCCCGAAGGCTTCGCTCCGGCTCACGCGGCGTGACACGGCGCGGGGTGGCCACCGAGTCGGTGTCACTGTAGCAGTGTGCTCTGGGTCACACACAGTGGTGGCTGCACGATGGCCCTGAGGCCATCAAGTAAAATCCATGGGGCTTTAGTGGTGGAGGGTAGGATAGACCTCTCCCAAAGCATCTTGGGCAGAGCTCAGTTCTGCTGGCAAGATACAGACCAAGGAAGCTCATCCTGAGGATTTTTCCACTTAAACCATCAAATCAGACTATCTTCATGATCTTTTTCCTTCTTTTCTCTTACCTGGCATTCTTAGCAGTGCTGTATGGCTTTGGGGGACAGCCATAGGGACCTTTTAGTTCCTTCTTGGTAGGACTTCTTCTTGTGTCACTGTCATCCTCAGCTCATCCTGAAATCTCTATTGTCTTTCCAAGCAAAGGTTCTTCTCTTGCCAGTGGTCTCTGATCAGACTGAGAAACGTGATCCTGGGCAGAGGCCACACATGCAGATGGATCACAGGAGTTGGAGCCAGATAGTTCATTTCTTACCTTCTCCCACTCTTTAGTTTAATAAGTGATCCTAATGAGCAGGTTGCTGCTGCTGTGGAAGTGCATTAACCCTGAGTTTCTCCTGGAAGATGAGAATTAGATGAGGAGGGGATTTGTTTTTAACATCTTGCTTAACCTGGTCTAAATTAAAACTAAGAAGTGGTTTTGTTCTTCACCTTCCATCTGCAGAAGCGACTGCAAACGTGGAACAGTTCTCACAGGTTGCTGAGGCTTGTGTTGGTCTCTTAGAGAAGGCTGATGACAGCAGAGCAGCCCCCAGGCACCACGAGGAGTATCTTCCTGAGCAGACGAACCATCTCACAGAGCCAGGAGGTGAGAAACACAAACCTCAGCACAGAGCTGGAGCCAGCATGTCCCCACCAGCTGGTTCTGCCCCACTGGCCAAGTTCTTTCTCACAGACACCAGTTTCTCCTCCTTAGCAAGGACTGAGCAGCAGAGGTTTCAAGGCACAGAATCCCAGAGTCCCCAGGCTGGAAAAGCCCTTTGAGCCCATCGAGTCCAACCGTCCCTGTCCTGTGCTGACCCAGCTCCCTGAGCACCTCATCTCCCCTCTGTTAAACACCCCCAGGGCTGGGGACTCAGCCCCTCCCTGGGCAGCCTGTGCCACAGCCCCACAACTCTGCCAGGGAAGAACTTTGCCCTCCCAGCTGAGCTGACCCTGCCCTGGGGCAGCTTGAGCCCATTGCCCCTCCTCCCAGCTCCTGGCCCCTGGCTGCAGAGACCATCGCCCACCTCTCTGCACCCTCCTGCCAGGGCAGGGCAGGGCAGGGCAGGGGGGAGAAGGGCTCCCCTCAGCCTCCTCTGCTCCAGGCTCAGCACCCCCAGCTCCCTCAGCCGCTCCTCGCAAGCTTTGCTGCTCTCCAGCCCCTTCCCCAGCCTGGTTGCCCTTCTCTGGACACGCTCCAGGACCTCCAGCTCCTGCTGGGACTCAGGGGCCCACAACTGGACCCAGCACTCCAGCTGCAGCCTCCCCAGTGCCCAGCCCAGGGGCACAAGCCCTGCCCTGGCCCCGTGGCCACGCTGGCTCTGACACAAGCCACGATGCCCTTGGCCTTCCTGGCCCCCCGGGCACACTGCTGGCTCCTGGGCAGTCCCAGGCCCCCAACACCCCCAGCTCCTTCTCCCCAGCAGCTCTCCAGCCCCCTGCCCCAGCCTGTAGCGCGGGTCGGGGTGTCCCATGGGCAGGACTCTGCCCTTGGCCTGGTTCAACCTCATCCCCTTGGGCTCAGCCCATGGATCCAGGCTGCTCAGGATGGATTTCCAGCAGGTTATGAGTGTGCAGACCTGGGGATGGTTATAAAAGGGCCTTTGGAATGACCCTCCTGGAACTGGTTCTTCTCTCCCTCCTCCTCAGGGGTTGTTCCAATGGCTGTTGGAAATTTCATGTATATTGAAAGTTCAACTAAAATTAATTACACCTGGAACTGTGCTGCAATGTAATTACCTCATACAAATTAAACCAGGGTATAATTAGCAGAGGTAGCAGTTCTGCAGTGTCTGCATGGGTATGTTCTCCAGCACACATGGCTGCAGATGATCAGCACAGGATGGGGCTCCAGCCTGATGCTGGTGCCTGTTCAGGATCCAGATTCCCAGGGGAAACTAGTAGAGTCTGAACTCAATTAATTACAAAAAGGGAAAAGCCTCAACCCACCCCCCACCCCATCCTCAACCCCCCAGAAGGTCTTTGCTTCATGTTTCCCCTCCGCCTCATTGTGTGTCCTGCTGCTTAAAAAGGGGTTGTGAGGTGATGCTGCCTGCTGTGCTGTGTCCTACAGCCTCCACCCCTGTCACATCTAAACCTAGAGTCTGTCCCCTCACCAGGCTGCTTGGGGGCTGCAGGATCCCTGGATTCACTGAATCACTGAATGTCAGGGGTTGGAAGGGACCCTGAAAGCTCTTGTACCAGAGCAGGGTCACCCAAACTAAATCCCACTGGAACATGTCCAGGATCGTGGGGTTTGGATATCTCCAGAGAAGGAGACTCCCCAGCCTCTCTGGGCAGCCTGGCCCAGGGCTCCAGCACCCTCCCAGGGACAAAGTTCCTCCTGACATTCCCATGGAGCTTCCTCTGCTCCAGCTGCACCCGCTGCCCCTTGTCCTGTGGCTGCCACCCCTGAGCAGAGCCTGGCTCTGGCCTCCTGACTCTCACCCTGTGCACACTGACAGACATTGATGAGCTCACCCCTCAGCCTCCTCTTCTCCAGGCTCCAGAGCCCCAGCTCCCTCAGCCTCTCCTCACAAGGAAGGGGTTCCACTCCCTCCATCACCTTGGTGTCCCTGTGCTGGGCTCTTCCAAGGAGTTCTGTGTCCTTCAGGAGCTGAGGGCCCTGATTCCTAAGGAACTGAAGCATTCTGTTTATCTTTTTCATGTTTCAGTGCCAGCAGAAGCAAAAGAAGCTGACACACTGGAGAACAAAGACCTTCCAGAAAGATCTGTCACTACAGCCGATGTTCCCGTGGCGGAGAAACAAGAGGTGGCTGAACACAACCACGTCCAACATGCAGAACCTCAGCAAGAACAAACCCCAGCAGAGCCCACAGGTACAAACCACCCCCGGGTTTCCCAGTGGAAATTCCCTCTGTGGACTCTTCCCCTTCTCCACTTGAATGAGCTGGAATCCCTTCGGCACCGGGCAGCTCTGCGGTGCTTTGCGTTGACCGGCGGCTCTGCTTGTGCTTCACCTGACCCCTTCCCTTCCCAAATCGCCCCTTCCCCTCCCTGTTCACCAGACTAACAGCTGGGATGGGTGCTGCTTGGTCACTGGGATGGGTTTGGGTCTCCTCTGCTGTGTGTGGAGGTTTGGAGCTCGCCGTCTCGTTGCCGTGACCGCTAACGGGTTTCGTTGGGATTAAAAGAAAGGCTCATTAATTCTTCCTGCAATAATTCCTACTGAAGACCTCCTTCCAAACTGAGGGTTGTAATTACCAAAGGAAAAAGGAATTTGGGGGGGTTTCCACCCCATCCTGGTTCCACTAACCCAGCCTCTCCCATGGTTGGAAGGGACCCCCAAGGACCATAGAGCTCCAGCCCCCTTGACATAGGCAGGGCCACCAACCTCCAGTCCTGGAGGTTGGTGGCCCTGCCTATGTCAAGGGGGCTGGAGCTCTGGTCCCTTCCAATCCAGATCATTCTGTGATGACCAGAGGCTGAGCTGTGGGGCCAGGACTAATGGACAAGCAACTGATGCCCTCTCTAAACTCAGCGGCTTGCAGCTAAGGAAGCCTCACGCTGCCTCTCACAGCGTGCATCCAATGACTCCCATTACAGAGGCTCTGCCTCTGAGTGCTGGGGGGTGCAGCTCTTCCTCTCCCCCTTCCCATTCCACCCCAGCTCTAGCCTCATCTTTCCACTGAACTTGTGTTTTCCCACTTTGGAAGGAAGCCAGTGAGGGATATAAATGTGGAGTTGGTATCTTGTCTGCCTGAGATGAAATGGTTCCTTAATGCATTTTTAAAGAGAGATAGCATGTCCCTGTGAGAACCCTTGCTTCTCAGGGAGTGTGGGGGGGAGAGCATGTACCAGGAATGATGTATTTTTAAAGAGCATTGATGTATTTATTGGTAGCAATTTAAATAGGGTTTGTTCTTATGTATCTACCCCAGCCCTGCTGAGGTGGGTTAAGAATGAGCGTGGTGGCATCGGTGCTGGGAGAAACAATCTGCCTGTGTGTCTGTATGGAGTGTTCTAGATGGTTAAAAATCACGATTAGAGTCTGTTTTGTTAATATATCTTTAAAGCCAGTAGTTGCTGTGATGTTTGAGTCAGGCTTCCTGTATTCCAGGTCTCCCTACTGCACACATCAGGCAAGCTAACAAAGCGAGCGAAGGCGGGTTTGGCAGAGCGAAACCTGCCCCGGTGCCTCCTACAGATGTACCGGAGGAACGGCTGCTAGGTGTCCCTCCAGAGAAGAATACCCACCCAAAAGTAGAGCCCTGTTTCCTAGAGGAGCTTGGATGTGTTGCTGGAAGGTCCCCTCGCAGTAGGGGTTCGCATAGGAAGCCGACTGAGCAGCCACCCCTTGGGCTGTCGGAGATCGCGGGGAGCTGTGGAGATGCCCCAAGGGAGAGCTGGGATTCGGAAGGGTCTCTGGCCATGGGGAAGAAAAAGAAGAAGAAACCCAAGCAAAGGAGAAACCAGCTGCCCAGGGCAATGGAGCTCTGGGATGAGAACGGTGCAGCCTCCAAAGCTCCTCCTAAAGAGTCTCCATTTGTTGGTGAACTGCAGAAAGTAGATGTCCGTCACGCAGCACCTGCTGAAGGTCCCAAAGAGCAGTCCCTGGCCTTGGGAAGCAGCGCTTCAGATGTTCCAAAGGATGCTAAAATAATGCCTGGAAGTCATATCCTGGGTGAACAAACAGTGCCAGCAGCAGGACAGCATGCCCAGAGACCCAGCGTGGCCTCAGAGCCTGGCTCGGGTGCCAACCGTGGAGCTGTGGTGAGACAGGAGGAAACGAGAGACGGTGGCTCACTGGTGCAATGGAAAGGCCAAAGCAGGGAGGTTCCTGTGGAGCAGGCTGGCCAGATGGAGGTGGGGGAGTCTCTCAGAGCAAAGGTGCCAAGCAAGGCTGTGGGAAGAGGTTTTCCTGATAAGAATGAGAAGAGGGAGTGTGAGGAGCCAAACCACGCTGTCCCCACGGCAGCGCTTTCGGACACCATCCCCAGAGCTCCAGAATCTCTCCTCTCTGGTAACACCAAATGTGCTCCTCACCAGCCTGAAGCTGTCAGTGACCCTGTGCCCAGGGAGCTTCAGGCTTCTGGTGGGTCACCTGAGGGAGTGGAGAAGGAGAGAGGCGGTTGTGAGAAAGGTGAAGGGCTCAAGAAGGGACCCCTCAAACAGTCGGCTCCTCCAGAGGCTGCCGCTCCGTCCAACGGGCTTCCGAAGGAGCCGAGGGCAGCTGGTGGAACTCAAGCAGTATCTTCTGATGAGTGTGTGGCTGTTGGGTTTAGTACATCAGGGAGAGCACTGAGTACCCCAGTGGGTCTTACTGAAGAGCCTGTGACCCCCTTAGTTACCCCAAAACCTGGGGAGGCTTCTGCTTTGCAGAGAAAGGCTGATGGCTTCTCCGAGCAGCCGGCTCTTCTGTCGGCCGAGCATCCCTCCTCAGCAGCAGGCAGAGCGGTGGTGGTGGATCCCCCTGACAGAACCAAAGGGAAAGGATTCCTTGTGTCAGAGCAGCAGACTGGGAAAGATCCCAGTATGGCACGGGGGATGGACAGGCCTAGGAAAAAAAGGGGGGAAGGGAAAGTTAAGAAAGGCAAAAGCTTCTCTGAGCAGCCGGTGCCTTCGGAGGACGCGAGCGAGCTGAGTGATGGAGCGAGGGCAGGTGAGGCTGGGAAGGAAGCAGCCAGCTCTGAGAAAGACAGAGGTTTCATGGCAAGAGGACACCCAGCTTTGGGCATCATGGACAAGCCCAAAAAAAGAGGGAGCGATGGAAGGAGTAAGAAAGGGGAAAGAAGCTTCTTCCAGCAGCCTTTTGTTGTGAGTGAGATGGATGTGAGTAGTTTTCCTGAGGGGTTTAATAGGACTAAGGAAGCTGGTGGGAAAGGCAGAGAGAGGGATGGTGTCACAGCTGAGCACGTGCAGGGGGATGTGGCAGCTGTAGCTAAAACACAGCATCCTGCTGGGCCGGTAACTGAGGAGCCTAAAGAGACCATTGGGTTGGGTGCCCAAGGAGAAGGGTTTGTGCTGGAGAGTAGGGGAGAGGATGGGAAGCACCTCGCTGTGGCTGACCCCAAAGTGAAGGAGGGAAATGTGATGGGTGACAGCAGAGAGGCTGGGATTGCTCCTGGGAGCGAGTCGGCTGCGGTCGGTTCCGGTGCGGCGCTGGCGGCAGATAAGCCTAGAAAGAGGTGTAGTGATGGGAAGAGGAAGAAGAGGGACCAGGGTCCGTGGGGATCTGCAGCTGTCCTGGATGCTGGTGAGACAGAAAGAGGTTTACTGGGCAAGGAGCAGGTGGCTGGTGGCACAAAGGAAGGGGCCTCTGCCAAAGGCACGGCGCCTGGTTTGGAAAGGGAGCTGGAGAGCCTAACCAGAGAGGTGCTGGAAAAGGCTGAAGGACAGGGTGGCAGTGGAAGGGTCTCAAATCAGCAGGTTCTTTCAGGCCATAAAATAGAGCCAGAAATAGTCAGTGCTAAGGGAAGCTGGCCTGTGAATGAAGGTGAGGAGCTGGGTACCTCTGTGGCTCTCCCAGGGCACGGCACGGCCACAGCTCCGGCACGTGGTGCCACCAGGGAGCTGGTGGTGGAGAAGCAGAAGGATGAAAGGAGAGATGGGAAAGGCAAAGAGGTTGAAAATAGCCTGGACCAGCCTGTTGTACCGGGTCTGGGTGACATCCCTGCAGTGGGCAAGGAGGTGGGAAACCAGAACCATGCTCAGCCTTCTGACAGAGGCCAAGAGACTCAGTCTGGTGCTTCGGAGTGTCTGCCAGAGGACCTGAGGGATGCTACTGCAGCACAAGCTCCTGCTGTCCCTCTGGAGCCAGGAGAATCCCACATGAGTAGGAAAGAGAAAAGCAAGAAGACAGAGACCAGCTCACAGCCACCATGTCTCCTGGAGCCTACAGCAGGAGCAGAGCTGCTCCCTACTCCTGACCTGGAGATCAGCAGCAAACCCCCAGTAGAAAAGCCAGCTCCTTGTAGTAGGGAGGGTGAACATCCCATCCTCAAGCATCCCACAGCATCCCCTGATAGGCCTAAAAAGAGGGGTCATGATGGAAGCAGGAAGAAGGGTAAAGATGCCCCTGAGCAGCCGCTGTCTCCAGACCTGAACCCGACCAGGAGCGATGCGCAGCCTCCCGTGGGATGCCAGGTGGGGTATGGAATGGAGGCCCTGGATTTTGTAGATGAGAACAGAAATATCACAGCCTTTCCCCTTGGCCCTCAGATGCTTTGGAATAATAAAGGAAGCAACTTTGAATCCTTTGCTCAGACTGGCTCCAATAGCACTGGCAGTGCTTCTTCTGGCTCCCCAGAGCAGAGAAAGGAGGGTGCAAGAGGTCAGGACCTTCCTCCTCCTCCTCAAGCAGGGGCAGGGATCAGCAGCACTGAGCCTGGATCTCTGATGGAGGTAGAGATGCAGAAATCTTGGAAGCAACCAATGGATCTGGGCCAGCAAGAGCCTGGGAAAGAGGTTTCAAAGAAAGATGGTGAAACCAAAGGTGAGGCCGGGTCCCAGGCTGGGAGCGCAGCAGGAGAACCGCTTCCTTTGGATCCTTTGATTAAAGGGGATGTGCAATCCAAGAAAGCCCCTGGTCACCCTCCTACTGCAGCAGAGGTGGATGATAAAGAAATAAGACCCACTGACCAAGGCACTGGTGGCCCTTCCTCAGCCCTTCCGCAGAAGGTGGCAGCTCCAGAAGCTGGAGCAGCTCCCATCAGTGCCAAGGGGACAGAGGAACTGGCAGCGATACCGGTGAGCCAAGCAGAAGCTGCTGCACCAGCGGTCGCAGCTGAAGCATCGATGGAGAGTAAAGCTGAAGAGGTGGATGGGGGTGGTAGGGGGGAGCAGAGCTCACTGACGTGCCCATCCAGTTTGGACAGTAAAGTGTTGGAAGCAGAAGCTGTTGGTTTCGATCTTACAGCCACCCAACCGACCCCCCTAAGTCCTGAGAACCATGAAGGTTCCCCACAGCCTGTGGAAGAAGCTGCTGCTCTGGTGGGGGAAGCTCCCCTGAAGGATGCTCCAGCGCCGACATCCCAGCTGGATAAACCTCAACCTGCAGCTACAGAGAGAGAGGAGGGATGTGCCCAGCAAGCTGTGAAGGAGGCCAAGAAAGAGAGAGTCAAAGCTGCCGAGCAGATAAAAGGCTACATGAGACCCACAAAGTCCAGAGGGGTGCCCACCCTGCCAGCCAGGTCTGCTGCTCCAGACCGGGAGAGACAAAAGCAGCTGAAACCCCCCGGCACGAGCCGGCCGAGGCAAGAGCAAGGTGTGTGCGTGGTGTTTGAGCTAGCAGCAGTAATCCAGACAGCTTGCCTGCAAGCCCTTGCTGTTTGTCAGCACCTTGGCATGACTATGTGGTCGTTAATCCCCCGTGGCACAGGCGAGCGTGGCATGCCTGGTGTCCTGGCTGCTGTGGAGAGGCTGTTGGTTCTGCTTGCCTGTCTCACCGTGCTAATTCCCAGTGGCTGACGGGCTGACAGCGTGGGCTCAGCTCCAGAGCTCTAGGTTTTTAGCAGGTTTTATTCACCCCAGGGTTAGTTGTACATCTCTGGTGTCGGGTGATTAAGCAAACTTGAGCTCTTTGGCGTCCCCTCATCCAGGGTGGCAAGCACCCTTCATCCACGGGGCACCAGTAAGTCATCCTGGTCACCCAGTAGCACCGCGAGCCGCAGCCGGGCAGCGAGCGGAGCGTTTCCATGGGGGAACATCCTCCATCCCCAGCACGTGGCAGGGTTTGGTGTTCACCCACCTCCAGCTAACTGCAGCCACCCACTTCTCCTCCTGTGGTTGGTTAATGGCTCGATCCTAGGGTTTAATGACTCGATCCTAAGGTTTAATGAAGTGACCTTAAGGTTTAATGGCTTGATCCTAAGGTTTAAGTACTCGATCCTAAGGTTTAATGACTCAATCCTAAAGTTTAATGAAGTGACCTTAAGGTTTAAGGACTCGATCCCAAGGTTTAAGGACTCGATCCTAAGGTTTAATGACTTGATCCTAAGGTTTAATTAAGTGACCTTAAGGTTTAATGATGTGATCTTCAGGTTTAATGACTTGACCTTAAGGTTTAATGACATGATCTTAAGCTACCTTGAACTGCTACACCTGCAAAAGGTGCTTCCTTGTAGGATAAAACCCCTTCCTGAAGCAGAGCTGTAGCAGAAGGGTAGGGACAGCTCTAGGTTTTATGGCTTTATCTCTCTGTTGAGACAGTGGATGGGCTGGGAAGGGCTCTGGGCTGTTTACCCAGGGAACCAGATCCCTCTTCTCACAGGGAACGAGGTGGAATTAATTCCATGAAGTTCATAGGGATTTAAAAACAGAGACTGTGGCATGGAGAGAGCGAGATAAGATGAGTATTCTTGTCCTTCTCCTCACTCAAACCCTTCCTGGGCAGGAATTGGCATCTCAGCCCTGAGCTGCTGCAGAGGGCTGGGGAAGTTTCTCCGTGCCCTGAGGCGCTCCGAGTTTCTGCCTTGTCATCAGGCATGGAAGTTTGTCCCTGTTTCTGCTCCTGGGGAGTTCCTCGCTGCCAGTTCGCATGATGTAGCCACTAACTTAGAGCTGGAGTGTGTCTTAACATGCTGGTCAGGTTCTGGAGAGGTTTTGTAATTTTAATGAGTGTTGCATAACCCAAAGTAGTTCTATTTTAGTGGAAGTGGTGTTCTCTGCATGAACTTGTGCCTGCAGAAGTAATGCTCTTTGGTGCATGATGCTACGAAAGAAAGGGGAGGCTAAAGGCAGCATCTCTTCTCTTCCCTTTGGTTTTTGTTGGTTTTAAACAACGTTTCTTTATAAAGCTGTTCCACTGCCTGCCAGGAGTCTCTGTTTCCCTTTGCCTCTACTCAAGGGAGCAGAGGTTTAGTAGCAGATCCCTGAGGAATAAAAAGCTCCTCCTCCTGAATATTCAGCGCAGGTAAAGTGTGGATGGGGTTGAAGGATCCCATCGTTGGAGTGTGAGTAAGTTGGTCCATGTTTTGCATCTCAAAGTTGGCCTGGCCTCAGCTCATCACAGAATCATAGAATGGGCTGGGTTGGGAGGGACCCCAAGGGTCCCAGAGCTCCAACCCCCTGCCACAGGCAGGGACACCAACCTTCAGGCCTGGAGCTACACAAGGGTGCCCAGGGCCCCAGCCAACCTGGCCTGGAACACCCCCAGGGACGGGGCACCCACCCCCTCTCTGGGCAGCCCCTTCCAGCCCCTCCCCACTCTCTCTGTGAAAAGCAGGACCTGAAGCAGATTGAGGGGCTCCCATCCTTTCAGTGCTCCACAGACTCACGCTTGGTGGGCTGGGTGATTTTTGAGAGGGGCTCTGAGTGCCTGAGCTTGGTTTGGAGATGCTGTAGACACGTTCCTGTGGTGGTTTAAGCCCCAGATGTCGCTTCGGGTGGTCTCACGGTGACCGTGCGATGTCTGGGCTGGGTGACAAAGCTCTTCATGGGGAGGCAGCTTTGCTTTCCCATCCTGAGCTGTTACCCAGGCACATCTGTCTGTCTGTCTGCTGCCTGACTCAGAATGTAATAGCTGTTCAGTGAGTTGTGAAGCACCAGTGAAACCCACACTGAGCTGGCACAACTGGTGTGGAAGCACCTGAGGCTGCTGTCCAGGGAGAGACTGGAGCTTCCTGCTCCAGCACAAGGTAAAGCCAGAAGTCAGGGAAGGGGAGGTGTCCAGATGTCATGACCATGAACATGAGCAGCCTTGCTTATGGGAGATCATTTGAATGACTTTAGGCCTGATTCTAAGTTGAAGTTACAGATTAGATGTTGGGAAATGTGCTGGGCAGTGGGGAGGCTGCAGCTGGAGTGCTGGGTCCAGTTGTGGGCCCCTGAGTCCCAGCAGGAGCTGGAGGTCCTGGAGCGTGTCCAGAGAAGGGCAACCAGGCTGGGGAAGGGGCTGGAGAGCAGCAAAGCTTGCGAGGAGCGGCTGAGGGAGCTGGGGGTGCTGAGCCTGGAGCAGAGGAGGCTGAGGGGAGCCCTTCTCCCCCCTGCCCTGCCCTGCCCTGCCCTGCCCTGCCCTGCCCTGGCAGGAGGGTGCAGAGAGGTGGGCGATGGTCTCTGCAGCCAGGGGCCAGGAGCTGGGCCGAGGGGCAATGGGCTCAAGCTGCCCCAGGGCAGGGTCAGCTCAGCTGGAAGGGCAAAGTTCTTCCCTGGCAGAGTTGTGGGGCTGTGGCACAGGCTGCCCAGGGAGGGGCTGAGTCCCCAGCCCTGGGGGTGTTGAACAGAGGGGAGATGAGGTGCTCAGGGAGCTGGGGCAGCACAGGACAGGGACGGGTGGACTCAATGGGCTTAAAGGGCTTTTCCAACCTTGGAATTCTGTGATCTGTGATGGGGCCATGGGCTGGACAGACCTTGTCCTCCTGTTAAGGTAGCAATTCCCTGCTTCAAGGTTTTATGGTTCTACCTGTCACCAGAACTTGCCCAACACTCGGTCTGTGTATCCCCGGCAGGACTGTGACCCTCGTACCGCACGATGTCTCACACCCACCCGTATCCACCATTTCTCCTGGCAAGGGAATAACACAGGGAGATGTTTGGCAGGCCTTGTGCTGACTCCTACTAACTGAAATCTCTTCAGCCAGGCTCCCAGTGCTGACACTGGGTGTGCTGGGGAGCAGCAGGGTGGCTTCTGAATTGCAGCAGCTCCGCTACGCGCTGCTAAAATAGGTACCGGCTCCCTCGGGAGCCATGGCAACCGTGATGCTGCAGAGTTCTCTCCCTGATGGAAGTTGGGTGGATCTCTCAGGAACTGGGCGCTCACACATCTCCTGTCATTGATTATGTCAGTCAGCAAACTTCTCTGATTTATTATTTCCAGAGGAGGGGTCAGAGGAGCCCCGGAGATGTTCAGAGGGCTGGAGCAGCTCCCCTAGGGAGAGAGGCTGAGGGAGCTGGGCTGGGTCAGCCTGGAGAAGAGAAGGCTGTGGGGGGACCTCAGTGCAGCCTCCCCGTCCCTGAAGGGACCCCAGGAACAGGAGGGGAATCAGCTCTTGGGAAGGGCAGAGACTGGCAGGACAAGGGGCTGGAGTGAAGCTGGAGGAGGGAAGGGGGAGAGGAGAGACTGGGGGGAAGTTCTGTGCAGAGAGAGTGGTGAGGGGCTGGAAGGGGCTGCCCAGAGAGGGGGTGGGTGCCCCGTCCCTGGGGGTGTTCCAGGCCAGGTTGGCTGGGGCCCTGGGCAACCTTGTGTAGCTCCAGGCCTGGAGGTTGGTGTCCCTGCCTGTGGCAGGGGGTTGGAGCTCTGGGACCCTTGGGGTCCCTCCCAGCCCAGAACATTCTATGATTCTATGATTTTCCTCTGATTTTTGACTTTGCAGCTTAAAGTTAAGCACTGTCAGATGTGGGGCTGTTTGTGCAATTTGAGTTTAATCCCTTATCCATCTCTGGGATTTATTTCAGCTTCTTCTTGTTGTTGTTGTGGTAGGAACTGCCCCAGATTCTTCTGACAAATGATTTTATACCTTTTAATGTTGGGAGGTGGCTGAGGCGATAACCCAGACACGTGGGATGTGATCAGCCTGAGCCTGTGTTACAGCTGAAATTGGGGCTGGGGTATAAGAAGCAGGGTCCTGAAATCAGGGCTGGGCTCTGGCCTGGGGGGTGGTGAAGGGGGGAAATTGTGGTGGGGGGTTTGTTCAGCCAGGATGGAGGGGTTTAACCCAGGCCTGCTGCTGGCATCGCTCTTCCCTTCGCTGCTCGTGCCGCGGGCTGTGTTTGCAGGGTCGGGCCAGGGCTGCGTTGAGGCCCCACTGATGGGCTCAGTGGCTGCTGGGTAGTTGGGGTGTCTGCACCAGGGCTAGGACTCAGCAGTCCCCCAGCACCCACTGGGGCATGGGAAGGGGGAGAGGAGCTGGGGCAGCCAGGCAGCTCCAAGGGGTGTTCCTGCTGTGTAACGTCCTGCTCCGGGTGTAACGGGCTGGGATAGTGTCCTGCTCCATCCCTTTGTCCTGCCAGTCTCTGCCCTTCCCAGGAGCTGATTCCCCTCCTGTTCCTGGGGTCCCTTCAGGGACGGGGAGGCTGCACTGAGGTCCCCCCACAGCCTTCTCTTCTCCAGGCTGACCCAGCCCAGCTCCCTCAGCCTCTCTCCCTAGGGGAGCTGCTCCAGCCCTCCGAGCATCCCCGGGGCTCCTCTGACCCCTCTCCAACAGCCCCACATCTTCCTTGTGTTGGGCCCCAGCTCTGGCCACAGGACTCCAGCTGGGGAGGGCAGAGCAGAGAGGGACAATCCCCTCCCTGTCCCTGCTGCCACCCCTCTGCTGATGGACCATCAAGTCTGATTCCTGTTGGACACTTCATTGCAGGTTTTTCTCTTGCTCTAAGTATCAATTACTGTCTTGCCTTTGAGATGCAGCACACAACGTCCTTTCACACTGCAGTGTGAGAAGAGGAACCACAGATCTGAACACTGGGAGGAACTTGTGTCCTCAGGAGTAGTAGTTTTGGCTTTAAAGTGCTAAGCCCCCCGTGCCTTAAGAGTTCCCTCACAATGGGGAAAAAAACCCTCTGCATAGACTCGCTCCCTTGCTCACCGTGGCTGCTGGGCCAGCTCACAGGCTGTTCCTTACTCTCAGTGCTCATGGTCCCATTCTGTGCTGCTAAGAAACCAGAGCTGAAACACCCCAGAACCTTCTGCAGCCACAGGGAAGCCCTTTCTCTGAGTATTTCCCATTCCTGGTGCCATCCTAACGTTAGGGTGGTTTAGCATCCCCACAGTAACCTGCTGTTCATGGAACAGCTGCCATTGTCCTGTGGGAGCCCAAACTGGAGTTGGGTTTGTCCAGTCGGTGCCGTGATCTGTAGGGATCTGTGGATCTCCTGGAGAGAGTCCAGAGGAGGGACAGAGATGCTGAAGGGCCTGGAGCATCTCCCCTGGGAGGAAAGGCTGAGGGAGCTGGGGCTGTTCAGCCTGCAGAGAAGAGCCTGAGAGGGGATCTGATCACTGGTTCTCAAGAGCTGAAGGGTGGGAGCCAGGGGGCCATGGGCAGCCTCTGCTCAGTGTCTGTGGGGACAGGACAAGGGGCGATGGGCTCAAGTTGGAGCCCAGGGAGTTCCCCCCAATGTGGGGAAGAACTTCTTGGTGGTGAGGGTGAGGGAGCCCTGGGACAGGCTGCCCAGGGGGTGTGGAGTCTCCTTGTCTGGAGAGATCCCAGCCCCTGTCCTGGGGACCCTGCTTGGGCAGGGGGTTGGACCCCCTGGGCTCTGGGGGGCCCTGCCAACCCCTGTGAGTGTGTGAGTCTGTGATTCTGTGATTGCCTTTGATGATCCTGGCTGGTCCAATCACTAGTAACAACGCTCAATTAGAGCTCACATTAGTGGGGATGCTGGCGAGGAGCAGCTCAGCATCCTGCAAAGGGATGTTGCCTTAGAAACCCGTGCAGAGGATTGCACGGAAACCAGTGTGGTTGGAATAAACCCAAAAGGCTTTAGGAGGGATCAGTAATAGCTCAGGGAGTGCAGCAAAAATAGAAACGCTGGGCTGATTCATCTGCTGAGGCTGGGAGCTCACAGATTGGGTATTAAGTCGTGACGTGCTGCTGTAGTGATCTGGGGGTGCTCTGGTTGTCGGCACGGTCTCAGCCTGGCAGCCACCTTTGCCCTGGCAGAGCCAGGTGAGGATCCCATGCAGGGTCTTGAGGAGCTCGGCCTCATGCTTGGGGAAACAACATGAGGAGAGGCTGAGGGAGCTGGGGCTGTTCAGCCTGGAGAGAAGAGACTGAGAGGGGATCTGATCACTGGTTCTCAAGAGCTGAAGGGTGGGAGCCAGGGGGCCATGGGCAGCCTCTGCTCAGTGTCTGTGGGGACAGGACAAGGGGCGATGGGCTCAAGTTGGAGCCCAGGGAGTTCCCCCCAGTGTGGGGAAGAACTTCTTGGTGGTGAGGGTGAGGGAGCCCTGGGCCAGGCTGCCCAGGGGGTGTGGAGTCTCCTTGTCTGGAGAGATTCCAGCCCCTGTCCTAGGGACCCTGCTTGGGCAGGGGTTGGACCCCATGGGCTCTGGGGGTCCCTTCCAACCCCTAGGATTCTGTGATTCTGTGAGCAGGGAATATAGCAGGGGAGCTCAGATCAGTGACTGCAGATGGGTTTAATGCTGGCACCGGGATGAGTGCTGTGTGCTGCCCTGATGGGTGGAATCCTGTCAGCTCTACCTGTGAGGAAGGGTGGGAATTAATGATGATAAGAGGATGTGAGCAGGGAAAACACAACCTTCCTCCTTGGGAAGGGGCTGCTGTCTCGCCGCCGAAAGGTCATGAGGAGCTCCAGGCTGTGGGTGAATCTCCACAGCCAGAGCTGGAGAGGGTCTGACTCGCAGGAGCTTGTAACTGTTTCTGTGCCTGTAGCTGAGATGGTCTGGAAAGGAGACACTGAGGGGAGCCAGAAGGACTGTGGGCACAAACTGTGGGCACAGACTGGAGCAGAGGAAGTTCCCCCTGAGCCTGAGGAGGAACTTGTGTGCTGGGAGGGTGGCAGAGCCCTGGGCCAGGCTGCCCAGAGAGGTTGGGGAGTCTCCCTCCATCTCTGGAGCCATCCCAAGCCCTGATCCTGGGCGCTGTCCTGTGCAGCTCGAGGGGACCCTGCTCTGGGGGGGTTGGATGGGGTGATCTCCAGAGGCCCCTCCAACCCCACCAGCCTGTGATCCTGGAATTACCATTCTAACCCAGCCCCTCTTTACCATCAGCCCTTTCTCCCTGGAGTTGCTTGTTTCTGGAACGTTCTCCCACCCTCCTCCTGTGTTTCCTTCACTGACTCCTGCTGCTCCTCTGAGAACTGCTCAGGGAATGGAAGATTTGTCTGAGTCTAGAGGAGAACCAGGACCAAGCTGCAATCTCAGGGCTGGTTGTGTCATGCTGGGTGGTGCTGAGTCTTGTCACAACAGCTGTGACATTGCTAATTCCAAAGGGGAAAAAAGGTTTAGAACCACAGAATCATTCAGCCATCCAGGTTGGAAACGACCTTCAAGATCATTAAGTCCAACCATCAAGTCCTACACCACCAGGACCTCTAAACCATCTCCTGAAGCACCATGTCCACCTGTTTTATGAACAGCCCCAGGGATGGCGATTGCACCCCCTCCCTGGCAGCCTGGCCCAACGCTTCACAGCTCCATCCATGAAGATGTTTTTCCTGATATCCAGCCTGAAAGTCTGACGAGGTAGAGACGCAGGAGCTGAGCTGAGAGTGGGGATCTGGAAACGGGACACTGTGGGCACGCTGGAGCCGCTGAGATGCGTACGAGCCCGATGTCACCTCCATTAATGTCCTGAGAAACTTTGCTGCTCTCCAGCCCCTTCCCCAGCCTGGTTGCCCTTCTCTGGACACGCTCCAGGACCTCCAGCTCCTGCTGGGACTCAGGGGCCCACAACTGGACCCAGCACTCCAGCTGCAGCCTCCCCAGTGCCCAGCCCAGGGGCACAAGCCCTGCCCTGGCCCTGTGGCCACGCTGGCTCTGACACAAGCCAGGATGCCCTTGGCCTTCCTGGAAGTACCAGCCCCTAAATCCACGTGGGGTTTCTCCTCTATTATAAGTTTTTGCTTAAAAACCCACCAGGAAAATCAGCTTAAAACTCACTGGGTGGTTTTAGGTGGTTGGACATCTTCCCTTCATCCCTGGTGATGTGCACTGAGTGATCAGTATGGATTGAGGTCAGCTGGAAACACCTCACTTGGGAATGGACTGCAAACCTCAACCCCACATCAGATACAGGAGGGAACTCAAACCTTGAGGTGAGAGGTCTGGTTTTCCCTCTAGCAAGGCACCTAGGGATATTGTCAAATGCAGAAACAGCTCGGTGAGGAGCTTTGGAGAAGGGAAGGTCGTGGGTGGAACTATTCTGGTTAATTAGAGGGTGTCGAGAAAGATCCATATAACTTCCAGTTCCTTAGTCATTGTTTTTAAATATAGCAGTGCCTTAAATCCAGAGCTTAAATACAAGGAGATAAGTGTGTGGATGGTGGCGTTTCTCAGCAGCAGGTTAAATTCCGGGGGCGTAGCGTAGCTTGCAGTCTCCTGCTGTTAAAAATACGTTGCTGCTCTGTTAAACTATAGCAGGGAGTCCTTTAAGTGCTTGGGCTGCAGTATATTGATGGCTGCACTGGAAATTGGCTTTAGAATCATAGAATGGCATGGGTTGGGGGGGACCCCAAGCATCCCAGAGCTCCAGCCCCCTGCCACAGGCAGGGACACCAACCTCCAGGCCTGGAGCTACACAAGGGTGCCCAGGGCCCCAGCCAACCTGGCCTGGAACACCCCCAGGGACGGGGCACCCACCCCCTCTCTGGGCAGCCCCTTCCAGCCCCTCCCCACTCTCTCTGCACAGAACTTCCCCCCAGTCTCTCCTCTCCCCCTTCCCTCCTCCAGCTTCACTCCAGCCCCTTGTCCTGCCAGTCTCTGCCCTTCCCAAGAGCTGATTCCCCTCCTGTTCCTGGGGTCCCTTCAGGGACGGGGAGGCTGCAGTGAGGTCCCCCCACAGCCTTCTCTTCTCCAGGCTGACCCAGCCCAGCTCCCTCAGCCTCTCTGCGTAGGAGCTTTAATTGAGGATGAATCCGGGCTGGGCACTTAAGAGAACAGGCAGGTCTGCAGTTTGGGAGTGTGTGGAGTCTCCTTCTCTGGAGATATTCACCCCCCATCTGGATGCCACCCTGTGCGCCCTGTCCTAGGGACCCTGCTTTGGCAGGGGGCTGGACTTGATCATCTCTAAAGGTCCCTTCCAACCCCTACAGCTCTGTGCTTCTGTGATCCAGGCAACTGGCCTACAAGGAGTATTCAGCTCTCTGGGGTAGGTTCCTGGTTCAGCTGGGGACATGATGTCCAAAATTGAAGCCATGGGTAGAAAAGCCTCTCTGGGGGTGCTGGATTTGAGGGGCTTCACAGGCCGGCCGAGTCCTGCGCTTGGTACGCGCTGAGGCTGGTTTGGATTAGCTCACCCGCGGTGTGTGAAGGGCTCGGGGTAAATTGAGTGTAACAGCCAAAATGTGGCTCCAAAGTCCTGTGAGGTGTGTTCAGGATTAAAAAAAAAAAAGGAAACAAGGAACCCTGAAATTTACAGTATTTAAGACTAAAACCCTCCCCGACCTGTTCCAGTTCCTTCTGCGGCTTCTGAGCGCGACGGCGGTTTGTGAATTGTGACAAACCCCCCCTCATGACAGTGACACTTGTGATCACTGTTGACTCCAAAAGAATCTATTAAAATCCGTGGAAAACAAAGCCCTTGTGCTGAAAGAGGTCGTTCTGTGCTGTGGGGTTTGGGGAAGGGGGGGTTAGGGGGGTGTGCTGTGTTTTGTTCTCGCTTACGGGGAGGAAAAATCGCTGACCCTGGTTCCTAAGCATCCCTGAGAAGTGGCTCATCAGCAGGAATTAATACTTAGGGACCTGCATCCATCGGGATGGGCTTTGACAGGGGAAAAGGAGATGGAGATATGTCTTAACAGCCTGAGAAACGCTGCTCATGGGGAGAAATCATCTTGCTGGGATGATTAAACCCCTGCGAGCACCCAGCCGGCGATGGGTGCTGCTGTTAGAGGAGCATATTCCTCCCCCTGCTTCCCCAAGGATACATCCTGACGTTTTTCCTTTGAACTAGCGGCCGTAGCCAGTAAATGAAAGCGTGCAGCAGGCAAGGGGGGGTGGGGAGAAGGAGTTTTGTCATGAATACTGGGGGCACGGTGCGTGTCGTCACCGGCGCCAGCAGCCTGCCTGCTCGCTCCGGCTGGGAGCTGCTGCGTTAGAGGCGGCGGGAGGAAGCGGAGCCATCGGAGATGTCTCTCTCCAACAAGCAGCCGGCACCGCTCTCCGAATACAGCCAGCTGTGCAAAAGCAAGAACCAGGAGAGCTTCCCAGAAGCCTTTCTCTGCATGGAGTCCCCCAAAGACTTCAGCAAAACCGAATTCGAATGGCAGAGGACTGAGGGGAAGCTTAATGAGATTGGCTTGAACGTAAACTCAGGGGGACCGATTAAGGATGGGCTCGTTAAGAACGCTGGCTTCACGGATGAGGACAAGCTCTGCTTCTTTGAAGGGAAACTAGACAAAGAGCTAAAAATAGCTCAGAAAGACAAAAGAGAAATCGAGGTGCAAGGGAAAAAATACCAGGCGGCTGCGGGTCACCTTGAGAGCTGGTCCTTGATTTCGGAGACGTTTCCTTCTGTGGAAGGGAACTTTGCCAACCCTAAAGCTACAGATTTTCATGTGGGACAGGCAGGAGCTGAAAAACCTGGTCCTGGGCTGGGTAAAAACGAAGCCATCACCGACCAGGAGAAGGCAGCCGGTAAGGCTGGAATGGAGACCAGATGCCAGGCAGACCCAAAGCTGCCCAGTCTGTCCGTGTCGGAGAGCGATCCCGGTAAATCTGTGAAGGAACAGGAAATCAGTGTCTGGAACCCAAATTTTCACCCTATCCTGCCTGATGGTTCGGGGTCTAAAGAAGCAGCTGGGAAGAAAGATGGAGCCCCCAGCTATTGTGTAATTGGGGTGGTAAATGACAACTACGTGCAGAGCGGCTCCACTTCTCCCTCAGCGGCATCTAAACCCCAACCTCCGACTACCACTGTGGAGCTTGCACAAGATGACTCCAAAAGTAGTTACTTCCATAACGCCTCTGAAATGGAGGAAGAGATGGAAGACAAGCTGAGCTGTGCTGATGACAGCAATTTCCTGAACAGGGCTGCCCACCAAAGGAAGGCGATGAGGCGTGCGATGTCGGAGTGCTCTCACTTGTCCGTGCCCCTAACCCTCAACCTGGCTGATAAATACCCTGAGCCGGTGCTTAGAGAAGACGTTGCTACTGGTTTGCTCTCTCCTAATAGCAGCCTGAGCCAGGGCTCAAGCCCCACAGCCAGAAAGCCGGGTGCTCCAATGAAGAGGTCAATGACCGTGTCAGAAGAGCAAACATCTGTCTGCGGCTCGGGCGCGGAGCAGAGCGGTGAGGGGCTGCCCAGCCTCACGGTGAAGGAGCACCGGGCCCTCCTGGCAGAGGAACCGGCTGCCAAGAAGAGAGAGGAGTGGAACAGCAGCAGCAGTTCGGGCAAGAAAGAGCTGAGCAGCCCGGGTTTGTATCACAGCAAGCTGGAGCAAATCCCTGAGATCAGCAGCCAGGACAAAGAGAAGGAGGAGAAGGGGGAGAAGAGGAGCGGTGCCGATGGAGCTGCTGGGTTGGAGTCTCCCAAAAGCAAATGCACAGGGATGGAACCTGGCAAAACTGCTCTGCCAGAGAGAAAAGGAATCGAGGTCAGCAATGTGCAGGGCTCTCTGTCTCCCAAGCAAGCAGATTTGCCACGTGATGGTATGTTGCTGATTTTTACCTCTCTGGGGAGTGAGGAGACAGTCGCTGGGAAGCCACTGACTGATGGGACAGAGGGTGGGCGGCGTGGGGCACCTGAAGGGACCGGCACGGTTTGGGTCCTGGTGGTTAGAACAAAGGATGTGGTTGTGGATGGATGAAAACAGAGGGAAATGGGGGGGGGGAAAATCCCTGTTGCCTGGCTGGTTCTGCAGCATCTCTCACAGCCCCAGCTGTGGATTGCTTGCTGGGGTCCTAAACCTGACAGGAGCAACCTGTGCTCTCCTTACTGGTACTGGGGCTCTCTCCAGTGCCCTCTTGCTCAGATTTGTGGGCTGGAGTTGAGAGCATTCCCAAAGTCCATCCCCTCCAATCTCTGCTAAAAAATCTGGGGGCTGTGCTCTTCCCTTACCCTCATCAGCACCTTTTGGTGCTCCTCTCTGAGGGGTGGCTGGCTGGAAGGGTGTCTGTGGGTAAGCTCTTCCCTGGCTGTGGCGGTGCTGACACTCAAAGTGGAATTTCCCTGGCGCTGTGTGGAACCTCTTTCCTGAAAGCTGGGTACAATGGAGCCTTTCCCATTGCAGAGCCTCAATAGCAGCTTGTTTTATTTTGTAGAGGTTTGTTGTTTGGGTCGTGCTGTGATGGATGAGCTCAGTCTTCCCGGATTTAAAATGTGTGAGAAGAGTCGTTAATCTTTGTTCTCCAGCCTGGAACAACATCTCTGCCCCTCCTGCCAGCTCCAGACAGCAATAAACCTGTTTTCCTGCCCCCCCCAACACAAAGATTTTGGGTGTGAGGATGGTCTGAGGGCTTTGTTTGATGAATGTATTAACAAGAGCTTTGCAGGGGAAGAAAATGTGTCAGGGAGTAAAGACAAAAGACTTGGGTGAGAAGGTTTGCAGCCAGCTGGGCTGCTAAACCTTCAGGGGACTAATAGATGAAGGTGGGAGAGGAGAGGGTGACATGCAGATGGGTAGAGGGATGTGCTTTTGGGGTGTCCTGTCATGACATGGGGTAGGCAGAGCCCCAAAACACTTGGTTTGCCCCAGGCAGCAGTAAGTGTGGCAGGGATGCTGAGCAGGGCGCTGTGCTGGGCTGGCTGGAGGCTGAGAGCTCTTCCCGGCGTCGCGGTGTGTTGGTGACACCCAATGGTCAGCCCCTTGGCTCCTGGGCTCTGATCACCCACCAGAGACAGAGGATGATTCCAGTTTGACTTCTCTCTAGTAATTTCTCTGGGATGCTCAGTTTCCAAGTCTCATGGTGAGAGGTCCATGGGAGGTGGCTCTGGCAATCCCAACCTCCCCGCTCCGAAGCGCCGACACACCTTCCCTTCTCCCCGGTCCCCTGTCTCCTGGTTACCTTGTTCCTCACGGTCTACTTGGCTCACAGATCCAGAACAGCTCTGGCAGTCATGAGATGAAGTAGTGTCAGTCTGGGTGGCAGCATGTCTCAGATCCTTTGGAGCCCAAGAGGGATGTCAGATCCTTTCCCACTCAGCGTCGCTCCGGTTGAGGGTCATCAGAGCGATGAGGTGAGCTCCTGGCTCCCAGCTGCTGGTGGGGGAAGACCCTGGAGATGTGTTTGCTTGGGGGTGAGCAGGAGCTCGGTGGCTCTGGGTTTGCAGGGGGCTTGGAACAGGCTGCCCAGGGAGGGGGTTGAGTCACCATCCCTGGATGTGTTTAAAAAAGGGGTAGATGAGGTGCTCAGGGAGATGGGTCAGCACAGGATGGGAACTGTTGGACTCAATGATCTTTAAAGGTCTTTTCCAACCTGGTGAGTCTGTGACTTGCATGACGGAGCCATCAGACTCCTCCATGGCTTACACACACAGTGAGTAGGAGTGATGTTGGTGACAACTGGGGTGGTGACAGGGGAATGTCCTGTGTCTGTGCACACCTTTCACATCACTGGATTTTTGGGGTGGGGGGTGCTGCTGTCATCCACCCTGTGGCTGAGGTTTTGTTGTGACAATGTGGTTGAACAAGGAGCTTCACAGTTTGGACAACCAGGAAACCAGGTCAGGCTTGGCTGGCAAATCCTGCCAGGGCTGAAGAGGCAGCCAGTTTCACAGCACAGATACATGGGGGGGGTAAATCAGAACAACATTTAAAACAGAATCCAAAGTGGATTGACATGTTTGCCCCCTGAGGGGCTGAGCATCAGCGATGTAAAGGTCACTGCAAGATAGGGATGCTCAGGGTCTTCTGCTCGGGTAGCTCTTTGCAGATGGCTGATTTGTATCACCTGAGCTTTTGCTGAGCATCTGGGTTTGGAATCCCCCAATTCTTGTGCTCTCGAGGTCGAAGGCTGGCTGATCATCCTCAGAACCATAGGCCTGAGTGTGAACTGATCTGGGAGTAGCTGCACTGGCAGCTCACAGCCTTTCAGGAGTCATAATGTGATGAAATTGTAACTTCTTTACTCCCTTCTCCAAAATTGCCCCTGGTTGGGTGAGGGTTGGTTTGTCCTCTTGCTCCTCAGTAAGAACCCAGCTCAGGATTCATTCTCTCCTGGAAGGAGCTGTAGCAATCAAAGGTTTTCTTTGCCTTCTGTATGTGCTGCTTGGAAATGGGTGTTGGAACACAAGAGAAATGAGATAAAAATTCCTTGGATGCTTCTGAAGGGCTTTCAGACTGTGAGGAGCTTTGCTTCCTCTCCCCTGTTACAACAGGAATAGCTCAATCAAGCTTGGCTTAAGTATGGAGCTGGTTCTAAATCTGTCCTTGGTGATTTATTCATGGTTAAATTACCCCTTCCATATCCTTCTCCATTTCCCTGGCCTCAGTCTTGGCATCCACCTTGCAGGTCTCCTTCCAGTCCCAAGGCAGAGTGTCTGAAATGGCCAATGCTCCTGTTTTATCTGACAGAAGGAGGATTTTCCTTCTCCTCAGGTTTCTCCAGCCTTTCCTAAGGTAGCCCTTATGTTCAGGGTTCTCTCTGCACCAATGTGGGGAAGAACTTCTTGCTGGTGAGGGTGAGGGAGCCCTGGGCCAGGCTGCCCAGGGGGTGTGGAGTCTCCTTGTCTGGAGAGATTCCAGCCCCTGTCCTAGGGACCCTGCCTTGGCAGGGGGTTGGACCCCATGAGCTCTGGGGGGCCTTTCCAGCCCATGTGATCCTGTGAGTCTGTGATCATTGCACCTTTTTTCATCCTAAAAGCTCCTGGACACGTTGTCCAACCTGATACTCATCTCTTGGGTGGCGTCTCTCCAAACCTTGGCTAGAAGTCCCTTTCCTGGGTGCTCCCCAGCCAGGCTTTGTTGGGGTTCTTCCCTAAACCACTGCATCTCCCAGTTTATTAAGGTGACCTGGGATTGTCCATAAACTACCACGTCCTGGCAGATGGCTGGCTGTTGGTGTGATGCCACGTTTAGTCTTAATTTCAGCCCACAGATTGGCAATACCCCTTTGAATCACCTGTGTACCCACGACCACTGTCTCAAGCAAGGTGAGTCCTGGCTGCAGACGAAGCCTGAGCAGAGCTGAGCTGGTCCTGGATCCTTGTTTCATCCTCAGTCACTGTGGATCCTCAGTGGATGGAAGAAGCAGCCGCCTTGTTCCCTGTGCTGAAGGGGAGGGTTGATTCGTGCTCACGCTGCCTGTGAGCTGCTGCGTGACCTATTGCACGTACCTAATGTGGCACAGAGAGGATCCCAGACTGGGCTGAGCTGGGAGGGACCCCAAGGGTCCCAGAGCTCCAACCCCCTGCCACAGGCAGGGAAATAACAGCCCAGTTCCTCTCATAAGGAACTAAGGATGCTCGTTCATGTGCTGCTAGTGGTGTGGCTGGTGGCTGGCTGGGCTCCTTGTCTGAAGGCATCATGCTCTTAATGAGAAAGAATCACAGAGTCTTCGGGGTTGGCAGGGCCCCCCAGAGCCCATGGGGTCCCACCCCTGCCCAAGCAGGGTCCCTAGGACAGGGGCTGGAATCTCTCCAGACAAGGAGACTCCACACCCCCTGGGCAGCCTGTCCCAGGGCTCCCTCACCCTCACCACCAAGAAGTTCTTCCCCACATTGGGGGGAACTCCCTGGGCTCCAACTTGAGCCCATCACCCCTTGTCCTGTCCCCACAGACACTGAGCAGAGGCTGCCCATGGCCCCCTGGCTCCCACCCTTCAGCTCTTGAGAACCAGTGATCAGATCCCCTCTCAGGCTGCTTCTCTCCAGGCTGAACAGAGAACAAGTTCAGTCAGAAGAGGAAGGGTCGTGGGCTGTGAGAATGGGGAGAGTCTGGGGGTGATCAGGGATCAAATGTGACCAAATTCCCATCTTTGGGAATCCCATTTTGGGAATTGATCCCATTTGGGGAATTTGGCATGTTCAGCAGCACCTGTAAAAGAAACGTTGGCATCTCTCAGGGACTGAGCTCGTGATCGGTGCTGGAGGTGCAGATGTCCTTAGGTGGGTTCCCTCCTCCCTACCACCTTCCTTAAATCCAGCAAAATCTGCTGGCTGTTGGAGGGACACTGCCTTCCAAACAGTGGTTTGCAGCAGGTGCATGAGCCTTCCTCCTCCCCTTATCTGGGAGAATGGTGGGATGAGCAGGAGATGGTCAGGACCAGAAGATGGGTTGAGAGTGGCTTCTGCAGGATGATGCTTGTGGCCACCTGCTGCTCTTTCCCAGAAATTCCTGCCACAAGCTTGAGGTGATGCCTGGGGCAGGACTGATGGGATGGGAATTTCTACAGGAGGGTTTCCAGGAGTGCTGGGCAGGATAGAAGCTTATAAAATGCCATGTCCAGGGCCAGAGATGTATCAGCTCAGCTCATCCACGGGCTGGAAAGACCCTTTGGACCAGCTTCTCCATGACTTGGTGTTGATAGCAGGTGAGATGCTGCAATACGGGGGTTGGACCTGGTGATCTCTTGAGGTCCCTTCCAGCCCCTGTGATTCTGTGAACATGGGCTTGGGCTGGTTGGATGATTGGTGACATCGTGTCTCTGAGCTTAAACGCTTGTAGCTGCTCCATGTTTGGAATGGTGAGGCTGAAAACAGCCTGGCCAGGCACTGCCCATCCTTGAGAGACCACCTGGAGATGCTGTGAGGCTTCACAGTGTCCACACCAGCCTGGGGGGGCAGAGGGAGCTCTGGGATCAGGCCCTGGGGAGGAGATGGCAGGTGAGAGCTGGATTTCTGCCTAAACCAGGACTTGTTCCATTCGTTGGTGCTTTTGTCTCATGAGCTTTAAACAAAGAGCCTTTAACTGATGGTGATTTTGGTGGTGAAGCAGCAGCTTCTGGGTGCTGATGGCTGCAGAAGAGCGAGCTCGTGCCTCTCTGCAGCATCTCTGGCCACAGCTGCAGTGAACGTGGTCTGGTTTGGTTTCTAAGGCTGCTTAAGAGGGGGAGGAGAGCTGGGCAGTGCCTTATTGCTTAATCTCTTTCTCTTAATGGATTTTTGAGTTGATTACTCTAATCCCTATGGGAATTACAGAGCTGTTTGGTTGAATGGTGTTTCAGCTCAGCTTAGCCTGGGAGATGGCCCGTGCTGAGGATGAGGAAGATGGGGGCCTGGCCTCATTGCAATGCAGCTCTGAGGCCCCTGTGGTTTTGCAGGAGGTAGATGAGGGCTCCTGGCTCGGTGACCAGGGGAAGGCAGGTGACATACCCACCTCTGACATGGGAGCCAGCACCTTACCCAGGGGCTCTGAGCGATACGCGCTCGGGTTCTGTGGTGGGTTAGGCCTGGCTGGAGGCCAGACACCCACCAAAGTGGGTCCATCACTCCCCTTTTCAGTTGGACAGGGGAGAAAATAGATTTTGAGAGGCTCAGGAGTCAAGATTAGGACAGGAAGACATCATCCTGTCCCCAGCAACATGGGCAAACCAGGCTCAACACAGAGTGAGGGAAAGTCTCTACTTTATGACACTACAACCCCAGGGACACCAGGGTTGGGTAATGAGCAGCTCAACCAGGTCTTCAAGCACCTTCCCCCCACCCCTCCCTTCTTAGCCAACTTTAGCCAGGGTTTTGCTCCCTTCTTCCCCCCCGTTGTGGCACAGGGGGGGCAGGGACTGGGGAAATGAGGTTCTTGGTCACTTCTTCATGAACTGTTTTCCTTTTCCAGACCTTACAACACCTCTACCACCCCCCCACCCTTCTCTTCTTAGCAGACTTCACTCTACTCATGATTTCACTCCCTTCTCTGGGGGCAAGATGCAGCTGCTTGCATTTCTTTTTCTCCTCAGTGTGACTCCCAGAGGTGCTGTGACCATCACTGGTGGGATTGGCCTTGGTCAGCAGCAACTTTGGCCTTGAATCTGCTGTGTCTACACTTTGAGGCCTGTGGAGAGCTTCTGGCTGCTCCCTGCAGCAGCCCTTTCCTGCAGCCCCCCGTTCCCTCCCAGCACCCAGCTAGGCAGAACTGTGACAGGTACCCCCTGGAATGCTCATTTAGCTCATGAATAAAGAGGAGACAGGAAAACAAGGTGTAACATCTCAAGAACCTTCCTGGTGCACAGCATCTGCTCACCACCATCCTCCCTCTTCCCTCATCCTTTCACCTACCATGGTGCCAGGAAATGGAAATCTTTCCTCTTGGCCTTTTGAGAGAAGCATCAGTGGTGTTAGATGGGGCTCTGCACCTGGAGAAGGAAGGTCTGGGAGTGCTTGTTCTGGGAAGAAGTTGCTGTGTGGTGTCTGAGAAGTAGGCACAGGGAGGCTTTTCTTCCATGGTTTGTAACACGAGGTGGTGAGGTGGCTGAACTTCACCCAGGTAACTCTCAGGTGTGTTTCTGTAAGTGCTTGTTCCCAGTTTTGCCTCTTCAGAGAAGGAAACGTGCCCAGCAAAGGGTTTGAGGCCTGGGCCTCCTCTTCCCACACACAGGAACAGCTTGGCTCTTCCAGCAGAACCGGCTGTGAAGGGATCTGGAGGACGTGGTGGGCTGTGTCTGCTCTCCTCTTGGCTCAGCTCAGTGTTGCCTCGCGCCAGCCGTAGCCCTGATGGTTTGGATTCTGCTCCTGGAGTGGAGTAGCCCCTGGGCTGGGCACTGGGGAGGCTGCAGCTGGAGTGCTGGGTCCAGTTGTGGGCCCCTGAGTCCCAGCAGGAGCTGGAGGTCCTGGAGCGTGTCCAGAGAAGGGCAACCAGGCTGGGGAAGGGGCTGGAGAGCAGCAAAGCTTGCGAGGAGCGGCTGAGGGAGCTGGGGGTGCTGAGCCTGGAGCAGAGGAGGCTGAGGGGAGCCCTTCTCCCCCTTGCCCTGCCCTGCCCTGGCAGGAGGGTGCAGAGAGGTGGGCGATGGTCTCTGCAGCCAGGGGCCAGGAGCTGGGAGGAGGGGCAATGGGCTCAAGCTGCCCCAGGGCAGGGTCAGCTCAGCTGGGAGGGCAAAGTTCTTCCCTGGCAGAGTTGTGGGGCTGTGGCACAGGCTGCCCAGGGAGGGGCTGAGTCCCCAGCCCTGGGGGTGTTTAACAGAGGGGAGATGAGGTGCTCAGGGAGCTGGGTCAGCACAGGACAGGGACAGTTGGACTCGATGGGCTCAAAGGCCTTTTCCACCCTGGTGACTCTGGGATTCTGGGATTCTGGGATTCTGGGATCATGCCCTCACATTTCAGTGGGAGATGCTGCAGTGAGATGTCCTTCCCTCTCTCCTTCAAGCCCCCCCTCCTCCTGTCCCCTTTCCCCCCAGGAGTAATTCTGCTCTGGATGCTGACTCAGCAGAGCTGAATTTTCTCCCTCATCGAGCAGCCAGGGAGGAGAGGGGCTGAAGGAGCAGGGCAGCAACCCCTGCTAGAGCTCCCAACAACCCATCTCTGACGTGTCTTCCCAAGGTCTGCTGCCACGCTCCGGGGCACAGGCAGACTCCAAAGTTCCTTAAATCATTCTTTGCAGACTAATGACCAAATCTCATTAAACACTTGGCAGCTTTTCCTAATATTCCCTGTAACGAGGGAATCTTCCCAGGCAGCTCCCTGCTCTGGGTGCCTCATAATTAAACAGTGAATGGAAGCAAAGGGCTGGTGCCCAAATTCAGGGGGCACAAAGCAAAGCTGTCCTGCTGTAGTCTCTCAGGCTTGTGTCCCAGGTGGAACCTGGGTGAGGGTCCTGTTGTCTGATATAGGGAAGTTCCCAGCTCTCCTGGGTTATCATCATCATCATCATCACCATCACATTCTTCTTTTTTTTTCTTCTTCTTTTTCTTCTCCTTATTTTTCTTATTATTATTTTTCTTCTTCTTTATCTTCTTTTTCTTCTGCTGCTACTTCTGCTGCTGCTGCTTCTTCCTCTTCTTCCTCTTCCTCTTCTTCTTCTTCTTATTATTACTACTGATGACTCTCTCAACCTCTGACCTGCAGCCTGGTGATGCTCTGTTTCCCCTCACATTTAAAACAACCCCATTTGTCCTGTAGAACCTTTGTGTCCTCCCTGGTGATCTCATGCTTTGAAGTTACTCACTCCAGATTTCTTGTAGAGCAGCCCATAATGACAATGGGAACTTTAAGTTCTTTCCTGTAAGTTCAGAAGGATGGAGGGACCTTAAATCCTGATGTTTTGGAAGCTGCATTGTTTTGAGGAGCTGTGTTAGGTTCCGTGGGCAGAGGAATTCATGCTGCAGAGTGGATGCTGTGATAGCACAGAGCCCCAGGCTGGTGGGGTTGGAGGGGCCTCTGCAGATCACCCCATCCAACCCCCCCAGAGCAAGGTCCCCTCAAGCTGCACAGGACAGCGCCCAGGATCAGGGGTTGGGATGGCTCCAGAGATGGAGGGAGACTCCCCAACCTCTCTGGGCAGCCTGGCCCAGGGCTCTGCCACCCTCCCAGCACACAAGTTCCTCCTCAGGCTCAGGGGGAACTTCCTCTGCTCCAGTCTGTGCCCACGGCCCCTTGGCCTGTCCCTGGGCCCCCCTGAACACAGCCTGACCCCTCCTCCTGAGCCCACCCCTCAGGGGTTTCTCAGTTCCCTGTCCTGGTGCCGGGGGTGGTTCCCACCTGGGTGCAGGACCCTGCCCGTGCCCTGGTTGAACCCCAGCAGGTCCCTCCCTGCCCAGCTCTCACTGGATGGCAGCACAGCCTCCTGGCAGCTGGTGCAGCTGCTGCTCAGGGGATGTTCAGTGGGATGGTTTGCTTTGGAGGGCAGGACTTCTCCTCCCTCTGGTGCTGGACCTGGCTTGGTGTGGCACGGTGACTGCCACGCTAACGAGGGTCGGTAGGGTTGGCACACGTTGGAAGGAGGTTTCCATGTTCCCTCTGTGCTGTGGGACCTTCCCTGTGAGTGATCCAGCTCCCTTCAGAGAGATGGGGAGGTTTGCTGGTTTAATTACCCTGGAGGCTTCGTTCACCTTTGTTTTCCCTCCAGAGCAGCACTGGAGATGGGTGCTGGTGGTGCCAGGATGACCCTGCCCCTGGGGCAGGTCTTGCTTCCCACAGGCGTTCGGGGCTGGGGGGCGTTTCCCATAATAAACAGCCATCCTGCAACCTCAGTTCTGCCTCCTCCTCCTCCTTGTGGTCAGTACCAGCAAGCTAACCCAAAAATCAGTATTTAAACCCCTCCAAGTTACAAAGTCTCCCTTCCTTTCCCCCTTGTTCCCCCCCAGCAAAGCCAGAAGACACCAAACCAGCTGAAGCCGTGACGGGGAACGATATCACAACACCTCCCAACAAAGAGCTTCCTCCCAGCCCTGAGAAGAAGACCAAGGTAGGTGTCCTTGCACCTCCAGCCTCTTCTCTCCTCTGGTTCTTAATTTTCCCTCTGGTTCTTAATTTCTCACCTGCTTCTTAGCCATGGCAACACGAGTTCTGTTCTCTGAGCGGCTGTGTGTGGGCGTTTCACCGCAGCTGTGACATCCCCTCACGGAGCTGCTAACGGACTGGTGGCCCTGTGACCAAAAGTGGCTTTAATAACCCTGGTTTTGATTGATTGAGCTTGATTTAAAGCACTGTTAAATTGGCACTTGGATGGTATCGGTGGTGTAAACAGGCATGAGAACACTTCTGCCAGGCTGATGCTCTCCAGCACGTTAATTTGTGGTGCAATTAGTGCTCCAAGATCTGATGGTGTCCCCTTGGAGAGACACCTGCTTTCAGCAGCTGGCATCCCTGGGAAAAAGCCACCCTAAATTCTCCGAGCTGTGATGTGAGCAGGGGGGTTCCCCATCCCCTGGGAGGCTGTGGGAGTTGGATGGGATGAGGATTTGTGTGGATGTGACTGGAGAGCGACGCCCTGTGTCCTGCACTCAGGCCTGGGCCCCAGCAGCACCCCGATTCCTACTCCCAGCTTCAGCAGCGATCTCTTCTGGTGCTTTAGGTGTCTCTGGCCTAAATCCTCTTGGCTTTGAGTCCCAGGGGAGCTCGGGAGTGGGCTCTGAAGGCAGCACTGCCCTGCTCCTCCACACTGGCCTTTGTCACGCTCAGAAAACAGACAGTGGGGTCAGTTCTGTTGCGCTTCAAACCTCATCTTTGCGTTGCTGCAGCTCAGGAGTTCTGGGTTCTGATGTGCTTGGGGTTTTTGGGTTTTTTTTTGGTTTACGATGCGTTTTTCGTTGTGTTTTTTTGTTTCTTTCTTTGTTTTTATCCTGGATTTTGCTTTCTGACCAAACCCCCATAAAGCCTCCTGCATCCACATCATCTACCAAGCCCGCCGCGCCGAAAACCCGGCCCCTGCCCGCTACCAGCCCCAAACGGCCAGCCTCTGCCACGCCTGGCCCAAACAAAAAGCCCTCCAGCCCTACAGCAGGTGCTCCTTCGGCCACTGCCGCTAAGCGCCCGGCCACCGGTGCTGCACGGCCCTCCCTGACTCCAAAAGAGACTAAGCCAAAGGTAAGGGACCAGCAGCCTTCTGTGGGGGGAGCTCTGGAGCCCCGTGGTAACGTGCTGGGTGTCTCAGCCAGCAGTCAAAGCTGGGGTCTAGGGTTGATTGTGGGAGGGAATGGGTTCCTGGGGAGGAGAGGCTGAGGGAGCTGGGGCTCTTGAGCCTGGAGAGGAGGAGGCTGAGGGGTGAGCTCATCACTGTCTGTCAGTGTGCACAGGGTGAGAGTCAGGAGGCCAGAGCCAGGCTCTGCTCAGGGGTGGCAGCGACAGGACAAGGGGCAGCGGGTGCAGCTGGAGCAGAGGAAGCTCCATGGGAATGTCAGGAGGAACTTTGTCCCTGGGAGGGTGCTGGAGCCCTGGGCCAGGCTGCCCAGAGAGGCTGGAGAGTCTCCTTCTCTGGAGACATCCAAACCCCATGATCCTGGATGCATTCCTGTGTACCCTAACCTAGGTGACCCTGCTCTGGCAAGGGTGGGACTGGATGAGCTTTGAAGGTCCCTTCCAACCCCTGACATTCTGGGGTTCTGTGAAGATTGAGATGATCCCCCATGTTATGAGAGCTGCAGCTACTCCTGTTGGAGCCCAAGCATTTAATTGCATCACCACAGAGGAGAAGTCTTGACTCTTTTACCCCGACTTCCCTTGTGAGAGTCATGAAGTACATGAGATAAGTCATTATGTCTTCCCAATACTAAGGGAGGAGGATGTTTCAAGTGTCCATACCCTACAGACACCAGGTAACTCTTAAATCCAGACAGGAGCACAGGAAGAGTGAATAGAGAGCTGCAATGCTGAGATTGATGGAGGGAAGGATCACTTTGGAGACTCTGGCTGTATCCTCATTAGGGTGTCTGGCCCTGGGGAGGAACTGTGGGAAGGTGACAATACACTGGAGATGCTGGGGATTTATTGGGATTCCCCAATAAAAGGAGACTTGTGGGCATCATAAAGCTGAGGAAGGGTGACAATGTGGGAGATGCCCCATGAGTTTTCCTGGGGTTCACCTGCTGGGTGGAGGAAGAAGTCCAAATGCAAACACCTGTTCCAGTGGCTCCCCGTTGCTGTCCAAGCTCTGGGGTTGCTGCTACACACAGAAGCTGAAATCACTGTGTGTGAGTGTGTTTGGGACCAAACTACAGCGACAAAGAGCCTGTGAAGCTCAGGGTAAGCCTGGACTTGAGCTGGGAACCAGCATCAGCAGCTTAGTTGACGTGTTTCCATGACTCAGAACCCCTTTCTGATGGAATCCTCATCTCATCCCGCTGTTCCCATGCGCTGGCTCCGTGTTTTAATACCTGAGAGCTCAGTCACTTCACAGTCCACTGACGTACCAGGGATGAAACAGATTCCCAAGTGAGGAATGAACCAGACACCAGTTCTCAGCTCCACGGGGTTTTAACACGTTTCTCCTCAGCTTAGGAAACATTTCCACTCCTGAAGGAGAGAAATCTCTCCCAGAAGTATCATGAGTGGAGCTTTCCATGTTGTTCAGAAAGCAGAGTCCCCTTGGCACAGACGTGCTGGAGCAGATCTGGAGGAAGACTGATACCCAGCAGGGTCGGTGCTCTGTGCCCCACACTGACCAGAGTCACTCCCTTCAGCATCCCTTAATTCTGCTTTTAATCTCCTGTGGTATAACATATAGAGACATAAAGATGAGCCAAGGGCTGGAGCAGCTCCCCTAGGGAGAGAGGCTGAGGGAGCTGGGCTGGGTCAGCCTGGAGAAGAGAAGGCTGTGGGGGGACCTCAGTGCAGCCTCCCCGTCCCTGAAGGGACCCCAGGAACAGGAGGGGAATCAGCTCTTGGGAAGGGCAGAGACTGGCAGGACAAGGGGCTGGAGTGAAGCTGGAGGAGGGAAGGGGGAGAGGAGAGACTGGGGGGAAGTTCTGTGCAGAGAGAGTGGTGAGGGGCTGGAAGGGGCTGCCCAGAGAGGGGGTGGGTGCCCCGTCCCTGGGGGTGTTCCAGGCCAGGTTGGCTGGGGCCCTGGGCACCCTTGTGTAGCTCCAGGCCTGGAGGTTGGTGGCCCTGCCTGTGGCAGGGGGTTGGAGCTCTGGGACCCTTGGGGTCCCTCCCAATACAAACCAGTCTATGATTCTATAATATCACAGCACTCCCTAGTTTTACATTTTTAAGAGCTGAAACAATTCCAATTCATTTCAGACTATTTTAGCTGTTGGAGAACCCTCTGAAGAGACCCCCAGTGAGATGCTGGTTTTAACATCCCCTCTTCATTTCCAGGTTGCAGACACAAAGACCGTGGAGAAGAGGACCTCCCTTTCAAAGGCTCCAACATCCACCACTCCTAAAGCGACCGTCAGGAGCACCTCTGCCACTGCCAAGACCACGGCGGCATCGCCCGTCGCTGCGGCTGCGAAGAACACGGCTACGTCTCCTCCCAAGAGGCCAACATGTGAGTTGTCCCTTGGTTTTCCCTGTCTTTTTGGAGCCAGCTGCTGGTTTCTGTTTGTGTAGACATCTTTCTTGTGTCCTCTGCTACGCTCACTGCTTTATTGTGGGTGTTTAGGTTATTCCTTGGCCCCATCTGATAATTAAAATTAGTCTCCTAAGGAGCAAGTTTGTGATCTTCAGGTTCAAAAGAAAAGAAACCCCCAAAACTAAGAAGAATTAATAAAAGGTTGGTCCTTTGAAATATCACAGCTTGGGAGAAGCTGCTGAGGTGTGAACTGGCCTTGCTGTCAGGTGGGAATTGATTTGGAGCTTAGTGGGAGCTGGAATCTCAACCCTTTTAATAGGACAGAAGACAGGATCCTGTGTCAAGGCACAGGGACTGAAGGTCAAACCTTTTTGCTCTTCCAAGAAGAGATCCGAATGACCTTCAAGGCCAACTTGGATCAGCTCGGTGTGATTCAGGGTTCATGCAATTACCCAACATGCTTGGGTTAAGAAAAAGGATGCTCTTGCCTCTGTGTGTTGCCATCGTAGTAGTTGGAATCAAGGCTAAAACCAGTCTGGAACTTGGGAGGAGCAAACCTCCAAAGAGGATGTGAAGCACTTGAGGAAGTCCCTCCGAAAAACAAGACTGGTTGAATAATTGAATAATTGGGGAGGTTTTTTACTGATACGGGAAGAATACAGAGTTGAAGTCACATCAGCTTCATCAGAATCCCAGAGTCCCCAGGTTGGAAAAGCCCTTTAAGCCCGTGGAGTCCAACCATCCCTGTCCTGTGCTGACCCAGCTCCCTGAGCACCTCATCTCCCCTCTGTTAAACACCCCCAGGGCTGGGGACTCAGCCCGTCCCTGGGCAGCCTGTGCCACAGCCCCACAACTCTGCCAGGGAAGAACTTTGCCCTCCCAGCTGAGCTGACCCTGCCCTGGGGCAGCTTGAGCCCATTGCCCCTCGGCCCAGCTCCTGGCCCCTGACTGCAGAGACCATCGCCCACCTCTCTGCACCCTCCTGCCAGGGCAGGGCAGGGCAGGGCAGGGCAGGGGGGAGAAGGGCTCCCCTCAGCCTCCTCTGCTCCAGGCTCAGCACCCCCAGCTCCCTCAGCCGCTCCTCGCAAGCTTTGCTGCTCTCCAGCCCCTTCCCCAGCCTGGTTGCCCTTCTCTGGACACGCTCCAGGACCTCCAGCTCCTGCTGGGACTCAGGGGCCCACAACTGGACCCAGCACTCCAGCTGCAGCCTCCCCAGTGCCCAGCCCAGGGGCACAAGCCCTGCCCTGGCCCTGTGGCCACGCTGGCTCTGACACAAGCCAGGATGCCCTTGGCCTTCCTGGCCCCCCGGGCACACTGCAGGCTCATGGCCACCCTGTTGTCCCCAGGGCAGGAATCCATAACCCCTCTTCCCCGACAGCAGAGTGGTGATGTAACTGTGCTGGGATATCTCAGGGTAGATGTACCCTCCGTGCTTGCAGCTCCAGGATATAATTAATCCTGGTGAGAGGAAGCGCTGCGCTTCCCGACAGCCACGTGTCTGATCTGATCCTCTGGACATCCCTGTGAGATGAATTTCGTGTGGTCTCGTATTCAAACCAGAGCCTGGAATGCCTGATGGGCTTTAATGAGTTCAGTTAATGTCTCCTTCCAAGCTGGAGAGACAAAGAAAGACGTGTTTGCTGATGGCATTTGAAAGGAGACGGAGTCAGCGATGCAGAGACGCCGGCAGGTTGTTCCAAGTGGCAGGATGTACAGAGGAAGAGGCTTGGGCGGCACCAGCGAGGGCGCTGGGCCGGTGCCAGAGAACAGGGAGAACTGGGTGGGCGAGGCAGGGATGAGGTCAGCTGGAGAACCTCCATCAGGAGCTGGAGCTGTTTTCTCTGGGTCTGGAAACGCACAGAGGAAGCGCGGAGGGGGGAGAAGGCAGGAGGAGAATGCAAGGGTGTGCTAGATGGGGAACAGCGTGGTGGGGGCCAAAGGGGGTCACAACTAGCCAAAGGCTAGTGGTTCTGCTTGGGTAGAGCATGTGCATCTTGAGGTAGCTCACAGACAGAGGTGGTGGAGACCTGGACCTCTTCTGGCCCGGGGTTAGGTTCTCGTTGTGGAGCACTGAGATGAAGTGTCTGTCTGAAGGTGGTACCTCAGGAGGACATCTGCTCAGAGGCACTCTCACTTCCTCATGGTCACACCCCTGTGGTGTGCTCAGATGTTCAGTCATTCTCCCCATTTCCCAGTGGGTGAATCGTGCCTGGTTTTGAAACTGAATGGTTTTGAAACTGGATGGTTTTGAAACTAAATGGTTTCAGGTATTGAATGTCAGCCACTTTCTCAGCTCCATGAGACCCACGGGCTGTGTGGAGCTCAGTTATCTTCTTCTGATTTCTTTTCTCTCCAGTTCCCCCTCTCCCCATAAAAACAACCTTCCTATCCCTGCAAACCCACGTTGGTCCTGTCTGTATGGTTTGCCCAGTTCAAGCTGTGGTCTCAGGGAACAGGGCTGAGGTTGGTTTGATGGGACCTTTGTTAAAAGGGTTTAGTATTAATTACTGTGTCCAGTTCTGGGCCTCTCACTCCGAGAAGGACATGGAGGTCCTGGAGCATGTCCAGAGAAAGGCAACCATTGATCAGATCCCCTCTCAGGCTGCTTCTCTCCAGGCTGAACAGCCCCAGCTCCCTCAGCCTTTCCTGGCATGGGAGATGCTCCAGGCCCTTCAGCATCTCCATAGCCTCCCCTGGACTCTTGAAGCAGGTTTTAGCCAAAGTTGTCCATCACTGCTAGTACAAAGGCTGGCATTTCGTTCTCAAAGAGCTCTTTCCAATGAGGTTCTCTTTATATTCTTCTCCATGCTTTTTCCTTGATGAACTTTGGGGTTTTTTTCTGCTCTGAGACTCACAGACACGCTTCTGCTTTGGCGTGTCCTCTGTCTGTGTGGAATGTAATCAGGTAGTGATCGTTGGTGTTTGCCCAGCGGTGCAGTTCAGTCTGTTGATTGATTTTTGGGTTTATCCAAGTAGAAGAGGGCTTGGAATACGTGCAGTGATGTCTGGTGTTGGTTAGAACTGATCCAGGGGTAACGCTGAGGCTGTAGATGGACAAACATGGCTTTGTGTTTGCTGTTTAGTAGAGAAAAGGGATTTGGGTTGGGGGGTTTAAAGGAATTAAATTAGGGTGGGAGTGAAATAAGGATTCAGAAAGTTCTTCTCAGACCTAAAATGCCAACCCCACGTCGGGTGTGTGGTGCAACCAGGGGCTGAACCAGCCCTTTGGCTGGAAAACACACATGAGACTTGCTGTCATCCCAGCCAGGTCTTGGGATGGAGCTCCAGGTCTTGAGGTGCTTTGTTCAACCCCTGAGCGATGGGGGCTGTGGGTACATGAGGAGCTGTGGAGAGTCCCCAGACTCCTGGGAAAGCTGTGCTGGGACTCCAGACTTCTCACCTGTGCAACCCAGCGCCCCTTCCCCGAAATACTAATGGTCCTGTTTTGCATTGGGCAGCTATCAAGACTGACACCAAGCCTGTGGAGGCAAAGAAGACCACTGCAAAGTCACCATCAGGTAACTTTGTCCCCTTTCCATCTACATCAACTCCTCCTTGCTGGGGGCTGTGTTTCCCTGCACATCTTCAGGGCTCTGAGGATGTTCATCTGGCATCTGACCCGTCTTCTCTTCCTCCCTTTCCCTCCCATTATTGCTGTCACAGCGGATGTGAGCCGCCCGAAGAGCGCTGCTGGGAACACCGTGAAGACCAGTACCACCACTCCCACCACCACCACTCCTGCTCTACCTGGAGCAGCCACCAGCCGCCCCAAACCCAAGCCCACTACAACCAAACCCACCACAACCTCAACCACGACCGCAACCGCCGACGCTAAGAAACCAACTACCAAGGCTGCCACTAAGCCCAGCGTTGCCACCAAGCCGCCTCGCCCCACCAGCAGCGTTTCTGCTCCTGATCTGAAGAATGTACGTTCCAAAATCGGCTCCACAGACAACATCAAGCATCAGCCTGGTGGGGGCAAGGTAAGCCCCACCCATCGCGGTGCCTCGGTGGTGTGTGCGCTTGGGAACTGCGGCTCTGAAGCGTTAGGGGGGCTCTCTGCTGATTTTGGTGGCTGTATCCTCACTGCTCTTCTTGTTTGATGCTCTGCAGAGCTCCTCTTTGGGTTCTTGGTTCATTCACAAGGCAGTGGCAGGGAAGGGAACCTTCAGAGGCCTTCAGAGCCTTCATGGGTCGTCCCTGGCAGCCAAACGCTGCCGTGCCAGTTAACTCTGCTGTGTGTCCTGCTGTAGGAACTGGTTGGTGTTGGAAGGTCAAAAACCTCACCTCTATTCCAAGCCTCTGCCTTTGAGTAGAGGAATTGAGTCTGTTGAACTCAAGGTGGAATAGCACACAGGAGATCTGGATTCAGATGTCCTTGTGTAGCTCCAGGCCTGGAGGTTGGTGGCCCTGCCTGTGGCAGGGGGTTGGAGCTCTGGGACCCTTGGGGTCCCTCCCAACCCAGACCAGTCTGGGATTCCAGGATTCAGGAGCAAGTTCCCCAGCAGCAGGGCTAGGGATGGGGACTGGAGCTGGGATGAAGTGTCTCTGTCTGGGCTGCTCTTCCCTAACCTCAGGTAGCAGGAGAAGGCAGTGGTGGAGGAGCTGTAGAGAACAGCACATACATAGAGAAAACCCAGGGCTCACAGTCAGTAACAGGCTTAAATTCCACCTTCACCAGGAGTATCAGCCGTGCAGGCGGTGAGGGGCTGGGGGGACGCCTGTAGCCCTCTTCTGAGGGCACAAATAATTGGGTGAAAGCTTCTCTGGGTGTTGTATACCAGACAGACACATCTTCACCCACCCAAACGAGCTGGCAGCTTTAATTCTCACCCAGTGGAACAACTCACCCCACTTACCCCTCACTGAGGTGGATGAACAGCCAGGAGCCTTCATGTTGAAGTCAGGGGTGCATGTCACAGGCAGCATCCATGCAGCATCGATCCATCCTTCAGTGCTATGAGTATCTTACTTGTACAGCCTCACAGCCTGGTCCTCAGAGCTTCAATCTCCAGAGGACACAACCCCCCCTGCTCCCCAAAACTGAATCTGCTGGAAAACGTGAGAGGAGGCTGGAGAGTGACCCATTGATGTGTCATAGCTTGGGACTGAGTGGGGGTTTTGGAAAGCTGCTGCTGGGCCAGAAAGGAAAACGTTGTGTCAGTTCAAGGGATTCGATTCCTGGGTTGAAATTGTCCTTAATCCTCTGAATATTTCCATGGAATCCTTAAATCTGAAGAGTTGTCCTTTCAGGACACTTGTCCTGTTTGTAGCCTTGCTCACGCTGGGGTGTTTGTAGAGCCTGAGGATGCTTTAGGAGTGCTGGGGTTTGGTTTAGTCAACCATCCTGTTGCTGGGAGGGCAGTGAAATACAGGATCTACACTGACCACCCCCAAAAGCCCACGAGTTCTGCTGCACTCACCTGGGTCTAGGTGAGCAGAACCCCAGCTGCTCCAACAGGAATTCTCAGGTAGTTGCTGATCTGTTTCTAAAAACCTGTAAATTTTCCCTCAGATTTCTGCTCTGGATTAACTGGATCCACCTGCCTGTCACAGATGGTGTGGGTGGGCCCTCAGCCCCCCCCCCCCCCCAGAGCCTCCCTGCCACGGGCAGGGACACCCCCCCCAGCCCAGGGTGCCCCCAGCCCCATCCAACCCAGCCTTGAACCCTGCCAGGGGTCCCAGGGCAGCCCCAGCTCCTCTGGGCACCCTGTGCCAGGGCCTCCCCCCTCCCCAGGAAGGATTCCTGCCCCCCAGCCCCTCTCCATCCCCCTCCTGCAGCTGAAGGCCGTTCCCCTGGGCCTGGCCCTCCCTGCCCTGGGCACCAGCCCCTCTCCAGCTCCCCCTGTGCCAGGGCCTTGCTGCAGTGAAAACCTCTGTCAGCCACTGATGTCAAGGCTGAGTCAGTCGCCGTGTGGGTGTGAGGTGGGAAGCAGAACCTCACCACGTCTGTACCCAGTGGAGCTCCAACAGCTCCAGGGCAAAGGGATTGGCCAGTGGATGGGGTTGCCTCCTGCACGTGAAGGACGTGGGTCTGCACTGCTCCTGGGGTCCTCAAAGATCAGGGTTGGCTGTTTTGGGGGGGACAGAATATAATGTACTGGGGTCACCTGGAGAGCTGCCATCGTGTCTGCTGGGGCAGAGCCTGCTGAAGGGCACCCACGAACTTCCTGAGCACTGGAGAACTTCCTTAGTGCTTTATGACCCCAGGGTGCCCGTTTCAACCTGTGTCCAAGTGCTGCTGCCCCCCCAGATCCCTTAGTCCTGCTATTCCCGGGCACAGGGTTGTGCCTTGGCAACACATAGGAGGTTCTCCGGGGTTATCCATGCGGCTGAGCTCACCCAGGCAGCCTGTGTTCTCCAGTTCTCCTGCCCACACGTTTGCTTGTGCTGGTTGAAATCACCCATTTGTCTCCATCTAGGGGAAAATAGAGAAAAAACCAGAATCAGCCGCTGCTGCGCGAAGGTCTGAACCCAGTGTGGGCTCTAAACCAGCTGCTGCTAAAGCAACCGTATCAAAAGAGGGTGTCCCCAGGCAGCCCAATGGGAAAGTGAGTTTGTTTCAGACTTTTCTCTGGGGGAGATGAAGGGAAACATTTCCATTTTGAGTCACCTTCCCTTCTCTTCAGCTCTCCTGCTCTCTCCTGTCAGCGTCACCGGTCCTCGCATGGACACTCTGCCCGACTCTCTCTTTGTGAACCCTGAGCTGGTCTCAGTTCTGTGTGGTCAGAGGTACCTTCTGCACACCAGTGTTTTACCTGTTGTCACTCTGGGGGTAGCCAGGCCTGATGCCTGGGAGAGGAGCCCCTGGAGAGCAGCCTTGCTGAGAAGGACCTGGGTGTCCTGGGGGATGAGACACTTCACATGAGGCAGCAGAGGCTCCTGCAGCTGGGAAGGGCGATGGGATCCTGGGCTCCATCAGCAGAGGGGGGGCAGCAGGGACAGGGAGGGGATTGTCCCTCTCTGCTCTGCCCTCCCCAGCTGGAGTCCTGTGTCCAGAGCTGGGGCCCAACACAAGGAAGATGTGGGGCTGTTGGAGAGGGGTCAGAGGAGCCCCGGGGATGCTCAGAGGGCTGGAGCAGCTCCCCTAGGGAGAGAGGCTGAGGGAGCTGGGCTGGGTCAGCCTGGAGAAGAGAAGGCTGTGGGGGGACCTCAGTGCAGCCTCCCCGTCCCTGAAGGGACCCCAGGAACAGGAGGGGAATCAGCTCCTGGGAAGGGCAGAGACTGGCAGGACAAGGGGGCTGGAGTGAAGCTGGAGGAGGGAAGGGGGAGAGGAGAGACTGGGGGGAAGTTCTTTGCAGAGAGAGTGGGGAGGGGCTGGAAGGGGCTGCCCAGAGAGGGGGTGGGTGCCCCGTCCCTGGGGGTGTTCAGGGCCAGGCTGGCTGGTGAGGCAGGAGTGCCCTGTGCTGCTTTAACTCGGTGTGATCAGGTTAACAGCCAGACAGGGACTGTCCCTCTGGAGGAGTCAGTGAAGTGTTACCAGATGCCGTGGCACTTCGGAGCTGCCGCGGCGCCCACGGCAGCCTTTCTGGGCCGGCTACGGAGCTTTGGGAACCTGTTCACAGGAGAGCATCCTCCTGCTTCCTTTTGTGCTTCCAATTTGCCGCCTCCATCTAGAATGTTCTCTCCAATAGCTTCTGCCACCTTCTGTGCTGTGTAAAATAACTCCAGGGCTAAGCTGGTGGTGTAACTAACCTCTGTAAACACGAGCTGCTGCACTAACTCGGTTACCGCCTCTGCCAGCGGAAGCTCGCTCAGCACAGTCCTTCCGGAACGTTCCCAGTCATTTCAGTGTCAAGGAGGAACAATTCCATTAAGGGAAAACTCATTGGTTAAAGTTAACCTGAAGGTTTAACAGCCTTCACTGGAATTGTTTCTTAGCCCAGGCTTTACTGCCTGGAGGTTTTGCCCACGATGGGAGCCAAGGCGGGCGGGTGGAAGTCGAGTGGGGACACGGAGCAGCTCGTAGCGTTGTTGGGAGTGGAGACCCCACAGCTCTGATCTGTGGAGGGAGGTGGCAGCTGAGCTGGGTCTCTCCCTGCTCTGGGGCAGCTCTGGCCACAGTGCTCCCAGGAAGCTCCCCAGGGGAGGTAGCTGAAGGCAGGCTGACCCATAGAAGATCCGATGGTGCGGCCTTCACGTTAGCGCTTGCGCTCTCACACTAACACTGTCTGTGCAGCCTCTCGATTCGTTCACTTCTGTTTCTCACTCTCCTCAGTCGCTTTCACACCTAACACTGAAGTTGGATTGAGTGTAACACAACTCCGTGTCTACCCACCGCGTTAGAGCGTCCACTCCAACCTGCCGTATGACAACTCTAACCAGTCCTTCCCTTGTGTTGTTTTCCATTCTGTAACGTTCCAGGTCCAGATAGTCTCCAAAAAAGCGAACTACAGCCATGTTCAATCCAAGTGTGGTTCCAAGGACAATATTAAGCATGTCCCTGGAGGTGGGAATGTAAGTATGGGCTCTGGGCAAGCTGTCTTTCTACTAACTCCTCCTCTTGTACTGTGGTTGTACGTGTCAGTCCTACGAATGCTGTGTTGGGGCAGAAAGGCACAAAGGAGTTTCAGGGCTTCTGGAAATGATGTAGGCTGGAGAATCTGTGATATTAATTTTTTGCCCATGGGATGCCAGCTTGAACGTGTGTGTGTTCTGTTTCATCCCACCATGAATACACCTGAGCTGCTTCTTGCGTGCCCTACGCGGTGTTCAGGCCCTGATCAGGCCCTGGTGTTCAGCAGGATGTGCTGACCCCAGGATAGATCCCCCTCTGTGATCAGTGGAGGTACCTCATCAGCCTGCTGACCTGTTTCAGATGTCAGACGGCTTTTAGATTAAATTAATTGGGGCCTAGAAGTGTGTGGAGCTCAGATACAGCCGGCCTGAGTGGAACTCTTCGTTGGCTGATAGAGCCGGCCCGAGCCAGATTCATTTCACTTCTTATTTCACAAGAAAGAGGAGGAGGAAAAGGCTCCAGGATTTAATATTTGAGCTGAGATCAATTTCTAAATCTAAAGGTTACTGGTATCCTGGGCAGCAGAGTTGAGCTTGTTAAAATAGAAGGTTAATCTTGTCGGTGTGCTCGGTTCGGAGTGTTGCGGCCTGTTCGGAGTGTTGCGGCCTGACAGTGTCTGGCAACACCCCCCCAGGTTAACTCGCCAGGCAATGGGGCTTCACAGCCATGACTCAGGCTCGGGGGGCTGGTTTCCATGAGGGCAGCTCCACATGGCACCGCCAGCCTGGTGCTCAGCTCTTCGTGCCAGGGAGCCTGTGGGAATACTGGGAGTGGGTGGTGCAATGAGACGCCCCAGGCCTTAGGCCCGAGGGAGCTTTTTCGGGTGGTGGTTAAATACGCCGAGTTCCTGAGGAGAGATCAGAGAATCCCAAAGGTTGGGAAAGCCCTCTGAGACCATGGAGCCCAACTGCCAGCCCAGCCCCTCCGTGCCCACTGTCCCCTGTCCTGCAGTGCCACCTATGCCCGTGCTCTGACCCCCTGGGGATGGAGACTCCCCATCCCATGCAGCCTGTGCCAGGGACTGACACCCCTCTGGGGAAGCCCTTTGCCCCCATCTCCAGCACAAACCTCCCCCCACACAACTCGAGGCCGTTTCCTCTGGTTCTGGAGCTCGTCCTGTGGCAGAAGAGCCCGACCCCCCGGCTGCCCCCTCCTCCCAGGGAGCTGCAGAGAGCCAGCAGGTCTCCCCTCAGCCTCCTCCTCTCCAGCCCCAGCCCCGGGGCCCTCAGCTGCTCCCGGCAGCCTCGAGCTCCAGCCCCTTCCCTGCTCCATCCCCCTTCCCCAGCCCCTCCCCATCCTCCTTGTGGTGAGGGGCCCAAACCCGACCCCGGTGCTCAAGGGGGGGTCTCCCCAGTGCCCAGGCCGGGGGACACTCCCCACCCCAGTCCTGCCAGCCACACCACTGCTGACACCAGCCGGGATGCAGTCGGCTGCCTCTGTCCCCCAGGCACCGTGCCGGCTCACACCCAGCAGCCATCGCCTGACACCCCAGGGCCTTTTCCACCGGGCAGCTCTGCAGCCCCTCTGCCCCCAGCCCACGGTGCTGCCAGGGATCACGTCTTGCAATGGTTTCCCTGCACCCAGTGCCAGGGAAACTCCTGGCGTCCTTGCGCTGTGCAGTGCTCAGGGTAGGAAACAGCCCCTCTGAGAGCTGGGCTGGCTCTGCCTGGAGCAGAGGAGGCTGGGGGGGCCCTCAGAGCCCCTTCCAGCCCCTGAGAGGTGCCTGTAGGAAAGCTGGGAAGAACTGTTCCCCAGGGCACGGAGCGCCAGGACGAGGGGCCATGGGTTCAACTCCAGCAGGGCAGGGCCAGAGGAGACCTGAGGGAGAAGCTCTTCCCTCTGAGGGAGGGAGGGTGGGTGGGGAGACCCTGGCCCAGGGTGCCCAGAGAGGTGGGGGAGGCCCCATCCCTGGAGACACCCAAGGTCAGGGTGGATGGGGCTCTGAGCGACCTGCTCTAGTGAAGATGTCCCTGCTCGCTGCAGGGTGGGATTCAGTGGCCTCAGAAGGTCCCTGCCCACCCAGCCCAGTCTGGGATGCAGTGAGTCTGTACGTGTGTGTATGGAGCTTCCCATAGAAATGCTCATGCAGGAGAATTCCATGTGTGTATGGGCAGAAATTCTGATGTCAGGACCATGGTGTCAGGTGCCCTCACAATAACGTGGTATTTTTAAGCAGTGGGTGTTTCTGTTCCTGTGGCCTGTCTCCTCTGGCTTGCTCACCCCATCTGGAGCAGAGGCTCTATCCGCACTTGGGTGTGGTGGTTTGACCCTGGCTTTGTGGCAGAAGTCCCTCTGGCCCTGCAGCTCCAGAGCAGCTGTTGTACCATCCCTGTTCATGTGCCTAAAGGGGCTGAGATTTATAAGCTTTAAGCACTTGAGTTTCACCACTCCCACCTCGTGTAGCCTTCTGCTGGACAAGGAGTCCCACACATACTTCTCTTTCCTTTCTTTTGAGGCCAACAGGAATGTGATTTAAAAGATCTTGCTTGAGCAACTTCATTAGTGAACTCTTCTTCCTCCCAGTGACCTGTCCTTCCCTCTTTCCTGCCTGTCCCAGGGTCATTCCCGGCTCTATATCCAACCATTGCCTGCTTTCTCCTTCTCCCCTTCCACACTCTCCTGTTTCCACCACACTTTTTTCTCATTGCTCAACTCCTGAAGCATTTTGCTTCAAGAACAGAGACCAAACTGCTTGTTTCCAGGTCCCAGATCATCCCCCCCAGGCTGTAATCCAGCCAGCCAGCGCCCAAACCCAGCACCCCCTGTGAGCAGACAAGACCCAGTGGCCACTCTGGCTTCCTTGTATTCATTTTTATACCTGCCCACTCCCGCTGGGACACTGATCCTGGTGTCCCCTTCCCAGATCTTTTCTCATTCCCATGGTTGTGATGATCTCTTCTCATAGACAGCTTCCTGACATCGGCCTCTGGAGCCACACTGGGATGTCTGGAGGGGCTCTTGTTCTGGTCTGTTGCTTCAGTAAAGGCTTTTAGGAACCCTGTGGACAAGAGCTGTGGGTAGTGGTGAGTTATGAGGCAGCTTGAGGGTTGCTCTGGTAGAAGCCATGGGTGTCCTGCCTCAGTGGGGTGGTTCCTCGCTGACACGCTCCGTTTGGGCACCCCTTCTGCCTTCCATCCCCAGAGATAACTTCTCCCCAAGCAGATACCCAGGAGGACACGTTCCAAAGCAGTAGATGAGGTCCCTACTCATGTTATATTAGCCAGAAATCTCTAGACACAGGTGGAGTTTGGTTTCCTGGGCAAAAGCTTCAGGATGTTCCCCAGCAGCTGAGGTGGGTTTTACGGAGCGTGAGTAGCGTGTGTGTTGTGGAAGGTTCCACAGGGAACGTGCAGATGCTTCTCTGCCTTGGGGCTTGACCTGCTGAGATGGGTCCAGGAGTGGTCAGAGGTAGGAAATCCTCAAAGGGGTGAGGATCCCTCTTCCCATCTGAGCCTCCACATCGAGCTTGCAGGCCTGAAGGTTACCTCTGGCTGTTTGGCTCTGTAAATGCAAACCCCCCAAGCCTTTCACCGGCTCTCCTGTTGCAACCTCAAACCCACTACTCTTAGAAATCCTCCTGGAAGCACGCTTCCCTCTGGGTGAAATCACTTGGATCCCCAGATGGAAGCAGGGGGAGCTGTGACTGGGTCTGCCTGCCCTAACTGGTGGCCAAAGTGAAGTGTGCTCTGTGAAACCAGTTCCGTTCTCCTCCAGTTCCCAGCAAACGTGTACTCGTGATGGAAGATGTAGTAGCTTTGATGGAAGCTGTAGTAACTTTACAAGCAGCCCCCAGGAATACTGAAGGCAGTAGCTGTGCTCTCACCTTTTCTGAGTGTCTGGCATCAGGGTTGGTGGACGTGGAGCAGCATAGCAGGAGGCTGAACCCCCTGGAGAGGGGTCAGAGGAGCCCCAGAGATGCTCAGAGGGCTGGAGCAGCTCCCCTAGGGAGAGAGGCTGAGGGAGCTGGGCTGGGTCAGCCTGGAGAAGAGAAGGCTGTGGGGGGACCTCAGTGCAGCCTCCCCGTCCCTGAAGGGACCCCAGGAACAGGAGGGGAATCAGCTCTTGGGAAGGGCAGAGACTGGCAGGACAAGGGGCTGGAGTGAAGCTGGAGGAGGGAAGGGGGAGAGGAGAGACTGGGGGGAAGTTCTGTGCAGAGAGAGTGGGGAGGGGCTGGAAGGGGCTGCCCAGAGAGGGGGTGGGTGCCCCTTCCCTGGGGGTGTTCCAGGCCAGGTTGGCTGGGGCCCTGGGCACCCTTGTGTAGCTCCAGGCCTGGAGGTTGGTGGCCCTGCCTGTGGCAGGGGGCTGGAGCTCTGGGACCCTTGGGGTCCCTCCCAACACAGACCAGTCTGGGATTCTATGAACTGTGCTGTCCTGCCAAGCCAGGCATCAGGGCTTTGGCTCCTCAGGGCTTTGGCTTGTCCCTCTTCCCAAGTCCCTGTTGGATTCCTGCTGCTCAGGATGCTCTGCAGCTTCTCCTGACAGGGCTCAATAAGCTTTCAGAGCAGCTGGTAAGCGAAGGAGCTCTTGCCACATCCAGAAGGAAATGGGGATCTGGAGCAGAACCTTTGGTGCCAGCTGGTGGCTGCTGACACGATGAGTTGGGGATCCCCTTAAACCCCCCATTTTGTGCCCACAGGCAGTTCTGATGGCAGCCTGGCAGGGGTTAGAGCAGATGGCCAGAGGTTCCTTCAGGATAAATCATCCTTTGTATGAAATGGAAGATCTCCAGGAAGTTCATCCTGGAACAGAGGAGCTTTCCACCCCCTGGAGCTGCAGGAGGAGGTGTGGAGGTGTTGGAATTGGGGCTCTGTGTGATGTGCTCAGTCCAGCTGTTGGAGATGAAATACTTTTTGAGTGAAAAGCCCTAAAAGCTGACATTTTGACTCCACCTTTGTCCTGCCCCAGGGAAGACACCTCTCCCCAACTCCAGACTGATGCCCCAAACACCACACCAGGCTGTCTGGCCTGGTGACTTGGAAGAAGCTCCATCACTGAGCCGTGTCCCCAGACCTCATGGCTGCATCATCACACTTCTACTGTCCCTCAGAGGTTTGAGGGACATGTCAGGGGAGGTGACACTGGGGCAGAGCTGCCCCACTCCCCCTGTTTTGCCTTGGAGGAGGAGAGCTGCTTTGAGCAGCGTGTTCCACCTGGGCATGGTGATCCCTCCTTGGGGTCCTGTTTACAGTGGGGGGCACAGACCTGGTGATAGGTGTGGGTCACCCATGGTGGAGAGAAAGAGTCAGAGCCAGTGGTGTGTCCCTGGTCCCATGGGAGAGAGGAGCTGAGCAGAACCACGAGGTGACATCTGTCCTGGTCATAGTCTGGAGCTGCTCAGAGCTGGTGTGGGCTGGGGAGCGTGGCTGGGATCAGCTCTGTTTTGATCCCGCTCCCAAGGGCTTTTGTATTCCATGGATGTGCCATGGAGCCTCCTCTTCCTGGTCACTGCCCATCTGTTGGCTTTAGGTGGGCTGGATTTCTGTCAGGCACAGGACTTTGCCTTACACTGAAGCTGACTGCAGCCTTCACCCAGTGCCTGGGAACCCACCTCAGTAGGACAGGGCTGTGGGTTCGTTGAGCGTGACGGGTGGGGTGGCCCCTTGGCCTCCAGATCCACAGGAGATGTTCCTTTGAGTTGAGTGGTGTCTTTTTGCCTCTTCAGGTGCAGATCCAGAACAAGAAGGTTGACCTGTCCAAGGTGTCCTCCAAGTGTGGCTCCAAAGCCAACATCAAGCACAAGCCAGGTAGGAATTCCACCGTTTCCTCATGGTTTGGCAGCAGATCCACAGACTCTTACAGAGTTGGAGGGGCTGGAGGGGACCTCCAGAGCTTGAGTCCAACCACCAGATACTGCAGGTGGTTTAAAAACAGTCCTGGCTGGAGACTGGAACACTTGGAGGGCTTTCTGTGAGTGCTGCTGGAAGTACTGCCTGGTGTCTCAGTGATTTTTGGGATTTCATGGGGTGCAGAGAGGTGGGTGATGGTCTCTTCAATCAGGGGACAGGAGGTGGGAGGAGGGGCAATGGGCTCAAGCTGCCCCAGGGCAGGGTCAGCTCAGCTGGGAGGGCAAAGTTCTTCCCTGGCAGAGCTGTGGGGCTGTGGCACAGGCTGCCCAGGGAGGGGGCTGAGTCCCCAGCCCTGGGGGTGTTGAACAGAGGGGAGATGAGGTGCTCAGGGAGCTGGGTCAGCACAGGATGGGAATGGTTGGACTTGATGGGCTCAAAGGGCTTTTCCAGCCTGGGGACTCTGTGGTCTCCTGGGATTATCTTCCAGTCTGTGAGTTATCTCCTGGCCCATGGGTATCTCCCAGTCCATGGGTGTCTCCCAGTCCATGGGTATCTCCCAGTCCATGGGTATCTCCCAGTCCATGGGTGTCTCCCAGCCCATGTGTTGGGATGTGTGGAGTCCCCACCCTGAGGGCACCTCCCAGGCTTTGCTGTGCAGCCCTGCTTGCTTGCAGTGTTGCCTGACCCACAGGGGTGCTGATCACCAGCGTTGGTCCTGCTGGTTCTTAAGCCAGAAGGTAAATGTAGGACTGGGTCCTGCCCCTCCTCTGAGGTGTGTTGGGTCCCCAGAGGTTCCTTGGGTGGGACGGGGCCGGAGCTGTTAGTAAACTCACTCCTACAAAACCACCTTCTAGGGGGAGGAGATGTCAAAATTGAGAACCAGAAGCTGAACTTCAAGGAGAAGGCTCAAGCCAAAGTGGGTTCTCTGGACAACGTGGGACACTTGCCAGCAGGAGGAACCGTGAAGGTGGGTGTCACCAGCCCTGGCACAGGGGGCAGGGTGTGAACGTGGGGGTTCTCCTTGTCCTGCTGCTGGTGGGTGCTGCTTTTCCACCCCCAGCTTTGGACAGCCATCGCTGGGTGCTCCTCAGAGGGCTGGTGCTGCACCTGCTCAGAGCCCAGCTCGCTCCAGAAGCTCCAAGCCCATCAGAGAAGCTGCTTCTGGCCTTTTCCAACCCCCCCTGTTTTGTTCTTACTTCTCTTTAACCCCCAGTAGAGCCGGTGGGGTTGGAGAGCTGGGTGCTGGGGGTGGCACCGTGCAGCTCCGGGGTGCTGAGCCCACCCATCCCCTTGTTGAGAGAGACAGGGGAGGATTGCTGCCCTCCTGCTGCTGTGGTTCTGCTCCTCTCACCCCAAGAGCATGACCTGCCCCCAGCAGCACTACAGGAGACTGGTTACCCCCACGCAGGCCGGGCCTGTCCCATCCCACTCCGTAAGGATTAGAGAGGAGCTGGGGGGGTTCCAGTTACAGTGGTGCCACTGGTACTGGGGCTTTTATGTGAAACATCACTGCTGCTTCAGAAGGCTCCAGTGGCTCTGGCAGTGGAGGAGGCCACGCCACGCTCCCACAGCAGTGGAGGCACGTGGGGGAGCAGAAACCCCCTCAGCCAGCCCTGTGTTGCTTCACTGGAGCACACTTTGTGTGGTGGAAGGGTCGTGAGTCCAGTTGGTTGGGTTATTGAGTTAAAACCAGTGTGAACATGGAAGAAATCCCTGTCCCAAGGAGCTGATGGTGCAGCAGAACCCACTGGTGATGTAGCACGTGCTGGATTGTCCCCGGTAACACCAGGCCGGTGGCCACCACTGGGATATGTGCTGGGGACACAACAGGACTCCCCTGTCTCCAGTCCTTGTGTTCAACTGGGACTTGGTGAGAAGCAGAAAGGAGCTGGGGGAGCTGCTGGGTGGGATCCAGGTGATCCCCCTGCTGAGTGTGGCAGCGAGGGGGTGTCCTGGGTGGGTGCGTCGGTCCCTCACGGAGCTGGGCTGCTCCAGCACGATGACATCTTGGGTTGCCAGGCCTGGTGGTGTCTGGATGTCTCTCCAAGAGACTCCGTGTTGCTCTTGGCAGGCTCCCATCACTCTTCTCTAGTGGTGGTAGGCTCTTCTCTAATGGTAGCAGGGCTTGGTTCTTCTCTCAAGGTAGTAGGACTTGGCTCTTCTCTCACAGTGGTAGGACTTGGTTCTTCTCTACTGGTGGTAAGACCTGGCTCTTCTCTAGTGGTGGTAGAACTTGGATCTTCTCTAATCGTGGTAGGGCTTGGGTCCTCTTTCATGGTAGTGTGGCTTGGTTCTTCTCTCACAGCTGGAGGGCTTGGTTCTTCTCTAATAGTGATGGTAGAACTTGGCTGTTCCTTAATTAATTATTGTAGGGCTTGGTTTTCCTCTCAAGGTACTAGGACTTGGCTCTTCTCTCACGGTGGTGGGACTGGGCTCTTCTCTAATTATGGTAGGACTTGGTTCATCTCTAGCAGTGGTAGGACTTGGTTCGTCTCTACCTGTGGTAGGACTTGGCTTTTCTCTAAACTTAGCTCTTCTCCAAGGCTAGTAGAGGCTGGTGACTCCAGGTGGGATGACCAGCTGTGGTAGAACAGACCAGGACAGGGTCTTCTCTAAACACTGTGTTCCCAGTCTGCAGCCCAGTGAGACGGTCTGAACTTGGCTTTCCTGGCCTGGGACCAGCAGTGTGCTGGGTCCTGGTGTGTAAACATGTCCCTGGGCACTGGAGGCTGCTTCACCACGGTGATCCCAAAGCACCTGGGTGCTTCTGACTCCTGCTCCAGTCCCTCAGATGCCTTGGGCTGCCTTTGCCATGGTGTCCCTGGTCACCAGGGCGGAACAGGTGTGTGTTTGGGGAGTGGGTGCTGAGCTCCTGACCCCGTGGTCTGGGACACGGCGCCCACGCTTGGATGGAGCAGCGTGGGGCTGATGGGTCCACGGGGACCAGAGCGCTGTGAGGACCTGCAAAGCTGCTCAGAATGGTGACGTCCTGGGGGAGCAGAGGGGCCGCCTCCCGCTTCCAACCCCCCCCCACATCTCAGCAGCTGGGGAGGGCGCAGAGACGGGGGGAGAACCCACCCTTCACCCCCCCCCAGCACCCCCATCCTCTATTGACTGGTCCCTGTCGTCCTCCCCACCCCGTTATCTCATTGTAGGCTGAGGGGAGCGCGGAGCCAGGGCAGGTCCCGCCAGCCCCTCAAAACGGAGAGGCGACGGCGGCGCGGGCAGGCCGGGAGAACGGCGTGGGGCCCGCAGCGCCCGCTGCCCTCAGCGCGGGCGACCAAAGGGAAATGCAGAGCTTCGAGACTCAGATACAAGAGACAAGTAAGTGCCCAGACCTTGTGCAGGGGTGGGGGGACACGGGGACACCCCGCAGCCACACAGAGCAGCCACCCGCCCCCCCGGTCCCAGCGCTGCGCTCCCAGCTCAGCACCTTCTTCCTGTGGATCTCTGCCAGGGGGTGGGGGGTTGTGGTTTTTATGCCTTTTTTTTTAATTGAGAAAATTGCCTTTTATTTTCCAGGCATCTAATGATGACATTATGGTATCGTCTTCCGCCCCCCCCCCCTTCCCCCCTTTCCCTGTCCCCCCCTTTTCCCCCTCTTCCCACCCCCTTCCCCTTCTCACCTGCCCTTGTGTCGCTGCAGATTGAATCTCACAAGCTGACGTTCCGTGAGAGGGCCAAGGCTCGGACAGACCACGGAGCGGAAATCGTCGTCTCCAAACCCCCCCGACCCTTCCAGCAGCACTCCCCCCCGGCGTAGCACACCCGTGTCAGCCAGAGCCCGGCCTCAGCCGCCTCCTGCCACCGCTGCGACAGCCAGCTCCCCTTGCAGCGCTTCCTCAGCAAGGCTTGTGACCCCCCCACCCCAGCCCCCCACCCCGGCGTCCCACGCGTGCCCCCTCCCCGGCGGGACGCAGCTTGGCTCTCTTAACCCGGCCTCTGGCGTTCCACCCGCCTCCGAGTCCCTCCGGCCGCGCTCGCCCCCGCCAAGCTCATCCCTGCCCCGGCGTGACGGGTTCTGGCGCTCCCGCCCTTCTCCACGCCGCGCCCGGCGGCTCTGAGGGGTGGGGGGGACACCAGAGTGTGAGCGCCGCGTGTTGGGGACGGGGCTGGTGGCGTCCAGGCTGCGTCTCCTGTGCTGGGCAGTGGGGAGACGCGCGGCGGGCCTGGGCAGGAGCGCGCTGGGGCTGAAGCCAGGCCTGAGTTGACAGGGATAAGCCAGGCCTGAGTTGACAGGGATAAGCTGTGACCTTCCTGTCTTCCTCCTTTCTTCTGTTTTCTTTTAATAACACCCCCCTCCTCCCTCTCCCCTTGGGTTTCTGCGCTTGGGTTTCCGCCCGTCCCCTTCGATGCCGATAGATCTCATATACACCCACGTTTAGGCTGTTTTAGCTGTTGACTTGACCCCCCTTCTCCTCCTCGTGCCGCTGTGGTGGGTTTTACCGTGTCCCGACCCCGCGCTGAGTTTCCTTTCTCCTCTTTTCCTTCTTTTCCAAACCGTAGGAGAGTAGAGACATTAACCGCTGCTGCAGTGCTGGCTTCCTACTGACATATCCAGCAATTGTAACTTCTTTGTTGTTGGGTTTGTTTTGGGGTTGGTTTTTTGGGGTTGTTTTGGGGTTTTTTTTTGGGGGGGGGAGGGGTTTGTTTGGGGTTTTTTGGGGGGTTTTGTTGTTTTGTTTTTTTTTTTTAGTTGGTTTTTCTTTTTCCCTCTTGGGATATTTTAAAACGATGGAGCAAACTCATGGGATTAAGCCATGTCTGGAATGAAAGGCACAGGGAATGTGTTAAAGGAAAACTCGCTGTGACCGGTGAGCTGCCGCCCGCGGTGACTGCGGTGGGCGCGATGCTCCGCAAATCCTCCCGGAGGGCCCAGCCGCCAGCCCCACGGGACGATGCTCAGGCCCTTTAGCAAGACAAAGATGGTTTATTTATTAACTCCCACTGGGATTTATGGTTTTTCCCAGCCAGGGCCTGAGGTCTGGAGGGAAAAGTGGGAGGATGCTGGAGTTGCAGGTTCACGTGGGCAGCGGGTGTTGAGGCAAATAAATAGAGCAGGTCTGTGGTGTGTGTGTGTGTGTTGTCTTGACAGAGCTGGCGTAGGGATGACCCGTACAGCCAGGCTGAGCAGGGCTGGGGTGGGGAAGGAGGCCCGAGCTGCCTCTCCCCACCATAGCGAGCGTCGGCGAAGGGTTGGGAGGGAAGCAGAACCCTGGGGTTGGGGTAGCGGCCGCGGGTTTCCGATGCCGGGGGGAGTCTCAGCTCTGGCTAAGGAAGGAGATTGTCCCCCCGGCTGAGGTGTGAGCTCCTCGTTGTGCATTGTGAATGACACTAAAGTAATAAAAACCAAGAAAAAAAACAAAAGGAAAAGGAAAAAGAAAGAATAAAAAAAAAAGGAAAAAGAAATGTAAATAAATTTTAAAAAAAAAAAAGACAAAAAAGAAGTGTTCTTGGGTCGTCAAACTAATTTAAAGCAAATTAAACAGCAAAAGGGTGGAGTGACAAAACACTGGGATCAAAGTGACCTGAACCAGGCTGTGCTAAGGGGGGGGCTGCTCAAGGAGGGCCGGAGGGAAGCCTGCAGCTTCTCCTGCTTGTGGGAGTATTTCTTTGGGAAGCTGACAACGACACGATAACCCGGAATCTGTATTTACACACAAAGATTCTTATTGCACTTGTATTTTTTATATTAAAGTTTGCATGATTTCTAATAAAAAATGGCATTAAAATGTACTAGTTTGCATCCAAGTCGTCTGCTAAGTTTCATAAGTGCTTTTTTTTTTCCTCTGAAGATGGATTTGAGCAAATGCAGATTTGCACCTGAAAGGGGCGGTTATATATACCCCAGAACACTCCCAGTGTCTCCTTCCTCTTCCTCCTCATCCTCGTCCTCATCCTCCTCCTTCTCCTCCTCATCCCCACCTCTCCTCTCCCCAGCACATCCCTCTAATCCCAACCCAAGGACCAGGGTTGCTCCCTGTCCTCGCAGCCCTGGATGCAGCACTAACCCCCCACCCCACCCTGTGCTCTGCAGAGAGAGAGGCTGGAGGTGGGGAAGGGGCTGCAGCCGCCCTCCCACCCTGCACAGGGGTGCTGAACCCTCACTCCCACCAACCCCTCCCGGGCGCTCCCCTGCATGTCCCCCCAGGTATATATCACTGCCCCTTCGCTGCTGCTTCCTTCTTTCTCTTACTGCTAAATTCGCCGCTCCGGCTCCTGCCTCTCAGGCTCGGGGTGGTTTTGTTTCAATTCTCTTTCCAACACTTGAACTTGACGTGAGGAGGGTGAGGGACCGTGAGGTGAGGGGGCTGATGCCCTTGGAAGGGGCTGTGCTGCCCTGGGGTAGTGATGGGTTAGGGCAGGCAGGGCTTGGAGAGCGAGAGGGGCTGTGCTCATGGGGAGCTCCCCCAAAGGTGAACGCCAGCTGGAGGCGACCTCCAGGCTCAGGGGCTGGGCCAAGGAGCTGGGACCTTGGTGCACGGCGAGGACGGGCGAGTCGTAGTGAACCAAAGAGGAGGTGGAAGCCACCCAGCTCCTCTCCCTGTGGGGCTGGGGGTGCTCGGGCCTTAGGCTGGGGGTGAGATGCAGCCGGGGCCTGGTCTGGGTTCAGGTGCCGTAGGAGGACGGCGAGTGGCAACGTTGCACTTTATCTGCTGAGATTGCAAATAAACAAACCACACGCAAAGCCCTGCAAGGGGCCTTAACACCACCCCTCACCCCTCCATCGCTTTACCGGCCTCACTGACTGCTTGGGGCCAGTGGCTGTGGCTGTTCAGGCCTGGGGCCGGTGTCTGTGGCTGTTTGGGCTTGGCCAGTGTCCGTGGCAGTTCAGGTCTGTCCAGTGTCCACGGCTGTTTGGGCCTGGACAGTGTCTGTGGCTGGTCAGGCCTGGCCATGCACAAACCTTCCCTGGCTCATGCAGCTGGGCCCACCACAGCCCAGCCACCCCCTGCTCCAGTGCCACTGTCTCTGACACTCGTTGTGCCTGTGTTTAGCTGACAAACTCACTCTGGCTCCGCTAGCGCGCTGTGGCTCCGCTAGGCCCCCTGCTTTGGTTTTAACATGGACCTTTTTTGTGTTCTTTTAATGTTATTTTAAGGACCCGGCTGTAGGTATCTGCTGGCCTGGGGTGAGCGCCGTGCGTGGTGGGAAAGGACTTGGGTTTCCTGTCTGGGAAGCTGGGAGTGAGCTGGGACTGTGAGGGAAGCCTGCAGAGGAGCTGCTGGCAGGGAAGGAGCTGGTTTCACTGTTGGCTTGGCCTAGGGTAAAGGTAGCAAATTGTCTTGCAGGGGGAGGACCTGAAGAGTTGTGGTCTGAGTGAGATGGGACTTGAATGTGTGTGCCTGTCCCACGATGCCTCGCCGTGGGTCCCGGCTCTCTCGTGACTCTGCTCTCTCCTGCCTCAGGCCAGATGCTCAGCAAAGCCCATACTGAAACTCATGGCCCAAGGCTCCCAGGGTTGAGTGTTGGGTTGGAGATGCCCAGCTGGTGCTGGGATCCCTCCCTGGCTGGGGGTGCTGGTGCTTGGGCAGGCTGAGGCTTCCCCACAGCCCTGGCTGCTGGTGTGTGTATCCCCACATATCAGTGGCATATACAGTTCCTTTGGGGCTTTTTATACAGTAAAGTACATCCAAGTAACCGAGTCCGTGGGTCAGGCAGGCCGGAGCTGCGGCTGCTGCGCTGCTGCCCCTGGCACACACCTCCTGGGGTCAGAGTCCTGGCCACAAACTGAATGTAGTTTTCTATGCTGACCCTCGCCGTCGTCCCCCCGCGTCGTGTCGGTGTGTGAGGGGTGGGGGGCTCTGGGACCCTCGTGTGTTTGTGTTGTTTAGGCAGAATTTCTCATGTTTGTCTTGGGTCGCAGCAGGAGCTTTGATGTCGGTGACATCCTGGGGGTGACGGGGGCTCCTCTGTCCTCCCCACGCCTGGAAGGGGGGGACAGATGAGCCCCTCCTGAGCCACTCGCACGCTCGGTGCTGTCCCTGCCAGAGGCTGAGCGGCCAGAGCTGGTGGGAGACTGGGGGGTAACATCACCCAACTGGCCTGGCTGGGGCAGCTTGTGGCTGGGCTGGGCGAGGCTGTGGGAGCAGCAGCGGGAAGCGCGCTCCATCTCTCCTTCCTCCTCCCTGCCTGGAAGCCAGCTAGAGTAAGTGTTTGCCTCCCACCCTTCCCTCTCCCAGGAGTCTCGCTGGCTGCCAGCTGGTGTCTAAAGATCAGACACGAGACTCCGTCCTGCACCACTGTGATCGTCCCACCCAGCACTCGGCATCGCCTGCAGCTTCCAGTGCCCCCGCCACCCAACACCGACTGGGGAAATGAGCGTGCGGAGGGGGCAAGGAGGGGGGAGTGGCTGGAGAGGAGGGCTGGGGGTTCAGGACCTGGGGGGGCCGATCCCCGCTCTTGGCTCCCTTTGTGGTCTAAGGCAGTCACTTCACCTCCCTGCCTCAGTTTCCCCCTCTGCACGGCGGGGATGACACTCCTTACTCAGCGTGCAGCAATGGCTAAACGCGACGTGTGACTCTGTCACGGGGTTAGTTTGGGGCAGCACAGGCGCCTCTGGGTGCTGCCCAAGGAGAGGGGTGGTGTGGGGAGGGAGGCGAAGGCCGGGTGGGGGTTAGTGTGGGGGGCAAGGGCTGAGACCACAGCTCGGGGGGCCGGGGCAGAGCCCCTCCTGACCGGTTTGGTTCTGCCCCACTGTCTCACCCACCCGGGGCCGTAGGGACTGTCGTCTCCTTAGCAGCATTTCCTGACTCGATGTTGTGGTTCCTGTTATTGTAAAGGGGTGAAATAAAGCTTCTCCATGTTCCTCTGCAGCTCGGGCTGAGTTTGTCTGGCCGGGGGGGGGGGGGCGGGGTGGGAAGGTCGGGCAGGAGGCGATGGCACAGGGGCACCCCGTGTCCTTCTGCTGGGGCTGGAGCAGCTCTGGGGCCCTGGGAAGCAGCCCTGGCCTTGCTGCAGGGAGGGGAGGGGATGGAAGGGGGTGCTGGGCTGGCACCCAGCTGGGGGGAGCCTTGAGGCAGTGGGAGCCCCAGCCACGCACCCCTGGAAGCATCTTCCTCCTGCCCCTCCCCCTCAGCTCCTCTGGGAGCAGCAGCCAGGCCCAAGGTCCCCACTAAGGTCCCACTATCCCCTTGCTCGGGCAGTGAGCTTCACCCCTTGGGAGGCTTCACCCAGCATGGTTGTGGCCCCCTCCCCTCTCCCCACAGTGCCAGGACCTGCTCCCAGGGGCTCCAAGGCTCCTTGGGGGCTCCCAGGGGTTCCAAGGCTCCTGGGGCTCCAAGGGGCTCCAAGGGGCTCCCAGGGACTCCAAGACTGCTGGGGCCTCCCAGGCTGCCAAGGGTTCCCAGGGGCTCCAAGGTTCCCCCCCATCCATCTTTCCATGCCCAGGAAAAGCAGCCAGGAACCAAGTACATGCCCACACAGCACAACCAGGAAAGGAAAGGAAAGAAGGCAGAGGACAGAGGCAGTTACTACTCTATCCCTTTTTATTGTCTTTAATCTATGTTGTAAAAAGATCCAGTATCACATAACAGCCACTGAAGTATCCCAATATCACACTAGTTCGGAACCATTTAGACAATAGCTTAGTTTTTTTTTTTTTTTCTTGGGTTTTTTGTTTGGGGTTTTTTTACCTTTTTCTCTTTTTTTTGTCTTTTCAACCTGCTGGAAGGGAAAACCATAGTGCCCATTATAGGGGCTGAGAAAAGAAACGAACACTGGTCAAATAATAGTGACAACCTCAAGCAAGTGAAATGAAGATGAAAAGTTTGGAGCGAACACGGGCTGCAGGTGCCGGCTCAGCCCCCCCCATCCCAGGGGAGTGGGGCTGGGGGGGGCTCAGGAGCAGAGCAGACCCCGGCCCTACACCCCACTGCGGCCCTTGTGCTTTATGCCCGCAGCCCCTGGAGCCGCGGGGCTCCCGCGCAGCCCCGCTCCAGTCCATCAGCTCAGCCCTCTGTTAATTAAAGGCCGTGACGAGTAAATTAAATCTTAGGAGAGAACTGGGGGCCCCGAGGAAGGCAGCTCCCGGCACAGGGGGGGTCAGGGCAGGTGCCCCTGGCTGTCGCTCCCGGGTGCAGCGTCGCACCCGCGCTCAGCACGGCTGAACCTCACCTTGATTTCAGTACAAAGAGCTTAAGAAACGGTGAATAAAAACAAAGCAGCCCCGGCCCCGCGCCCGCCTCGCGCTCAGCTGCTGGGGAGAGCGGCAGCCACCCCCCAGCCAACACCTCGCACGGCCCCGTGGTGCGGTGCAGCACGTCCCCCCTCCAAACCGGGAGGGCACGACGCTGCGGCCGGGCCCCCAGCACGCTCACCGGCGTCACAAACACAACGCAGCCTCACAACAGCCCTGTGAGGTAGGTCACTGTCTTCATTTGACAGGGAATCCAAAGGCAAAGCTGGGCTTAAACTCCAGGTTCCTCGTTTAACGCCTGTCACAATCCTCCTTCCGCAGAAATATGGTCCCTGGTCATGGAAAACAAAGGATTTGGGGGCCTCAGCTCCTGGCTTCCCGCAGGAGAAGGCGCCCGCAGGCAGACTGCCGCCTGCAATCGTCGCGTCCCGTGTTGCACAAGCGCCAGGGATCCGTCCGGCCTCCTCGGCGTAGGGAGAAGGGGAAATAAAAAATAAGGGAAATAATAACACCAAAGCAAGAGGACAAAAAAGGTACAGGCAGATCAGGGAGGACAAGTCCCATCTCACACTGGTAACGCCACGCCTGCGCTCGCGCTGTGAGGCTCGGCCATCCCGCGTGGAGCGTCACCTCCGGGGCCTCCTCCCCTCCGCCGTCCTCGGGGCAGCGGGGATGGGGAGAGTGAAGACGATGCTGTTTCCTCCCCCTGCGCCGGAGCTGCCGGGTCCACGCTCCCCCAGACGAGTGCAGCTGCAGGCTCCGACGTCTGTCCGTCCGTCCTCTTGAGCCGGAAGTAGCTCTCGCCCCGGAGCTGCTCCAGCCGGGCCCCGTGGGGATGGGGCAGAGAACGGCCCGCAGCAGCCGCGTCCTCGTGGTTCCAGTTCGGGGACTGTCGCCCTTGAGAGCGCAGGAGGCGGGTGGGTGTCCGCAACGCCGGCGGCAGGGTCCCTCGGCGCTCCCGGCGCGGTGCTGGTTCTTCCTCGGCGGTGACCATGCGGAGAGCCGACAGCGGGGAAGATTGAGACAACATTAATCTTCTAGGATGGAGAGAGATGACTTCACAAGGGATAAATAGAACTTTTATTTAAATAAACATTTGTGAACATCTTTATACAAATTACAAGTCCCCACACAAATCCTCCAGCTCCGCCTAAGCGCCGAAGCTGCCAGGAGGGCCTTTGAGCAGATCCACCAGGATGTCGAGCAGCTGGCTGTGCTGGTGGTGCAGGTCCCCGGGGATGGCTGCCATCTCGTAGCACAGGCACGTCTCCACCATCTTGGAGAGCGACACGCGGAAGTCACGCAGCAGGCGGATGGTGTAGGAGTCTCCCTCCAGCACCAGGAGGTCACTGTCTGTCAGGGAGACCGTCGCTCGCCAGCCGTCGTCTTAGTGGGAAGAAGAGAGGAGGTGAGAAGCAGGAAGGGTGTGGAGCTGGTGGGACCGCGCTGGCCGCTTGGCTCTCGCCTGCATCGGTGCCAGGGGCAGCCTGGGGCTGCCCCCACATTCATTCTGGCCGGAGTCTGGGGGCTCAAGCAGCTCCCACAAAAGGCAGGCAGGGATCCAGCCTGGCACGCTGGAATTCTCCCATCTCCCCACAGGAGGTGACTGACTGCGCAGCCCACCCGAGCTCGAGGGCAAGACACCACCAGCAGCGCTGCCAAAACTCACAGGCCAAAGCAAGGTGCCCGTGGGGAGAAGGACTTGCTCCTCCCCAACCCCTCAGCCCTCAAGGCTGCAGCTCCAGGCACAACCCCACATGCTCAGCCTGCCTGCCACCCAGGTTCCTCTGTGCCCTGGAGAGCCGCAGCTGAGAGCGGCTCACAAATCATCATCACTACAGCAACACCCGGTCCAAAGCAAGAGGCTCTGGAGACACTGGCCAAAGCAGCAGCAGAGCTGCTCATGGTAGGGAGCAGGGGCAGCCACCTCTCAGCCCCCTAGACTCTGGAAGCAGGGTGCTGGGTCGTGAGGCGCAGCAGGAGGAGCTGCAGCAGCACAAAGGACGTGCAGGAGGACGCGGCGGCCCTCACTCACCTCGGACATGGATATCCGTGTCAGTCATGAGCAGCACGGCGAGCGGGTGGACCTGGGAGGAGTCCCGCACAAACACCCCACCGTTGGACTTCACCGCCATGAAGTACGTCAGCCAGCGGCTGTACAGCTTGGAGGCCTCCCTGCACAGGGGGAACAGCTCCGTCACGCACAGGCGGAGCTCGCCGGTACCGGCACCCGTGGCGGAGGCGGTTGGTGCCGTGATGCACGTGGTGTGGGGTCCCAACGGACAAACACGATCACCCACCTGTTGATGGTGGACTTGTGGAGCAGCACGGTGCCGGCCTTCGTCCGATACGCGTAGCTGTTGGGCTTGAACTTCCCCTGACGGGTCACTTTGCCTTGTCGCACCTGGAAGGAGAGGAGCAGCTGCATCACCCCCTCATCAGGTGGTGATCAGGAGCAGCTGCATCACCCCCTGAGAGGAGCAGCTCCAGCACCAGCCTGGCTTTCCTACAGCTCCCTCCTCCCTGTGAGGAGGTGTCGGCATGTTCCTCCACCCCTGGTAGCAACACTGTGTTACCACAGTACATACATGGGGTGACCAGAGCCAGCAGCTACCAAACATGAGGGGCAGCAAACAGGACAGGGAGATGCCACCCTGATGGCTTCCAGCCTGGCAGCACACCCCCAAGCAGGGCCCTGAGCAGGATGGGGTGGCTGCTCCTCACAAAAAGGGATCATGGGATGGTGCTGGAGCTGCAGGCAGTAGTGCAGGCAGGCAGCCTAAGACACACACTCCCATGACAGCATGAGTGTCTCCAGCACCAACACCTCCACGCTTCCCCATGCCACCCACAGTGCCCAGGGGAGTGATGGCAGAGTGGGGAGCCAGTACCTGGATGAGGTTGGGGTAGAGCCCAGCCATGAGGACTCCCTTGACCAGTTCCTCCTCTTCGCTGTACTGGTTACACACAGAGGAGGGCATGGTGCAGTCCGATGGCGATGACACCAGGAAGGCTTCGTAGAGGTTCTCAGAGAACTGCTTGACAAGGCCTAGAGGGAGGAGACAGCCAGGGAATGGAACTCTCTCTCTCCTTCGCTCTGAACAGAAGGAGCTGGGCAGGGCAGCACTGTCTCACCCTTGGTGCTAGGGCAGGAGGTGCACCCTGGCCCTGCCTCAAACCAGAACCCGCGCCCGCTCCAGCAGCCTCCCCCCCAGCCCACCCCTTCCTGTGCCACCTCCCCCACCGGCACACCAGCCTCTCTGGGGACAGAGGGGACAAGCAGGACACTCACCGTTGATGAAGCGAAGGCTGGGGCCGTACAGGTAATAGTCCTGCAGGTAGTTATCCCTGGCACGACTGTCTCTGCGTCTCAGCACCTCCTCCCAGCCCGCCACGGCTCTGACAAAGGCCAGGTGATCGCTCCCGCTCTCCCGGCTCAGAACAGCCTTGGCCTGGGATGGACACACGTGTCAGGCAGTGGCAGCCCCTTCCCTGCCCGCCTCCTGCCCTCCTCTCAGGGGGGTTCCTCACCTTGTCCACCTCCGCACGGTTCTGCAGGCTGCTGCTGAAGGGGTCCCGGGTGAGGCAGGAAACGATGACGAGCAGCGGGTGGAGGCAGCGGTAGATGGAGGCCAAGACAATGGCCTTGGCCAGCCGAGGATCCGTGGAGATCTGGGCGAGGCGTTTGCCCAGAGTGGTGAGGGCTTCTCGCTGGTCCAGCACTCCTGAAACACAGCCCCCCACGGGGCACCTCCATCAGCTCTGACAGGGGCCAAAGAGGTGGCTGAGGGCGCCTTTGGGGAGCTGCCAGAACACGCCTGCCAGGCTGGGACGGGCTGGTGTCACCTCCGGGAGAGGCGCAGTGTGGGTGCCGTCAGCACCCAGAATCTCCCAGGTCTAACCTTGGCTGAGGAAAGGCTGCAGCAGCCAGATGACAATCATCAGGACCTCAGCTATGAGCTCTGGATCCCAACTCTCCTTCTTTCTCTATCATCTCCCCACCCTCTTCTTCTTTTTTAATCCATGGGAAGTTCTCCCCACTTCCCAAAGAGAAGACACCACAGGGTGCGTGGTTTGGGAAGTCCTTGTCAGCTGCCATCCCTATACCCAGGGCCAATCCTGCCCCAGCTGTCCCACAGGATCCTGTGTCCATCCCACCCACACCAGGACATGGCATTAGCTCACCGATCTCCTGCAGCAGGATCACCGCTTCATCCACAGCTTTGATGTCAGGGCTGTCCAGAGCCTTGGAGAGAAACTCGACTGCCTGTGGCACAGTGGGGAAGGGAAAAAGAAATAACAAAGGCGTGTTTCCAGGAGGAGAGTGGGGGAGCTGGGGGAGCACCCTGCCCTGCTCTGGGGGCCCAGCCTGCAAATGCAGCTCCCTCCCTGCCCACAGGGAGACGAGCTCAGCCTGAAGTCTTTCCAACACACTCCCATCACCTAAGTAACCCATGTGTTTTCAGTCTGAGCGTCCCCACACAGCGTTTAGGGAAGTGAAGCCATCAGTGTCTTGGGTTTTTCCTACTCGTGTTTGCAGTCAAATCACATCTCTGGAGCTGGCAGCAGGCTGGCTGCATCCTGCTGTGGTGCTGCAGGCATGTCCTGTGCTTACCGTTTTCTCTGGCATGTGGATCTTGGCCTGAACCACCAGGTTCTCTAAGGGGGTTCTCAGGATCTCTGGAACCTGGTAAGTTGGCATCTTGTCCAGGCGGCTCCGGGGGAAGAGGTGATAAGCAAACCCTGACTGACAGCGGCCAGCGCGGCCTCGCCTCTGCACCACGTTGGACTTGGACACCCACACTGTTTCCAGGCAGGACACCTAGGAGGAGAGGGATTAGGCACTCACAGCCTTCCAGCCAGCCCACAGATCACCAAGACGACTGGGGTCCAACAGCCCACCCTGCTGAAGGGTGAGGAAAGCCTCTCCCAGTCCCCTGCATCCTGCAGTGCAGCGGTGCCAAGGCCTGAGCCGCTCGGTGCACTGATGAGACCCTGATGCCATCTGCTGGCCACCTGCCTTGGCCCCGCGTCACGGCGCTGCCCAGGGTCCACCACAGCACTCAGGGGCTGCACTGGGAGAAAACTGGGCAAACCTGAAAGGGTTGTTTGAAACTAGAAGTGTTCCAGAGTGGGAATCGCCACCCGGCCCTGTAAGGTCTTCTAGCCCAGGGAGGGGGAGCAGACACAACAGCCCCACAGCTCTGCCAGGGAAGAACTTTGCCCTCCCAGCTGAGCTGACCCTGCCCTGGGGCAGCTTGAGCCCATTGCCCCTCCTCCCAGCTCCTGGCCCCTGGCTGCAGAGACCATCGCCCACCTCTCTGCACCCTCCTGCCAGGGCAGGGCAGGGCAGGGCAGGGGGGAGAAGGGCTCCCCTCAGCCTCCTCTGCTCCAGGCTCAGCACCCCCAGCTCCCTCAGCCGCTCCTCGCAAGCTTTGCTGCTCTCCAGCCCCTTCCCCAGCCTGGTTGCCCTTCTCTGGACACGCTCCAGGACCTCCAGCTCCTGCTGGGACTCAGGGGCCCACAACTGGACCCAGCACTCCAGCTGCAGCCTCCCCAGTGCCCAGCCCAGGGGCACAAGCCCTGCCCTGGCCCTGTGGCCACGCTGGCTCTGACAAGCCAGGATGCCCTTGGCCTTCCTGGCCCCCCGGGCACACTGCTGGCTCCTGGGCAGTCCCAGGCCCCCAACACCCCCAGGTCCTTCTCCCCAGCAGCTCTCCAGCCCCCTGCCCCAGCCTGTAGTGCTGCTCGGGGTCGGGGTGTCCCATGGGCAGGACTCTGCCCTTGGCCTGCTTGAACCTCATCCCCTTGGGCTCAGCCCATGGCTCCAGCCTGGTCAGGTCCCTCTGAGGAGCCTCCCCACCTTCAGGCAGATCCACACTTCCTCCCAGCTCAGAGTCAGCCCCAGATTGGCTGAGGGAACATCCCATCCCTTCACCCAGGTCACTGATAAAGATGTTGAACAGAGCTGGACCCAGCACTGAGCCCTGGGGGTGCCACTCCTGACCGGCCTCCAGCTGGATTTTGTTCCAGCTTGGGGAAGGCAAACACTCTGTTCCCAACATAGTGCCACAGAGGCCAAATGGGAAGCAGCTCTGTGGTCACCCCATTAACAGCATCTCAGCCCTTGCTCTGAGAACATCCATTAGCTCCAGCAGGTCCCAAACACACTCAGAGGCAAGAAAGGAGGGGTACCTTGGTCTTCAGGTCGTAGCGCTCCTCCTTGTGCGTGCCGCTGTCCACCACGTGGACGATGTCGTTGATGGTGATGGAGGTCTCAGCGATGTTGGTGGCCAGGACAATCTTCCTGACTCCAGGTGGAGGCCGCTGGAAGATGTTTTGCTGGTCCATCATGGGGATGTTGGAGTGCACTGGGAGAGAAAAACCAGTCAGGCCTGCCCTGCTGAGCTGCTCTGCACTACACAGCCGAGGCGAGAGGGGATTCTCTGCTTTTTTGTACCATCACCTCCTCCTTCTAGAGATGGGGGGGTCAGAAATGGGGACACCACCTTTAAATGGTCACTGCCAGCAGTGTCCTGCCCCCAGACCCTGGAGAAAATCTTCCACACACCATTTGGGAAGCCCTTGTTTCAACACTTGGCATCAGCATGCGCTCAGAATGTCACCCAGCCCTGGCAGATCTGAGGTCCTGCTGATGCCAAGGAGGCACCAGAGGCAGAAGTCCCAACTCCCACTGTCCATCCTGCTGGCCCCCCACCTTTCCAAAAGGCCTATGGGGCAGGGGAATGGGGTGTCCTCATTGTCACTTGGCTTCACTTGGTCAAAAATGGGTACCAGCAAGGCCTGTAACTCTTCTGTATTGCTGTTTGCCCTGTTGTGTATCAGAGATCTAGAGAAATTCCCAGCAACAGCCCAGAGCAGCAGGGGAGAGCAACAACACACAGCTTACACCAAGAAGAACACTGGCCATTACTAGCACGTGAGCTGCCCACAATCCTGCTCCTGGCTGGCCTTGAGTTGACACCAAATGAGGACTGGTAAACAACCCCCCCAAAAAAACCAAACCTGCCCCAAAAATCCTACATCTTGACAGAGTAACACTGTGGTTGGTTATAAATGTCCCTCCTGGGATACAGAGCATTAAATTCACTATCAAAGCTGAGCTACAGAGTACATCTCCATCCCACAAACAGGTCCTGAAGGTCTGCTCTGTGTAGGCTCAGCATGCAGCCAGAATGTAGCTGTTTCCTCCCTGCCTGAGTCTGAATTGCCAGAGGCAGAGGAAGCCAGTTTCTTTGATCACTTATGGGGTTGGAAGGCTTCTGCTAGGAGTTACTTGTGCTTCACATGCACCATTGCACAACAAGCACATACATCAGAGCATCAAACTCGCTCTGTATCAGCGTGCAACAGCTGAGGGGGCTCAGGGAGTCAACTGGTCCATCTGTTCCCCCAAATCCTGGGAGGAAAAGGAGCCACCTCACCTGGTAAGACGAGGTACCGGCTGTTCTGAGATCCCAGCATCTCTAGCAGGCGCTGCTGCACTCCTTTGATTTCCTGCCAGCCAGGGAGGAAGCAGAGGATCCCACCTGAAACAGAGCAAGAGTTAAGAACAGCCACACAGAAATCCAAGAGCTTTTCCCCAGCTGGAGACACAGAAACTGTTTCTGCTGCTCATTGTTTCCTGTCATGGTTCTACCCCGGCTGAGAGCAGAGACCCACGCAGCTGCCTGCTCCTTAAAGGAGAAGAGCAGGGGAAGGGGGGGGTGTGAGGGAAGGGAAGGGAAAAGGAAGGGGCAAATAACAACCCCAAACCCAGGAAAGCCAAAGCCCGTGGGTTGGGATAAGGAGAGTTCACTGGAACAGCAGATGGATCAAATCTAACAGTGCTGACAGGGCTGCAGAGCTGGGACACACAGTGCAGGTTCCCACCGACCCCACAGCTCAGGCCGAGCCACCCAGAGCCGTCCCGGGACCCGACCGTCCCCCAAAACCCCTGTGTCCTGGAGCCACCCCCTGCTCCTCCCCCCAGCCCCCTTTACACTGAGCAGGGTGTCACTGCCATGGGATACCCCTTTGGCCAGCCTGGGTCACCTGTCCTGGCTGGGTCCCCTCCTTTCTCATGAACAGAGAAATTGGAAGAGCTGGGAAAGTCCTTGACTGTGACACAACTGAAACCATCAGGGTGTTACCAGCACTGCCCATCCTGACACCCAACACAGCATCCCACCCGCTGCTGCAGGAGAAGGTAACTCCAGCCTGACCAAACCAGGACATTTCCTCAAATCCAGCAGCCTTTAGCCCAAGAAACAAAATGAAGAGCAGGGCCCTGGGCTGTGATGTCACCTGCCAGCTGATCTCTAAGGAAACAGAACCACAGACTCACAGAATCACAGGGGTTGGAAGGACCCCCAGAGCCCAGGGGGTCCGACCCCCTGCCCAAGCAGGGTCCCTAGAACAGGGGCTGGAATCTCTCCAGACAAGGAGACTCCACACCCCCTGGGCAGCCTGTCCCAGGGCTCCCTCACCCTCACCACCAAGAAGTTCTTCCCCACATTGGGGGGGAACTCCCTGGGCTCCAACTTGAGCCCATCGCCCCTTGTCCTGTCCCCACAGACACTGAGCAGAGGCTGCCCATGGCCCCCTGGCTCCCACCCTTCAGCTCTTGAGAACCAGTGATCAGATCCCCTCTCAGGCTCTTCTCTCCAGGCTGAACAGCCCCAGCTCCCTCAGCCTTTCCTCCCAGGGGAGATGCTCCAGGCCCTTCAGCATCTCTGTCCCTCCTCTGGACTCTCTCCAGGAGATCCCTGGCTGGTTGATCCCAGGGAGCCCAGACCTGGACACAACACTCCAGGTGGGGCCTGAGCAGGGCAGAGAAACCTGCATCATACTTACCCCAAACTAGTGACAAACACCTGACACAGGAACTGAGACCCAGGGGAACATCCATCTAGACTCCATCCCTGCTGTGTGCTCCTGTGAGCTCACATGGGCAAGGTTTTAAAGGACAGAAAGACACCCTGTGTTTCGGTTGGGGTAGTTAATTTTCCTCACTAGCAGCAGGTACCCCCAGCTCCCTCAGCCGCTCCTCGCAAGCTTTGCTGCTCTCCAGCCCCTTCCCCAGCCTGGTTGCCCTTCTCTGGACACGCTCCAGGACCTCCAGCTCCTGCTGGGACTCAGGGGCCCACAACTGGACCCAGCACTCCAGCTGCAGCCTCCCCAGTGCCCAGCCCAGGGGCACAAGCCCTGCCCTGGCTCTGACACCAGCCAGGATGCCCTTGGCCTTCCTGGCCCCCCGGGCACACTGCTGGCTCCTGGGCAGTCCCAGTCCCCCAGCACCCCCAGCTCCTTCTCCCCAGCAGCTCTCCAGCCCCCTGCCCCAGCCTGTAGCGCTGCTCGGGGTCGGGGTGTCCCATGGGCAGGACTCTGCCCTTGGCCTGGTTCAACCTCATCCCCTTGGGCTCAAAGACAACATCCTGTGCTGTTCAACCACCTTTATCTCAGCCCTCAAGCTTTACCTTTTGCTTTCCAACCCTCTCCCTGGGGTACAGGGGGAGGGAGCAGAGTGCTGGTGGTTCTTTGAGCTGCCCACTGGGTTAAACCACACCAGGCTTCCCTAGTTCCTGAGCTAATACCTTCTCCTAGCTTTGAAACACTGAGACCTCTCAGAAGTCAGCTGAGAGTCCTGCCACCTCCCAGGCAAAGGTGTTCAACAGGGGGGCTGCACCCAGAAAAATAATGAATGTGCCAGGAAGTTGCAAACATTGGAGCACAAAGGAGAGCTGCCCTTCACCCTGGGGACAGCAGCATCTCAAGATGAGCTGAGGACTCTGTTGTCTTAGCCAGAGACTTGGAATTAGCCCACATCACACTGCTTGAGACCACTGGGCTGATCAGAATTGAGGGTGGCCTTGCAGGAGTCAGCCCAGCAAAATTTGGGCTCTGCAGGGTTCACTTCCTTCCCAGCCAAAGGTAAAAGGAAGAGGGTGAGGCAGAACCTACCTGGTTCTCCGTGGGCATCAATCTGGAGGACGAGGTCAGTGATCAGATCAAGATCAAGGACACATTCATCATCTGATTGCTGGAATAAACAGGACACAAGCAGATAAATGAGCAGCGTTCTAGCAGACAGCAGAAAGGCACACAGCCTCCCAGAGCATCTTCAGGAGAGACTGAATGCCTGTTCTTGGATGGCATGCCCAGGCTGAGGAGCCAGGAACCTCAGGAGCCTGGTTTCAGGTCCATCTGGAACCTGCTCTGGTCACAAGTGCTGCCAGTTTCCTCTGCTGTGCAGTGAGGATATGCAGTCCCTTTCCTGTTTGCTGGAGCTATCTGTGTACCTCTACTGAGCAGCACCTGACAAGTAGCATGGAATTTTGGGGACAAAACTGGGCTGTAGGCATGTGGGACTTCCAATCCACCCAGCACCGAGCAGCAGCTTTTGTAGCTCTGGGGAATTTGGAACACACCTGTCAGACCAGCTTGGAAAGAGCAGGTAAAATCCCAGCCACAACAGAAATGGGAAGATTGCCCTGAAAGCAATGGGACACCCTCCTCAGCATGTCTGCTGAGGAATCACAACTGGGCTGGAGGAATGGGATTCAGCAGGCTGGGCCAGATGAGATCCCCACCAACCTCAATGGTTCTGCACCTCCAGAACTGAAGGAGGATTACCCACAGCAGAGAGCATGCATCTGGGGGCTGTTTTCCAAACAGTGATCAGTCACAAAAAGCATCAATCAGGGAATTTTCTCCCATGGGATGGTGAGCACAGAGGTAACAGGCTGCTGTAAGCTGTAACCACCCTGGTCCTGGAGCAGGCTGGCACAGAGCATGCCGATGTTGAAGTCTGCATCCACACATTTACATCCACAAGTGCAATGAGCTGCTGGCTTACTCAAACATAAACAAACTTCAAAGAGGGATAAAAGTAACTCAGACCCAAATCTGAAGCCACCTCTATCCATAATTTAATCCAGATACTCTGGAGTTCTACTAAGCTGACTCTGGTTGACATGGAGTTAAAGCTAAGCAACCACAGACCAACCACCACAGGAAAGCAGGACCAGTTCCAGGCCCAGACTCTCCCCTGCTGATACACCAGAAGCTGGTGGCTCATCCCAAGGGAAAAGCTTCGACAAGAGGCTGCAGACCCACCTTGATCTCGTAGTGCCGGTGTCGGTGCCGGCCCAGCTTGGCCAGGATCTCCTCCAGGTAGTACTCCTTCACCGGGTACATGAAACCCGGCACCTTGACCACAGGGCAATCCCCAAAGTAGTGTGAGAAGCGCTGATTGTCTCCTGTGGCACTCATTAAGACCAGGCGCAGGTCGGGGTTGAGCTTCTGGATGCCCTTCAGCAGGATGAGCAGGAAATCGGTGTTGACATCTCGCTCGTGGACCTCATCGACCACCACGTGGCTGACGCCCTCCAGGCTGGGGTTCCCCTGCAGCTTCCGCAGCAGGATGCCCACGGTGCAGAAGAGCAGGGCTCCTCCCCGGGCTGGGGGCTTGCTCTCCAGTCGCACCTGGTAGCCCACGTTCTTCCTCATGTTGGGACCCAACTCTTGTGCCACGCGTTGGGCGACCGAGATGGCGCTGATCCTCCTGGGCTGGGTGATCACCACGTTGCAGCGGGCGCCGCGTCCCTCCAGGATGTAGTGTTCCAGCAGGAGCTGAGGGATCCTGGTGGTTTTCCCACAGCCTGTGTCTCCTGCTATTACCACTACAGGGTTCTGCTCAATGGCTGACAGGATGGTGTCCTTGTGAGGATCTACTGGCAGCGGGTGGCTCTCCTGCCATGAGGATCCTCTCCTTTTCCAGAGGGCCAGGAGGTTCTGGCTAAGGCGCACTTCCTCGGCTTCCAACATGGGGATATAGGTCTTTCCTGTGATCGCGTCGCTTATCGCACCAGATTCCTTGCTCAGGTTCATCATGTCATCAGCAATCCGTGGCCTGGATTCCCTGATGTCCACTGGATACTGGGAGAGATGGAGAAAGTTGGCAGGGACAGAGAGATTAGTGCTGGTCCTGAGAAGGGCAGGAACACAGAAGTGCTTGGAACAGACTCAGCCAGACTGGCTTTGCGGTGAAGCTTTGCCAAAGTCTTTGCAGACTTCAGGTATCTCAGCCACTAATGTTCCAAACTGAGATTATTTAAAGTGAGAACTCGCTTGGGACACTCCCTGCATCTCCCCTGTGCTGAGAGAGGTGGTAGAGCCAACACCTGAACTGACAGGCACAGAAAGGGAACTTGGGCTCCTGAGGTCAGGGCCTACGCTGCATGAAGTGATGCAGCAGCCCCTCAAAGACAATGTTTGGGAGCTATCATGTCACACCACCACCCACCCCTCTCCCTCAGGGACCCCAGACATGTCACTTGCACGAAATACAAGCGTTCAGCCAAGCCAGAAATATTCTATCTTGGCAAAAGAAAAAGCACAAGTCCCACAACCCACAGGAAGAACTAAAAGGAGCAGAGATGGGTCAGCAGTGATCTGCCACACAAACCAAAGCACTGGCCCAGCTGTTTGCAGGATGAGTCTGGCCACAGGTCAGGACTTCTGGGTTCTGCCTTACTTGGAGCCACAGAGCCAAGCCTGCCACACACACTGGGACAGCTTGAGTGAGCACAGGAGGCAGACAAGTCCCTTCACCACGCTGCTCCTCCTAACTTCTCTAAATCTTACAGTTCAACCCCTTACAGCAGGACACTTGGGAGCAGCTGTTGTCTTCAACACAGGCCTGTCTCTCTACAACTGCTTCAGAGCACTGGGACAGGCTGCCCAGGGGGGTGTGGGGTCTCCTTCTCTGGAGAGATTCCAGCCCCTGTCCTAGGGACCCTGCTTGGGCAGGGGGTTGGACCCCATGGGCTCTGGGGGTGTCTTCCAGCCCCTACAGCTCTGTGAGTCTGTGATTCGTCTACGTTATGGGATCTGTAGGATACTGTAAAGATCACCCTGCCAACTTCCAAGCACTGGAGTTGTTTTCAAGCTCTGCAGTAAGCTCCACACATTCATACCTGAGCTGTGCTCAACCTCCTCCAACCTTAGTGCCATCCCTGGCTTTGACAGGGCATGGTCCCAGGGACACCAGTCCCACAGGTGCCTGGGGACCTGCACCCAGCACTAAGGTACAATACCCAGAGGGAAATTCCCCAAGGGAAACCCAGCACCGGGTCCTTGTAAAGCTGTGAGGCCCAACCAGCACAATGAACTGCACAGGGCAGCATTCCTGAGCCTGCAAAGGAGCCACCAGCAAGCCCAGCTCCACGCTGTAACACCCCAGAGGCCTGATAGATGGATGTCACAGGTGGTCCCTGCCCAGGAAGGGTTCCCCTTCCCCAGATCTGATCTTGTTATGTCCCAAGTGTAGAGCACTGCACACTGGACATAACAACCCCAGGCAGCGCTACAGGCTTGGGGGAGGATGGCTGGAGAGCTGTCAGGAGGAGAAGGACCTGGGGGTGTTGGGTGACTGCAGGCTGAGTATGAGCCAGCAGTGTGGCCATGTGGCCAGGAAAGCCAAGGGCATCCTGGCTTGTGTCAGAAATAGTGTGGCCAGTAGGTCTAAGGAAGTGATTACGTCCCTGGACTGGGCACTGGGGAGGCTGCAGCTGGAGTGCTGGGTCCAGTTGTGGGCCCCTGAGTCCCAGCAGGAGCTGGAGGTCCTGGAGCATGTCCAGAGAAGGGCAACCAGGCTGGGGAAGGGGCTGGAGGGAAAATCCTCTGAGGAGCGGCTGAGGGAGCTGGGGGTGTTCAGCCTGGAGAAGGGGAGGCTGAGGGGAGCCCTTCCCACCACCTACAACTACCTGAGGGGAGGTTGTAGAGAGGTGGGTGATGGTCTCTTCAGCCAGGGGACAGGTGATAGACAAGGGTCAATGGGCTCAAACTGCCCCATGACAGGGTCAGAGCAGATGTTAGGAAAAAATCTTCTACTGAAAGAGTTGTCAGGGCTGGAACAGGCTGCCCAGGGAGGGGGTTGAGTCACCTTCCCTGGGTGTGTTTAAAATAAGGGTAGATGAGGTACTTAGGGATCTGGTTTAGCTTAAAATGGGATTGGTTGGACTTGATGATCTCAAAGGTCTTTTCCAACCTAGTGATTCTGTGATCCTTTTTTTCTAGCAAACTATCCAGCCACCAATCCCCTCAACATTTTGGCCCGATGCTTTCAGCCCCTGTGCCATTCCTGCAGTGAAATGGGACCAGCCAAGAAGGGGATTGCTGGGTGGCTGAGGGAGCCTTACGTGGTTCAGGTAGTTCTCGATCTTGCGCAGGGTGGCTTCGGGGACCTTGATGTGACAGGGTTTCCTTTGGTTCTCCCCAAGCTCCCGGAGCGACGTCATGTTGTACATAGCATGGCTGAGGGGGTTGTTGTTCTTGTCCACCAAGCCAAGGCTCTGCAAAGGAAGGGGTAGACATCACTGTCAGGCACAAGATGGCTGTGTATGAAGTGCTGGGATGTACACACATGGCTCCTGCGTGTCTCCTGTCCCCATATCCCAAATCCATCACGCCCTGCTCTTGGCCCAGCAAGAACCAAGACACATAACAGTGTGGCCAGTAGGGCCAGAGAGGTGATCATCCCCCTGTGCTCAGCTCTGGGGAGGCCCCACCTCAAGTGCTGGGTCCAGTTGTGGGCCCCTGAGTCCCAGCAGGAGCTGGAGGTCCTGGAGCGTGTCCAGAGAAGGGCAACCAGGCTGGGGAAGGGGCTGGAGAGCAGCAAAGCTTGCGAGGAGCGGCTGAGGGAGCTGGGGGTGCTGAGCCTGGAGCAGAGGAGGCTGAGGGGAGCCCTTCTCCCCCCTGCCCTGCCCTGCCCTGCCCTGCCCTGGCAGGAGGGTGCAGAGAGGTGGGCGATGGTCTCTGCAGCCAGGGGCCAGGAGATGGGAGGAGGGGAAAGGGCCTGAAGCAGCATCAGGGGAAGCTGAGGTTGGACGTCAGGAACAATGTCTGTGCTGAAAGGAGGGTCAGATACTGGCCCAGGCTGCCCAGGGGGTGGGTGAGCCAGGGATGTCCTGGAGAGAATCCAGAGGAGGGACAGAGATGCTGAAGGGCCTGCAGCATCTCCCTTGGGATGAAAGGCTGAGGGAGTTGGGGCTGTTCAGCCTGGACAAAAGACGACTAAGGGGGCACCTTATTAATGTTTATAAGTATCTTAAATATGGGATGCAGGGAGAAATGGGCAGCCCCTTTTCAGTGGTCTGTGGGGGCAGGACAAGGGGCGATGGGCTCAAGTTGGAGCCCAGGGAGTTCCCCCCAATGTGGGGAAGAACTTCTTGCTGGTGAGGGTGAGGGAGCCCTGGGACAGGCTGCCCAGGGGGTGTGGAGTCTCCATCTCTGGAGAGATTCCAGCCCCGTCTGGACGCCGCCCTGTGCAATAGGAGCTGGGGAGCTGCTTTGGCAGGGGGGTTGGACCCGATGAGCTCTAGAGGTCCCTTCCAACCCCTATGATTCTATGATCCTCACACATCACTTTGCTGGGGGCTCAGAACAAGCCCAGCAGCCTTAAAGGCATCAATCACCCCAGATGAGACACTAGAAGGGGTACAACAGCAGTCAGAACTGAATCCCAAGCTTTGGGAGCATGCAGTTATTAAGCTTGAGGTCAAAGATCAGAAAGGTTCAGGCATCACCCCATCAGGCTGAAATAAAGTCATGTGCAAGGAGCCTCCATCCATGGACACACTGGGATGGAGATGCAGGAGCCACATGCTCGTACCTTAAGCTTCTGACAGGCCAGAGCTGCTGCTTTGTTTTCTGCCTCCACTTTGCGACGGCCCTTGGCAGCGAAGGTCATGGGGCAGGGCCAGCGCAGCGTGAGCTTGCAGATCTTGGTCTTGGTGCCCACTGTCCGGAACTGCATGTACTCCTGAAAGACAGGTGGGCTCCGTCAGGCGCCGCGTTACGAGCCCACAGAGCTAGGCAGGGGGTTCACACCCACCCCAGCATTTCCAGGCTGAGCTTAAATTGGTTTGGGGTTTATTACAGGGTGATGGAAGAGGTTTAATGCTCTGACCTCTGCTCGCTGGGAACCTGTGGGGCAGAGTACAGCTACTGTCTGTCTGCTAAGCACACGAGGTCTGGGAAGGGGGTGGGTGACCTGGGCAACCCTGTGTAGCTCCAGGCCTGGAGGTTGGTGGCCCTGCCTGTGGCAGGGGGTTGGAGCTCTGGGATCCTTGGGGTCCCTCCCAGCCCAGACCAGTCTGGGATTCTAGGATTCTATGACACACACCCAGGAGAAGGATCACCACATACCAGCAAGACTTGAGTTGTGGAAGGATTCCAGCAGCACAGAAATTACACGCTGCTCTGAGCAACACAAACCTGTTTGCTACAGGTATGTGGGGACATGCAAAGCTACCACCTCAGCAAATGTTGTCCTTGATCCAGACAGCTGCTCCTCTCTTGCCCTGGCCTCGAGTAACAACATTCCCCACGCTGCTATCAATATGCTGCCTCAATTCTCACCACATAGTCTTTGCCTTGCTCCTCAGACTGATTTTGTTAGGCCTTGTTTTAACTCCCCTTCCCTCCCCAGTCCTCAGCTGCCCCAAAAAAGCCCCCAGATGGATTCCAGTTGGGAGTCTTTAAGCTTCATCCCTGGCAGAGGTCAAAGAGCACCTTACCTTGACTGTGGAGGAAGAGGTGGCAATCTGAATCACTTGGGCCAGGAGGTTTTTGGGAAGTGGGAACTGCGTCAGGGCGCGGATGGCAGTGTTGTCATCTGTCATTTCAATGGAACTCCCTCCTCGGCTAGACAGAAGGTGAGAAGAGTCTGACATACAAACATGCACTCTGCTCTCAGACCTACCTCACTTCAGGCCTGCTACCAAGGTCTGAAGCTGAGCAGCTAAAGGCAGGGATGACTTTTGACCAATGAAAAGTCACACTGAATATTGCTACCAAAAATCTGTCGTTCACCAAACAGTCACCCAGCCCAGTAAGGTCACCTACTAAAGAGCAATCAAACCTTTACACTAGCACACAAACCACACAGCATCACCAGATGTATGAAATAACTATTTTGGAATCCAAGTGAGGTCCCTAACAGCCACCACCAGCAAGCTCCTTACTGACCTGACTCCTAAAATCAAGATTTGTCCTCATAAAATAGGAGGTCGTTAGCAAGCAATGCTGGTGATGAAAAGGACCAGATTTATCCTCAAAACAAGGGTGGTCAGAAAACCCCACCGTGTTTAAGTGCACATGGACAATTTCTGGGCATGGAAGAGTAAGAACAGCCAGCAGGATGCAGGCAGCAGCCTACCCACAGGGCAAGGCTCCAGAGAAGATGCCTGTGCACTGTGATGACAGCCAGGTCTGAGATCAGGCTGTCCTCACTGCTGCTGGCAGAGAGCAGCAGAGCAGTCAGTGTCTGGCTCATCTACAGGCCACACTGGCAATGTGGGAAGCTGCAGCTCAGCTGTGAGGAGCTCTCACTGCCCTCTTTACTGCCCTGGGTTAGCAGCTATCAGGGGAGACGTACCTGGCGTCTCTGCCGGGGGTTCGCGCGTCCTGATGCGCCATAGGTAGATAATCAGAAACATCGATCGCTTCTTCTTCCAGCTCCCCTTCCTCTAGTTCCCCTTCCTCCAGCTCCCCTTCCTCCAGCTCTTCCCTCCTCATTGCTTTAGGCATCCTGCCCTGTTCCATGGGCTGGATGGAGTCGTCGGGCTCCATCCGTCGCCAGCAGGTGGACAGGTCGGCCAGAGAAGGTCCGGATTTGGAGCGCCACTTGCCCTCTGAGCACCACCTCTCGTCGGGGCAGCCAAGCTGGTCAGCGAGGAGCCGGTACTTCGCAGCGTCAAAGAGCTCGTTCCTGGGGCCCAGCAAACCCCAGCCCTGCAAGAGACAAAGACACCGTCAGCTGCAGTGGAGAGAGGAACAGGAGCTCTGCTGGACACCAGGACACAGCTGTAAGGGAGAGAAAGCGGGAGCAAGTTCTTTGTATCCCACAGAAAGGAAACTGAAAGCTTTCCTCTGCCCCTGTTTATTAAGAAAGGGAATCTGTTCACTCACCTCACTTCCCAAATTTTTCCCAATTCCTTAGTTTGTTGGAAAGGGAGGGCCAAGACTTACTCCACGAGCTATTAACCATATTTCATGTTCCAGAAGATTGAAATGCTGTTTTGGAAGGGCTGGTCTCAACGGGTGTGGGCAGGGATAACACAGGATGAAAATCCAGGGGATGGTTCATCTCCCCTTCACAGTGTAAGCAGCAGGAAGAACTCCCTACCCCAGGAGGTTTGGGAACAGAGGAGTTCCTAATTCCTGCTGGCCCACTGCCTCCATTTGGCACTGAACGTTAACGAAGCTCCAAAAGTACAACACACACAATGTCTTACCGATGGCAGCTACAGCTTCAGCCCCACCACCAGCCCTGTGTTTGACAAGGTGGCATTGTCTTCTGCTGTAGGAGTGCCCAAGACAGCAAGAACTCACTTTGGCACCTGCTGTACTGGCAGTCACCATATCACAGAATCAGCAGGGTTGGAAGGACCCCCAGAGCCCATGGGGTCCAACCCCCTGCCCAAGCAGGGTCCCCAGGACAGGGGCTGGAATCTCTTCAGACAAGGAGACTCCACACCCCCTGGGCAGCCTGTCCCAGGGCTCCCTCACCCTCACCACCAAGAAGTTCTTCCCCACATTGGGGGGAACTCCCTGGGCTCCAACTTGAGCCCATCGCCCCTTGTCCTGTCCCCACAGACACTGAGCAGAGGCTGCCCATGGCCCCCTGGCTCCCACACTTGAGATATTTATCGACTGTTTCCAGCCAGAAAGGAGCAGCAGAGCAGAGGAACTTTAAAAATCAGGGAAGACAACGTGGAATTGCCACAGGTGAAGAGGCAGCACCCACAGGTAGACAGCCAGGAGAGTGAGGTACCCAACAGTAACAGCAAGTACACAAGGGGGAAGCTCTGCTTGCCAGGGATGCTGGGACTGAGACAGAAGCTGGTTAAGGTCTGGCACACAGAGAGCAAGACTGGAGCTCAAAGACCTCAGTGAGCTCATGCCTGGCTGAAGCAAGTGGGATTTAAGCTCAAACAAATTCAGACAGCTCAGAGTTCACACTCTAGCCCTGTTGAACAGGTAGGCCACCTAAGAAAAGACCAAACCAGACATGGCCTATTCACTCAAAGGCTTGTTTCCTCAAGCCAGGGAGAAGTGCAAGCTCACCTTGAAGAGCTGACATGCTGCCGCTGCTGCCTGTCTCTCTGCATCAATCTTCTTGGTCCCATAGCCTTCCACTTCCACGTTCTTGGGCCACTTTATATGCAGGGTGACTTTCTGCAAAGCAAAGATAAAGTAGTGAAGTGAGACACTACAGAACAAGCGCCCTGCTCCAGCAGGAGCACACCTCCTTCAGAGAATCATGGGATTGTTTGGGTTGGAAAAGACCTTCAAGCCTGTGGAGTCCAACCATCTGCCCAGCCCTGCCAGGTCCAACACCAGACCATGTCACCAAGCTCAACATCTGCTCTTCTTCTCAACCCCTCTAGGAATGGTGCCTCATCCACCCCCTGGGCAGCCTGGGCCAGTATCTGACCCCCCTTTCAGCACAGACATTGTTCCTGAAGCCCAACCTCAGCTTCCCCTGGGGCAGCTTCAGGCCCTTTCCCCTCGTCCTGTCACTGGCTGCCAGGGAGAAGAGACTGCAACCGCCTTTTGGGGAGTTGTAGAGAGTGATGAGGGCTCCCCTCAGCCTCCTCTGCTCCAGGCTCAGCACCCCCAGCTCCCTCAGCCGCTCCTCGCAAGCTTTGCTGCTCTCCAGCCCCTTCCCCAGCCTGGTTGCCCTTCTCTGGACACGCTCCAGGACCTCCAGCTCTTTCTGGGAGTCAGGGGCCCACAACTGGACCCAGTATTCAAGGTGAGACCTCTCCAGAGCTGAGCACAGGGGGTGATCACCTCCCTTACCCTGCTGACCACACTGTTCCTGATGCAGGCCAGGATGCCACTGGGCTTCTTGGCCACCTGGGCAAGACCAGCAGGACCACCCTCAGTCTCTCATCTCCAGACAGATCCTGAGCCACTCCTCTCCAAGCCTGTAGCACTGCCTGAGGCTGCTGCGACCCGAGTGTAGGATGCGACACTTGGCCTTGGTGAACCTCATGCAACTGGCCTTGGCCCATGGATCCAACCCTCCAAACATCTCTGAACTCATGCAAAGATCAAGACTACAAATGAAAATCCCAAATGGCTTGTTTGGTCCCTTTATGGGAAGCTCCATTCTGGTACCCCAGAAGGAACAGCCAGGAGAAGGGCTGCGTGGTGCCCACAGCCACAGAGAAGCCGCGCGGCTGCGCCAGGCCCAGAGGCCAGGCTGACGTCCAGCACGGTGCCACCCCCCCTGGGATGGAGCTTCACAGGCTGCAGCGTGTCAGCTCAGAGAATCAACTGCCAAGAGCTCGTTATGAGAACAATTCCATTACCAAATTGCTGTTCCTGTGCACCCTGCTGCACACCAGACCAATCCTGAGATGCAGCACACACCTTCCAAGACATTTCCAGTTGCACCAGCAAGCAAACCTTCCTAAGGGCTTCCCTACTGCCACTTTAGCTACCCAGGCAGGTGCTGTTCTCATCACAGATTGGTTGGGGTTGGGAGGGACCCCAAGGGTCCCAGAGCTCCAACCCCCTGCCACAGGCAGGGCCACCAACCTCCAGGCCTGGAGCTACACAAGGGTGCCCAGGGCCCCAGCCAACCTGGCCTGGAACACCCCCAGGGACGGGGCACCCACCCCCTCTCTGGGCAGCCCCTTCCAGCCCCTCTCCACTCTCTCTGCACAGAACTTCCCCCCAGTCTCTCCTCTCCCCCTTCCCTCCTCCAGCTTCACTCCAGCCCCTTGTCCTGCCAGTCTCTGCCCTTCCCAAGAGCTGATTCCCCTCCTGTTCCTGGGGTCCCTTCAGGGATGGGGAGGCTGCAGTGAGGTCCCCCCACAGCCTTCTCTTCTCCAGCCTGCAGTGTGCACTGCCCAACACAAGCCGTCAAGAGAACCAGCGGCACCACCAGAACTCCTCTAACTCCAGAGCTCCTGAAAAACCCACAGAGACAAAGAACACTGAAAGCTGAACCCTGCCCTCTGTGAAAAAATCGCTCCAAATCTAAAACTCGCTCCAGTCCCAGCCCTGCAGATGCTGCAGCTGAGCTCAGCCAGGCTCAAAGGAGGGAAAAGCCAAGGAATTCTCTCCTGTTTCTGCAGCAAAGATGAAAGGTGGCATTTAGGTCTGCTGGGAAAACCCCACCTATAAGGTTAAGGAAAAGGCTCCTGACTTCAACTGTCTACATCTGGCTGGCTGCCTGCCACCTCAGTCTCATCTTACTGTAGGAAACTGCCACGTATTTTGCCCAAGGGCTCTGCAAGCAACAGCACAGCACAGACCTGCTGGGGAGAAAGTCAGCTGTCTCATGAAGGCCAAGCTACTTGTGCTCAGGGAAAACAAGGCCACTTGCTCACTTCCGACTGAGACTGCTCCAGCCTGTCCCAGCCACCCTTCTGTCCCCAGGCGCTTTCACAGGATCACAGGGGTTGGAAGGGACCTCCCGAGCCCATGGGGTCCAACCCCTGCCCAAGCAGGGTCCCTAGGACAGGGGCTGGAATCTCTCCAGACAAGGAGACTCCACACCCCCTGGGCAGCCTGTCCCAGGGCTCCCTCACCCTCACCACCAAGAAGTTCTTCCCCACATTGGGAGGAACTCCCTGGGCTCCAACTTGAGCCCATCGCCCCTTGTCCTGTCCCCACAGACACTGAGCAGAGGCTGCCCATGGCCCCCTGGCTCCCACCCTTCAGCTCTTGAGAACCACTGATCAGATCCCCTCTCAGGCTCTTCTCTCCAGGCTGAACAGCCCCAGGTCCCTCAGCCTTTCCTCCCAGGGGAGATGCTCCAGGCCCTTCAGCATCTCTGTCCCTCCTCTGGACTCTCTCCAGGAGATCCCTGGCTGGTTGATCCCAGGGAGCCCAGACCTGGACACAACACTCCAGGTGGAGCCTGAGCAGGGCAGAGCAGAGGGGGAGGATCCCCTCCTGTCACCTGCTGCCCACACTCCTTTTGAAGCCCCCAGGATCCCATCATCCCTCTGGGTTGGTGTTTTGGGATCTGAGCTTCCTTTTGTCCAACTGTTTGTTTTCAGTGTTTGGGGTTTTTTAATCAGCATTAATCTACTTAAGCACCAACAAGAATGGGAACACAGACTAAAATGATGAGGCATTTGTTGTGGCATTGCAAGATTGAAGTCAGGAAACTGCCCTGCTGCACAAGGAAGAGCTCCAACCCCCTGCCACAGGCAGGGACACCAACCTCCAGGCCTGGAGCTACACAAGGTTGCCCAGGGCCCCAGCCAACCTGGCCTGGAACACCCCCAGGGAGCATCACAGGAATGATAAAGGAATTCTAAACCATCACTAACACACTGCCTGAAAAGCAGGGATGGTTGGGAAGGATGTGGTAATAAAAACTGTCTGGGAAATTTTAGACAGAATGTTATTGGAAAATGTTAATCCATTAGAACTGGACCTTGTCCTGGAATGTAGGTTGCAGTCAAACTTCAGCAGGAAAGGGCTTTCTGCTCTGGAATGAGCACTGGTGCAGCAACAGGAGGCAAACCCCTGGACATGCAGCATCCAGCAGCCAAGAACTTCCCAGAATCAGACTCACCAGGTTGGAAAAGACCTTTAAGACCGAGTCCAACCGTTCCTGTCCTGTGCTACCCCATATCTCTGAGCACCTCATCCACCCTTCGGCTCAGCTTCCAGCACAGATCAGCATCCAGGCCAGGCAGCACTCAAACTACTTGGCAAGTTGTTTGTTTGGAATTCTGTCTCATCTAAGAAAGAATAAAAAACCTCCAAACCCTCATAAACCCCCCACCAACCAACCAAAACCCAACACAACAACAACAAAGACCCTGTATTTCAGTTTGGCCTTATGTAGCATGAGGAGCCTCCCTCCACTGCAAACAAATTCCTCTTTTTGGGGTGCAATTGAATGTTTTAAGCTCCAGCATTTGCTCTCTGAGCATCTACAATAGAATCTAGGCCAACAAGGTCTAAAATACAGCCCTGGCAGTCTCACTTTCTGGGGTAGTGGGGTATGTAGTCTGAGACTTTTGAGCCCAGACAGTGAGTCTTTCTGCAAGAAATGTGGGTCACAGTGAGGTACTTAAAATAATCCATCCTTCTGCACACAGACAGACTCACAGGATCACCTGGGTTGGAAGAGACCAGTTAGATCATCCAGGAAACCATAACCTGCCTAGTCCACCTCTAGACCATGTCCTTAGGGCTTAATCTACACACTTTCTAAATCCCTCCAGGGATGGTGACTCCACCACCTCCCTGGGCAGCCTGTGCCAACACCTGACAACCCTTTCAGCACAGAAATTCCTCCAGATCTCTCACCTAAATCTCCCCTGGTGCAACTTCAAGCTATTCCCTCTCCTTCTATCACTTGTCACTGGAGAGACCACCCTGACACACCTGCAAAGCTGCTGCAGAGAGCTGTAGCGAGCGACAGGATCTCCCCTCAGCCTCCTGCTCTCAAGACTAAAAAGCCCCAGTTCCCTCAGCCACTCCTCACAGGAGCTGTGCTCAAGACTCTTCCATCAGCTTCACTGCCCTTCTCTGGACATGCTCCAGGACCTCCAGCTCCTGCTGGGAGTCAGGGGCCCACAACTGGACCCAGCACTCCAGCTGCAGCCTCCCCAGTGCCCAGCCCAGGGGCACAAGCCCTGCCCTGGCCCTGTGGCCACGCTGGCTCTGACACAAGCCACGATGCCCTTGGCCTTCCTGGCCCCCCGGGCACACTGCTGGCTCCTGGGCAGTCCCAGGCCCCCAGCACCCCCAGCTCCTTCTCCCCAGCAGCTCTCCAGCTGCTCTGCCCCAGCCTGCAGCACTGCCTGGGGTTACTGTGACCAAAGTGCAGGACCCAGCAGGGAGAGGGACAGGACCCACATCTATATCCCTCCCAGCATACTCAAAGTTAAAGAGAAGCAGGAAGAAGCCAGGATATTTCTTGTTAGAAAGATTAAAGCCCAACTTTTACATGGAATTAAAACACTGCTGTAACTTTCTCTATTAAAGATACTTCCACGCTCAGCAGTATTCCTGGCTCAATTCCCACTCTGTGTGCAGCAGAGCCACCCACCACCCATCCCCAGCCCAAGGGGATTACCTTTTTCCTGGGCCCGTTGGTATGGATGTACACCAGCTTGTCCCTCGCATGAGAAATGCCCAGGGCTCGTCCAATCACGCTGTTGAGCAAGTTTTTAGGCTGTGGAAATTCCTTTAATAAGTCTCTGGAATCTGAAAAACAAACAAACAAAAAGAAATACTCAAGAGAGGAACTAAATATCTTCTGATTCCTGTGCAGTCCTGTCCAGAGGCGTGTCAGCACAGCCACATTGCTGCAGCTCTGTGGCTGCTCGTGTCTCTAAGGCTAGAGGTGGAAGAGTGAGCAGAGGGATGACAGAGTTCACCTACAGTGTCTGCAGGCACAGCACAGAATCACCAGGTTGGAAAAGCCCTTTAAGATCAGCAAGTCCAACCGTCCCTGTCCTGTGCTGACCCAGATCCCTGAGCACCTCATCTCCCCCCTGTTCAACACCCCCAGGGCTGGGGACTCAGCCCCTCCCTGGGCAGCCTGTGCCACAGCCCCACAACTCTGCCAGGGAAGAACTTTGCCCTCCCAGCTGAGCTGACCCTGCCCTGGGGCAGCTTGAGCCCATTGCCCCTCCTCCCAGCTCCTGGCCCCTGGCTGCAGAGACCATCGCCCACCTCTCTGCACCCTCCTGCCAGGGCAGGGCAGGGCAGGGCAGGGCAGGGGGGAGAAGGGCTCCCCTCAGCCTCCTCTGCTCCAGGCTCAGCACCCCCAGCTCCCTCAGCCGCTCCTCGCAAGCTTTGCTGCTCTCCAGCCCCTTCCCCAGCCTGGTTGCCCTTCTCTGGACACGCTCCAGGACCTCCAGCTCCTGCTGGGACTCAGGGGCCCACAACTGGACCCAGCACTCCAGCTGCAGCCTCCCCAGTGCCCAGCCCAGGGGCACAAGCCCTGCCCTGGCCCTGTGGCCACGCTGGCTCTGACACAAGCCAGGATGCCCTTGGCCTTCCTGGCCCCCCGGGCACACTGCTGGCTCCTGGGCAGTCCCAGGCCCCCAACACCCCCAGCTCCTTCTCCCCAGCAGCTCTCCAGCCCCCTGCCCCAGCCTGTAGCGCTGCTCGGGGTCGGGGTGTCCCATGGGCAGGACTCTACACTGGGCATTATTAAACAATCATGCAGCAGTTTGGAAAGATGTTTGTTTTCCCCCAAAAGACCACCACAATATACCAATGGACAACATACATGTGCTGAATCTGGATACAAATACCCTGGCAAAGAATCCAAAGCCCGGATTAGCACACAGAGCTGGTGCTGCTTCCTCACTCTGGAGGCAAAGGCAGCTGGATGTCATCCTCTGGTATGGATACTGAATGGAGAGATGGCTGTTTCCAACAGGGTTGGTGTTTGCATCCCCCTCCTGAGCCATGAGCATCACCTCAGGGTTAAACCAGGGGTCTGGGCAGCACAAGGTACACGTTACACCCCATGAACCTGGGGACTTCTCCCTGAGTTTACTGAGATGGCTCAGCGAGAGGGCAGCACCGAACTGCTCAGAGAGCCCTTAGGGAGGAGTCTGCCCACAGCACCTTTGGAAACAACCCAGCCCAGCAGGAAAGGAAGGCACGAGGCTGCACCCCAGGGACTGGCTGGCTGTGCACAGCACCCCTGTCCTGACAGGAGCCAGAAATATTGCTCAGGCACTTACAGGAAGGAGATGTCACCAGCAGTTCAACCCACCCCTTAAAAACCTCGTGCCCACCTCGTGCTCCAGCCTCCCCCAGATGGAAACACTGGTGGTTTTAGCTGGTGAGGAAGCAGCTCTGCCTCCCCTCTCACAAGCATCACCACTCTATCGGGCACTGTAGGGAAAAGCCTTTATTTTGAGCAGCAGCCCAAGCACAACCAGATTAACAGTTTAAATGGGCAGGTCTGGCAGCTCACAGTGGGAGTGAGGGGTATGTGCAGCTTCCCCAGGGCTCTAACTGCTCCCCCCAGGGCTCTAACTCTACTGCTCCTCCAGCTCTGGCACAAACCCATTCATATGGAGAGGTGATTTACAGCCCTAAATCCACCAGAAAAGCAGAGTACACTGGTTTTTGCTGGGCTCAGAAGTAAATCAGCCAACCACACGGTCCTGCAGGTACCCAGAACCAGAGCAAGGGCACGGGGGAGAGCAACAGGACCTCCTGCTCTGGCAGCAGCAAGCACAGCTAAGCTGCTCTCATCCTCTGGTCACTCTACACCACACACACACACTCCCCCAGCAGTCAGAACTGAGCTGATCTTCTAGCAGACCATCAATGGGTTTGGGGAGAACTTTTCAGAAGGCTTCTAATGCTTTACAAGTGTTCAGGGGAAGTTTCAGCAATGGATCAGCAGTCAGTGACACACCGTCACCGGTCCTGCCAGAACCTGGAGTTCCAGGTTGAGCTACCAAATCCAAGGAGAAATGACCCAATGGTCATGCTGGTTTGAGCATCACCAAGGTTTTGCCAAAAACTAGGACAGCTGTAATGGAGATACACAGTAACTGGCCCCAGAGCAAGCCTTGAAGAGAAGGGCTCTGTAACAGGGGCTGTGAGGAGACCATCTCCAAAAAGCTGCCCAGTGAAGGAAAGTTGAAGTCATGAGGATCTACCAGGAGGGCTCACCTGAGAGCCAACCCACAGGGAAATCAGGGGAGTTTTAGGGAAGGCAAAGAGTTACCTTTTATCACCACAGACTCAACACTTGTCCCACTGGAGACACTTTATCACCCCCTCCAGCAAAAACACCCCCACACAAACCAGCATGCTGAGGCAGTGTTCAGAAAAACACACCACTCAGAATCACCAGGGTGGAAAGGACCTTCAAAACCACTGACTCCAACCATCCTGTCCTGTGCAGACCCAGCTCCCTGAGCACCTCATCTCCCCTCTGTTAAACACCCCCAGGGCTGGGGACTCAGCCCCTCCCTGGGCAGCCTGTGCCACAGCCCCACAGCTCTGCCAGGGAAGAACTTTGCCCTCACCATCTAATCTCGGCCCCACCATCTAATCTCAGCCCCACCATCTAATCTCAGCCCCACCATCTAATCTCGGCCCCACCATCTAATCTCGGCCCCACCATCTAATCTCAGCCCCACCATCTAATCTCAGCCCCACCATCTAATCTGAACTCATTACTGGTGACACTCAGTTTTGACAGCTCTTCCTCCAAACCACAGAAGCACCAGCTGAACCCCAGAGAAACCTCTTCCAGAAGCCAAACAGACCAGCCACAGAAGGAATTCGGGCTCCTGAACATGCACAGGGAGATCCTGAAATGCAACCTCCGTGGCCTGCGATAAGGACGCTGTAAACCAGGTATCATCAAGCTGTAACTTGACAATTGTCTAACTGGGACTCCCAGCTGGGGCTCAGGTTGGTGTCACTTTTCAACCTCCTGTGCAGAGGACAAGGTGGTATTTAGAGGGCAGCCTTAAAATGACCAGATCAAACCTGCTGCCTGCTCAGTGTCCTCTGACTGCACCAAGAGGGAGAAGCCTGTGCAAGGCACAGCACAGGCCTTCTGCCACTCTCTGGTGAGGGATGGTCAGCCATGGCATCTTCCATCATAAAGAATAATTAAACAAACCAAGCCCACAGGCTGCTGATTCTCACAGATGCTTGGGCAAAACCCTGGGGCACTCAAGAGGGGAATACAGAGGAAGTACTTGGATTTATGAGCATCATTTGTTGATGAAATACCTTCTGCACGTCGGCCAGGAGAGGATGGAAATGGTCTCAACCAAACAAAGAGCTACAAGCCAATTTTCTGTAATTAGACAGCAAACATGGTAGGTCTGAGCACTGACACGGTGAGTGCTGCTGTAGTCAGACTCCAACCTGCTCGGGTAAGCTGGGAGAGGGACTCAAACCCTGGCACGCTGCAGTCCTCTTCCACCCCACGCTGCTGGGATGCATGGAGGGAGGAGTAAGGCAATTCCCAAATCTGCTATTGAAGTCATTTAATAAATGAGAAATTAAATTTAAAAAAAAAAATCTCTCTCTCAGGCAGCAGGCTGTGTTGTTTGGCCTCCAGTTGTTTTCCCTTTCAAAAAACAATACCCTGAGAAATTCTGCGGCGCGGAGCAGGCAGAGGCACGAGGTATATTCCCTCTTCAACACCCAAACAGAGAGACAAAAAGCAATTAGCTAATGACAGAGCTGCTCTCTCACGTTCTGAGGTGACTCCTCTGCGAAGACTAAATATTGAATCCATTCTAGAGCAAAGAAAACCAGGATCTCTAAACAACAAAGCCCAGCCCTGGCCTGCAGATCGGGCACTGAATTAGCGGGACACAATGTGCTCCTCACGGCTGACAATGGCACATTCAGCAGCGCCAGCTGACGTACCCACAGCGACCACGGCGTGATGGATTACCCTGGGCCTGTCCTTACCCCCAACTCAAGAGCTGGAAGGATCTTATCTCACTTGGAGGTTTATAAAGAAACAATCTGAAACTGCAGAGCTGGATTTGTGGAATGTTTCTTTCCCTGACAGATTGGACTTCTCAGCATCTTCCTCCAAAAAGAATCAGAGAATCCCAGACTGGGCTGGGTTGGGAGGGACCCCAAGGGTCCTAGAGCTCCAACCCCCTGCCACAGGCAGGGCCACCAACCTCCAGGCCTGGAGCTACACAAGGTTGCCCAGGGCCCCAGCCAACCTGGCCCTGAACACCCCCAGGGACGGGGCACCCACCCCCTCTCTGGGCAGCCCCTTCCAGCCCCTCACCACTCTCTCTGCACAGAACTTCCCCCCAGTCTCTCCTCTCCCCCTTCCCTCCTCCAGCTTCACTCCAGCCCCTTGTCCTGCCAGTCTCTGCCCTTCCCAAGAGCTGATTCCCCTCCTGTTCCTGGGGTCCCTTCAGGGACGGGGAGGCTGCACTGAGGTCCCCCCACAGCCTTCTCTTCTCCAGGCTGACCCAGCCCAGCTCCCTCAGCCTCTCTCCCTAGGGCAGCTGCTCCAGCCCTCTGAGCATCCCCGGGGCTCCTCTGACCCCTCTCCAACAGCCCCACATCTCCCTTGTGTTGGGCCCCAGCTCTGGACACAGGACTCCAGCTGGGGAGGGCAGAGCAGAGAGGGACAATCCCCTCCCTGTCCCTGCTGCCCCCGCTCTGCTGATGGAGCCCAGGATCCCATCGCCCTTCCCAGCTGCAGGAGCCTCTGCTGCCTCATGTTAAGTTTCTCATCCCCCAGGACACCCAGGTCCCTCTCAGCAGGGCTGTAAGAGCATCTTAGTTCCCTCACTGCTGAGAACAGTTTTGGGTAGTGATCGTACAGTGGTAGTTGCAGCCCTGAGGAGGCAAGGGGTATAACCTAATAGCACCCCAAAACAGAGTTGAATTTCATACCCTATCGAGCCAGAACCACGTACAATGTCCATCCCAGAGCTCCCACACCACAAAGGAATATTAAAAGCCTGTCTTGGACAGCAGACAATTAAGGGTGGGGTTATCAGAGGAGCCAATTAACTAATTCAAGTTCATCTAAGCCAGGGAGCACTTTAGCTTAACTTGATTGTGAAAGTCAATAACACAGAGCAACACTGAAGAGTGAAAAAATAACCTAGAAAAAAGAGAAAAACCCCACAAGAAAACCTGTCCTAAGTGTAGTAGCTACACCTGCTATTAACCCCAACACATCTGATGAGTAAAGGCACTGTCAGCTACAGCAGGAACACAAATAAAACAGCTCGTAGTCTTGTTCAAGGGGAAGACTGAGGAGCATTAGATTGATTTCAGCAGTTTCTGTCTTCAAATTCTCTTCCCCAGAGGAGCAACAAACAAACATCCCTGGAGAAACAACAAAGGAGCAGCGAGGAGGAGCTATTAAATCCACTGCTTGTCAAGATCTAAACCCCACAGCAGTAAATGCAAGGTGGGGAAGAATGCTCCAAACACACCTCAGTTCAGAGGGAAGGAGGAAGCCCCGTGGCTCTGCAGGACCCGTGCTGGAAGCAATCAGTTGTGCTGTGGAACAGGGACCCTTCCACCTGGCAGCAGAGCTCAGACACAACCACACCAGTACCCTTCTGGTGGGGTTTGTTAAAGCATCATCTGGCAACCTTGAGCAAGGCTCCTTTCAAGCATGAGCAGCAAGAGCAAATGCATGCAGCTCTGGAATGAACAAGGAGAAACTCAGAGGCTGGTAAAGCCAACAAGGCTCCTTCAAAAGGAATGAGATCACTGGAGACTGAGTGACTGATGGCCAACCTCCACCCTCAAAGTTAAGCTGGACACAGCCCTGATCAACCCACTCCAGTCTGGCCCTGCTCTGAGAAGGGAACCAGGTCACACAGCACCCAGAGCATCAGGCCAACCTGGATCCCTCGGTGATACTATGAGATGGCAAATTTAGTTTGAGAAAAAAAAACACCCACAAAACAACCCAACCCACAAGTTTCTTGGAGCAAAACAGATGTCAAGATGATGTTCAGCAACAGCAAGCAGCAGCACAGCCCTCTGTGAGGCTCCCTGCATCAGGGGCTGCTCCAAAGCCTCACCACCCGGGCCCAAGCAGGGCCACCCCCAGTTCCAGTCCCTTTCTCAGCTGGCCTCACATCAAAGCTGATTTCTCCACACTGGGATCCAAGGCTCCCAGCAAAAGCAGTCAAATGAGGATAGTGAACATCAGGAAGCCCCAGAACTTGTTCATAAGCAGCGTTCTTAAGTGGCTTTTACAGTCTCTACTCGCAGGTAGGGCAGGTGACAACGAGACCCTGAGGACTTTTTGTTTGCTCATCTGAAATGCTCCTTCTGATATTGCTGAAGTCCTGCCAGAGCTGTGCAAGGTCAAGCCACTCAGGCCAGCCCCAGCAAACCCTCCCCACGGGGCCCTGGCACAGCTGCTGAGCATCCCTCACTGTCTGCAGCCCCGTCCCCATGGGCACCCCCAAACTCCTGGTGACCCCACTGGGAGCCCCACAGCACAGAACCATGCCAGGGGGCCACTGATGGAAACAGGCACTCCAGGGAGGCAAACCAAAGCCCACATGTAAGGTACTCAAGCACTCTCTGAAGCACAGGTCAGGAAAAGCACTGAGGAATGAGGTACAAGATAGGGAAGGAAAAAAATTGGCTTACTGCTTTTCTCAGGCAACACCTCAACCAGCTCATTAAACAATCATTTCAGGTTGTTTGGCCTTTACTTTAGAAGTTCACTTGCTCCAATGAACACCTGAAAGGCCACCTGACTCTGAGCAACAAGACAAAGCTCAGTGAGGCTGCTGGAAGGAAATGGGACCAAGACCCAAAGAATTTAGAAAGCATGGAGAAAAATATAAATAACAAACCACTGGAGGGTGGGAGGGAAGCACAGGACACAGGAGGGAAAGGGGGGGCAAGTTTCATGCAACAATCAAGCAAATTTCTCAAGTGGAAGATTACAGCCTGAGTAACAAAACTCAAACCAAACTGGTGATTTTAAAAGGGAAAATGTAGTGGTTGAAGTCCCAGGCTGGGAGCTGTTGGCCCCAGCACAAAACTCCTCAGCCTTTCCCAAGCTGGAAACGTTCATCACGCTTTGCACCGTAAGGAAAAGCAGCTGTCAAGACAGGACATCAAGCCATGCTTTCCACCTGAACTCCTGAGCAGCAGGAAAGCAGTTACCCTCCCAACTCCTGAACCCCACGCCCTCTCACATGCAGCTCTGCAGGTTCAAGGGCTGACAACACGAGAGAAAAGAAATCTTCCAGGCACTAGGCACAGACATCAGCCCTGGCCGGGTTCAGGGACACCAGGAGCGAGAGGCTTTATGTTATCCAGCGCCGTCTGCATCCCGCCCGGCTCGGGCAGCCCGACTGCCTGGAGGGAGGCCAGACAGAACAGACAGAAGCCCTTTGCACATGAAAGGGGCAGATAAAGCGGCGCTGCCCGCAGCCTGCTCCAGGTCTGACCTAACGGGACTGGCTGCGCGGCGGCCGAGCGGCTTTCCTGGCGGATGCTGGATGGGCGCGCTCCATCCACCGGCATTCCGGACCCAAGAGCCGTTCGGGACGCTCCTCCGGCGGCCCGGCGCCTGCAGCCAGCCCGGGCTTTCCAGCCCCGCGACCTTGAGCCGAAGGGCTGCGCTCGTCTCGCCCGGTCTCGGGAGGAGCGCGACTCTCCCCGCCAACAAAGAGCAGCGCGCAGCGCGGCGGGGCCGCCACAAAGGCCGGGCCCTCGCTGCCGCCGCCGGGGCTCCCCGCGCCCCCCGTTCCGACCGCGCCCGGCCCGGTACCTGCGGCGGCGGCGGCGGCGCAGCCGTGCGTGTAGACACCGCCGCAGCTCGGCGGCTCCTCTCCCTTGCCGCGCATCCCGGCCGGGCGCCTTCTCTCTGTCTCTCTCCGTGTCTCCCCGCGGGGCGGGGTGGCTCAAGGCCCGCGCCGCCCTCCCGCGATGGCCGCCACGGCCCGTCCGCGCCGCGGCTGCGGTCGGTGCTGGCGGGAGGCCGCGGCCGGCCCGATGCGGCCTGGCCTGGCCTGGCCCGGCCCAGCCGCCCGGAGCGAGAGGAGGCCGGCGGGCGGCGCGGCGCGGCCCGGCTGCAGGCGCGGGGCGGGGGGGGGGGGGAGGGACGTGCGGCGCGCTCACGCTCCCTCCTCCTCCTCCTCCCAGCACCGGGCAGCGGGGCTCGCTCCTCCCTTCCGCTGCGTGCGGGGCCGGCGCGGCGCCGCTTCCCCCGGCCGCCGGGCCGCGCACACCGGGGGCGCCGCCGGTTCCTCCCCCGGCCCCGCCTTGCCCCCGGCTTACCCTGCACCATGGCGGCGTCCTGCTCCTCACCGCCCGGCGGCATCTCCTCCTCCTCCTGCCTCGCCTCCTCGAGGCTGTCAGGCTCCCGCAACCCCGTGCAGAGCCCCCGCGCCCCCGGCGCCGCCCGGTAACGGCGGCAGAGGCGCAACGGCCCGGCCGAGCCACAGGCGGCCGCCGCCTGCAGCAGCAGCCCCAGCGCCGCCATCTTGAGGTTGCCCGGTGCCGGCTTCAGCCAGGCAGCGAAGGACAGACGCGGCCCGACGCTCCGGTCGCAAGGCGTGGCGGCGCCCCCTGGCGGCGGGGAGGACCCGCCGCAGGCCAGCCCTCGCTGCTTCCCGGGGCCGGGGGGATCCGCGCCCGCGGGTGGGATGCGGGGGGGTGGGTGCCCCTCGCTCCGGGGCTGCTTCGACGCAGCTTAGGAAAGGAGAAGGAAAAGGAAGCTGGATCCGTGTCCCTGCCAGAACGTGTGGAGGCAAGAGCTCCCCTGCGAGGTGCCAGCCGCCGTGGGCAGGCAGAGGACGCCCACCCAGCGCTGAAGCTTTACACCAGCTTTACACCAGCTTTACACCAGCGCTACAAACAGCTTCCTCCCTCTTTGAAAAGCAAGGAATCATGCACACCCGCTGCACGGAGCTCTACCAGCCCTGCAGGGCGTTGTCTGGACACAGGCTCACCACACAGAACCACCATCACCGCGTCAGAGCGCGTTGTACGCCGATGGCGCGACACGGGACAGGACACGGGTCATCCCTCAGGGTCTGGGACTCTCTGGTTGTGTCACCAGCCCCCTCACCTCCCCCAGAATCACAGGATGTCTTCAGACACCCCCGAAGAGACGTTACCACCAGGAGATGAGTCATTTGCTCCAAGATCTGAGCAACCCGCTGACGGCTCCGCAACCACCACCAGCCCTCCGAGCAGGGGTTTGACTTCAGCATCGTGAGGAACCTTCTCTAATTAGAGGAAAAACAACCCCACGTGTGCAGTTCTCACTGTGCTTGGAGCCCCCCGGGTTGGCTCAGCCTGGTGCTCTGTCTGACCCTTGCCTATCTGTGCAGCATGAGCTGGGGAGCTGCTTGGGCAGGGGGTTGGACCCGATGAGCTCTCGAGGGCCCTTCCAACCCCTGTGATTCTGTGATTTACAGGCAAAGGCACCTTTCTGACCCCTTCTTAGCACAGGAGTGATTCAGAAACTGCCCTGCACCCCGACTGCTGCTTCAGGTTCCCCATCTGCAGCGGGGCATCCAGCACCCCTGCGCCCCGGCACACGTGCAGCCTGGCTGCTTCCTCTTCAGGGGTGCTGCTCAAAAGGAGAGGCCACATGCAGGCTGCTTTGGGATAAACACTGGAAAAGCCCTTGGAAGTGAGACAGCCCTTTCCCCTCTTATTAGACATTTCTCCTCCTCAAAGGCTACTCCCTCTTTGTCTGGGTTGCTACGAACCATTCTGTGTCCGAAGAGTAACATCCCCAGTGCTGTAGTGACGTTCCAGCACCCCAGGACTGGTTTGAATCATCTTCAGGGAAGGGGGAGAGGAGAGACTGGGGGGAAGGTCTGTGCAGAGAGAGTGGTGAGGGGCTGGAAGGGGCTGCCCAGAGAGGGGGTGGGTGCTCCGTCCCTGGGGGTGTTCCAGGCCAGGTTGGCTGGGGCCCTGGGCAACCTTGTGTAGCTCCAGGCCTGGAGGTTGGTGGCCCTGCCTGTGGCAGGGGGTTGGAGCTCTGGGACCCTTGGGGTCCCTCCCAGCCCAGACCAGTCTGGGATTCTCTGATTTTTGTAAAGCCAGGATTATTTTTCTAAGCAATTAATAGATAGAAGTTGTTATCTCTGGCTGCAGGATACACCTGGGACTACCACTCAGTTGTGTTTCTTTAAACCAGGGTATCACTTTCAGTACTCAGGGAGTATTTTGTGTGTAAACCAAAGGTTTAGGGGAAGGGTTGTTAAAGCATCATGATAAAAAAGGGGTTTCTTTAGTTGTTTTGGGGTTTGTTTTTTTCTTTGGGGGGTGTTTTTAAATCAGAAGTGAACTCTGATAACCCACAGAAGGATTACCCAAGGTAATTAATTATACACACAAGGCTTACAAAGAAGAAGAGGCTCAAGAAGCAGGACATTATCAAAGAAAACCCTGTGTTAAAACCTCCCCAACACCCACCAACACTCAACAACCAAACCCTACTACACCAAACACCTTGTCCAACAGGCAGCTGGTTTAGAACCTCTGTGAATTCACTTGTGATTTGCCTCTAAAGTTATTCTTTTCACTAAAAAGCCAAAACCAACCAGAAAAAAAACCAAACCCCAACTCTGCTGCAGATCTTAAAGCACCAAGAGAAGACACAAAGGATCCCCTGGAGGGGTTTTTTTTGGGTGGGGGGGTTGGAAGACATGAAAGCTATTCTGGCACCCTCGTTATAAAAGGTTTGGATTACAGATTTTGAGAGCATCAGCCCACTGAAAAGGAAAACAACCTTGCTAGACAAGTCAATCTAAGGAAATGAACTACATGCAAATCTTCTGACAGCCCCTTGCAGGAGCTTTTACTTTCAGAAATAACCAGTTTCAGTTGGTTTGGAAAGCAAAGGCGGCTGGAAACAGCATGTAAACATCAACACATCCTTCTGAGCAGGCAGATCTGGTGTGGAACTACCTAACTTGGGAGAGCTGTGAGTTCCTTTAGTGTTTTCCCAAGATCTAGATGAGGCAATGAGCTGTCCAGCAGCGAAGGAAGAGGAAGAGTCATCGCAGCTACGAAGCTGTTTGAAGTCGTGAGCATCAGGGAAGGAAAAGTAAAGGTACCAAGAGGCCTGTGGAGATGAAAACTCCAGCTGGAGACCACAGGGGTTAAGGACAAAGGACAGAAGACAGATGAATGAAGGACATGGCTGGGGAAAACCCTGGAAAGAGGCAGTCAGTGGGAAGGAGGGATCTGGGAGGAGATGGGGCATGTGAGACATGAGCAGGGTGAGCGGTTTCTCACTGTAACATAGATGGAAATTAGGGGCACAGTAAAAACCCTCAAATCCTTAAAACTCTCCAGAAGCCACAGGCTCCCCATGTTCAACCCTAAGAGCTTTATTTTGCAGAGTTCAGCGTGGATCAGCAGAGAAATACCTGCTCAAAGCCATCCCCCAAGGCTTTGCCAGTTCAGGCTCACTGGTATACTGGGATTCCTCTTCCCTAACCAAGCCCTTGCAGAGGCAGTGCCATGTGGAAGCTCGTTAAGGAGGCATGCTAGGTTCAGCAAGCTCATTAACGACCCATGGTAGGTTCAGGAAGCTCATTAAGGACCCAGGTTAGGTTCAGGAAGCTCATTAACAACCGACCTTAAGTTCAGGTCCTCCTTTTGAGGAGTATTAGAGCACCCCTGTTGCCCTGGAGCCCCAAAACCCAGTCTGGCCATGACAAACCACCAGCCCTTGCAGGAAAAGTTCCTTCTCTCTCTCTCTCTCTCTCCCACAGGTCACACTGTGTGACAGGTGAGAGGGGGTTTTCTTCCCAATTATATCAATCCATACTCACTTAGCACCCTGGAAATTATGGGAATTTTTGGTTTAAATAGGGAACTCACAATATTGGTGACTCAGTGGCTGCCCTGTTCCCCCAGCAGAGGTGTGACAGCCCTGAGGCAGGACAGAGCGATCCCTTCTCAGCCTTGGCTGCAACATCTTATTCCACTCTATGTGTCTCATTTTAAGACCAAGTTATGGAGTTTGGAGAAGAACAACAGAAGTAAATGGAAATCAGCCAGGGACTGGGGGGATTTCTTCAGGAAAATGGTGAGCTAAGAAAAGAAAGAGGTTGGCAAAGCACTGACAGGGAAGCAAAGGACGGGGTGACAGTTGATATACTGACAGTATCATAGGATCATGGAATCATTCAGGTTGGAAGAGACCTCCCAGACCATCCAGTCCAACCATCCCCCTACCACCTCCATCACTCACTCCCCAAGTCCCTCACCCAACCTTTCCCTGAGCACCCTGAGGGACGGTGACTCCAGCACCTCCCTGGGCAGCCCCTTCCCTCTCCCAACTGCTCTTTGGGAGAAGAAATGTCTCCTCATTTCCAACCTGAACCTCCCCTGGCCCAACTCACAGCCATTCCCTCTCCTCCTGTCACTGGGTATCTGGGAGAAGAGGCTGAGTCCAGCTCACCACAACCTCCTGCCAGGGAGCTGGAGAGAGCAGGAAGGTCTCCCCTGAGCCTCCTCTGCTCCAGGCTCAGCACCCCCAGCTCCCTCAGCCGCTCCTCACAAGCTTTGCTGCTCTCCAGCCCCTTCCCCAGCCTGGTTGCCCTTCTCTGGACACGCTCCAGGACCTCCAGCTCCTGCTGGGACTCAGGGGCCCACAACTGGACCCAGCACTCCAGCTGCAGCCTCCCCAGTGCCCAGCCCAGGGGCACAAGCCCTGCCCTGGCCCTGTGGCCACACTGGCTCTGACACAAGCCAGGATGCTGCTGAGCTACTTGGCCACCTGGCCACACTGCTGGCAAACACCAAGGAGAAAGCACTTCCTGAACTGGTACAAAAGGGTGCAGGTATGTTTGGGAGGGCAAAATTAATAGGGAAAACAACCCCCCTGACCTTTACTTTGAGCTAAACAGCAAACAAACTACACTGTCATCTGTTGGGTCACACAGCAGGTCTTCTCTTCCCCTTCCGAATCCTGATGTTCCCCTGAAACATTCTTACACCTCTTGCAACACTCAGCTTGTGCTACACGTCCCCAGACAGAATGGAGCTGCAGAGCTTCCCAGAACCACCCTCACCCTCCACTTAAAGCACGAGTTTTAAACACCAGGCTCCCCCCAGAAGTGAAGCGTGAATCTGGGGTGAACGCTGGCACCACAGGTCACAGCGAGTTCAGGGACAGGCAGCTCAACCTGCTCTCCCTGCTCTTCTGCAGTGAGAACGAACTCTGGCAAGGACAAACCTCAGTACAGAGAAGGATCATAGAATCCCAGACTGGTCTGGACTGGGAGGGACCCCGAGGGTCCCAGAGCTCCAACCCCCTGCCACAGGCAGGGACACCAACCTCCAGCCCTGGAGCTACACAAGGGTGCCCAGGGCCCCATCCAACCTGGCCTGGAACACCCCCAGGGACGGGGCACCCACCCCCTCTCTGGGCAGCCCCTTCCAGCCCCTCACCACTCTCTCTGCACAGAACTTCCCCCCAGTCTCTCCTCTCCCCCTTCCCTCCTCCAGCTTCACTCCAGCCCCTTGTCCTGCCAGTCTCTGCCCTTCCCAAGAGCTGATTCCCCTCCTGTTCCTGGGGTCCCTTCAGGGACAGGGAGGCTGCACTGAGCTCCCCCCACAGCCTTCTCTTCTCCAGGCTGACCCAGCCCAGCTCCCTCAGCCTCTCTCCCTAGGGGAGCTGCTCCAGCCCTCTGAGCATCCCCGGGGCTCCTCTGACCCCTCTCCAACAGCCCCACATCTTCCTTGGGTTGGGCCCCAGCTCTGGACACAGGACTCCAGCTGGGGAGGGCAGAGCAGAGAGGGACAATCCCCTCCCTGTCCCTGCTGCCCCCCCTCTGCTGATGGAGCCCAGGATCCCATCGCCCTTCCCAGCTGCAGGAGCCTCTGCTGCCTCATGTGAAGTGTCTCATCCCCCAGGACACCCAGCTCCTTCTCAGCAGGGCTAAGGATGGTACCAATTCTTACAAATTAACGTTTCCTCCATCAATCTGCTGTAATATCAAAGCTCTGAATAAATGTATGAACACCCCAAGCACTGAATCAAAGCTTCTCAGGCCCTTACCTTTCAGGGAATTGAGCGAGAACATCTCCATCACAGTGAAAAGGGTTGAGTCCTGGAAAAGCAAGAGGTAGCAAGAAGAAAAAGGAAGTTAGAATTCATCTTTCCTTTGAGGGTTTCAAGAGCTCAGCACTTCTGCAACAGTCTCAGGCACAAGACAAAGCAGAGAGTACTCCACAAATTTCACTAGTTTCTGTTCAGCCCTCCCTTAAACCAGAGGGAGGAAGTGTCTCCTCAACCAGGGGTTTGTAGACTTTCTTCCTCTGACAATATTGATTTGGGGCTATTTTTTAAACCCTTTTTAAAGTCAGAATGCCAGATGTGGGCAGACTGCAGCCATTCTTTTTCAAGGAAAACAAGAGAACAAAGAAACACGTCCTCACACTGTCCTGTGATGATCTTGCAGGAGATTTCATGTTAAAATACATTTCACTCAAATAAGGAAAAAAAAAAATCAGCTGTTTTGAGGTGCTTTATCTGTCCCACTGAATATTAAACCCAGTTCTGACATTGTTGTTAACAGAGTAGTGAGAATTTCCTCCCAAACATGGATGGGTGAGGGGTCTCCTGTACTGGGCACTGGGGAGGCTGCAGCTGGAGTGCTGGGTCCAGTTGTGGGCCCCTGACTCCCAGCAGGAGCTGGAGGTCCTGGAGCGTGTCCAGAGAAGGGCAACCAGGCTGGGGAAGGGGCTGGAGAGCAGCAAAGCTTGTGAGGAGCGGCTGAGGGAGCTGGGGGTGCTGAGCCTGGAGCAGAGGAGGCTGAGGGGAGCCCTTCTCCCCCCTGCCCTGCCCTGCCCTGCCAGGAGGGTGCAGAGAGGTGGGCGATGGTCTCTGCAGCCAGGGGCCAGGAGCTGGGAGGAGGGGCAATGGGCTCAAGCTGCCCCAGGGCAGGGTCAGCTCAGCTGGGAGGGCAAAGTTCTTCCCTGGCAGAGTTGTGGGGCTGTGGCACAGGCTGCCCAGGGAGGGGCTGAGTCCCCAGCCCTGGGGGTGTTTAACAGAGGGGACATGAGGTGCTCAGGGAGATGGTTTAGCACAGGACAGGAATGGTTGGACTTGATGATCTTAAAGGTCTTTTCCAACCCTGTGATTCTGTGACTGTCTCATTTCCATAGAGCCAACAATAACTACTGGCCATTCCTGTGCCCACAATTCAGGTCCCACAAATACGATGTTTCCACTTTTACTTTCAGTGAAACTAATGACAAAAATACCATTTACTTCAGCAAACAGGACCTAAACAACCCCCACTCTCAGACCAGAACCCTGGATAGGTCACCTTGTTTACCTCCAGGCACATAAAAGCCACCCTGCAGTGGCTGAGAAGTCTGTGCTTTGTCTTCTTCAACAGCTAAATAAACCCCCCCCACTGTTCCTGGTTACAAATGGAAACCCATCCAAGCTGTAGTAATTACTACAGAGGAAAACATCCTCGGTGTAGCTAACTTGCTGCACTGAAGAGAGTTATGAAACTCTCTTGTGGTAGTTGAGTGAGATTCTCAGGGCTGAAGCATCCAAGCGTGGAGCGGAGTCACGGGAGGAAGGCAGAGCGAGCACAGAACATCCCACCCTCCCTGGGGTGGGCAGAGGCCACTCTCAGAAATACAAGCAAGATGAGGTCAAAGAAAACGTGCAGAGTCCTGCTCCTGGGCTGGGACAACCCCTGTTATCCATACAGGGCAGGAGATGATGGGCTGGAGAGCAGCCCTGAGGGAAAGGACTTGTGGGGTTCTGATGGACACAGAGCTGGACATGAGCCAATGATGGGCACTCACAGCCCAGAAGGGCAACCCCATCGTGGGCTGCACCCCCAGGAGTGTGGGCAGCAGGTCCAGAGAGGGGATTGTCCCCTCTGCTCAGACCTCCCCTGGGATCCTGCGTCCAGCTCTGGAGCCCTCAGCACAAGGAGGACATGGAGCTCGTGGAGCGGGGCCAGAGGAGCCCCGAGGAGGATGCGAGGGCTGGAGCAGCTCTGCTCCGGAGCCAGGCTGGGAGAGCTGGGCTGGCTCTGCCTGGAGCAGAGGAGGCTGGGGGGGCCCTCAGAGCCCCTTCCAGCCCCTGAGAGGTGCCTGTAGGAAAGCTGGGAAGAACTGTTCCCCAGGGCACGGAGCGCCAGGACGAGGGGCCATGGGTTCAACTCCAGCAGGGCAGGGCCAGAGGAGACCTGAGGGAGAAGCTCTTCCCTCTGAGGGTGGGTGGGTGGGGAGACCCTGGCCCAGGGTGCCCAGAGAGGTGGGGGAGGCCGCATCCCTGGAGCCATCCAAGGTCAGGGTGGATGGGGCTCTGAGTGACCTGCTCTAGTGAAGATGTCCCTGTCACTGCAGGGGGGGACTGGGTGGGCTTTGAAAGTCCCTTCCAACCTCACACATTCGATGATTCTAAAATGGCCTTTTCTGCTTGAGACCAAGAGAAAAAACCCACCCACCCAACCAAACCAGACCCCAAACCTGAAAGCCCTACGTGGAGGAGCTTACAAGATTTCCAATCAGAAGCCCTGGTGACAAACAAGACTCAAACCAAGTTGTTATTTGTAACTGTGACTGGAGATGGCCAGTTGAGATGGGAACCCGTCCTGTGCAACCAGTAACACTCTGAGGCTCAAAGAACTAACACCAGAGTGCGTGGGAGTGAGGAGAGGGGCAAGAACAAGGGCATGGAGAGATGACACAAGGCAGGTGAGGTCCATGAAGGGAATCCAGCTCTCACTGTCCTGCTGATGAGGGAGCCCTTTGAAATGACATGGAGGAACTGGAGCATCCCTTAGGAACACAGTCAAAGCAGAGACAAGAGCTGGGATAGATAAGGTTGGGTTCAAAGTACAGGTTGGGAAGAGATCAGCCCCTGTGGCAGCATCACCAGATTGCTCAGGGTGGATCTGAACAGAGGATCCTGAACTGGGAGTCAGGTTTAGCACAGCCAGCCATCTGGAAAGGACAGGTTTTGCTTGCTGAAGATCCCAACACCCAAAACGTTCCCACAAAACCCCCCATCCAGTTGTGGCAGCTGCCTCACTGTTCACAAAACCAGAGAGGACACGTGAACATCGTGGAAAGGGGGACACACTGGAAGATTCAGAATATAATCTGTCTGGCTCTGATGGCAGGAGAGAGATGTGGGAGCTCGTCAGGGACTGGATTTACGAAGAAGTGGAGTACAACTCAGGACCCTAATGGACAAGGCACCTGGATGAGACTCAACCACATGGGATGATGCCATGGGCCTGCAGAGCACCTGATGCCTCACACTTGGCAAAGACCTAGAGTCCCAAGTGGCAAGAAGAGACACTGAGAGTTTGTTGCAAGAGATTTCACGCCCTTCCTGCAAAGGCAAAGAGTGAAACAAGTCAATGTAGCACTGGAAACTAAGAAGATCTCAATGGCTTGAGAATTGGGCCTTTGTTGAGTCTCCTTGATCCACTTGGCAATAATTACACGTGTGTATGAGGAGAAAGCACATCTCCAAGTAGAAAGGACATCAAGGTGCAGTGAGCTTCACAGAATTGGTGATTATTGTCTGCTGTGGCATCCCCACAGAGCATGAAGAGGTAGAGCCCCACATGCTTTGTCATGAGAACAAAGGAGAACTTGTGCCTCCTTACATCTCATTCACCCTCTGGTACCCACCAGGGCCAGTGCAAAGCCACAACACTTTGACTTTCTGCTCCTTGGGCCAAAGCAGCAGCAGATCTGTGCAAGGAACCTTTCCCTACCAGCCCTGGTTCTGCAGGATTTGCGGTGCTGAACTCTGGCAAGCTGGAAGGGGGGCACAACAAAGCGCTCGAGGTAGGACCGGGCATAGGGATGCTCTCAGGCATCCATCCCATGTGAGAACAAGGGTTGTGCACCAAGCGGGAACCCAGCCTCGGGTTCCAGTGCCCACGGGGGAAAACAGTGCCACCGGTGACAAGGGAGCGAGTCACAGGAAGGCAAGGGAGGGACGCCTCTGAGAAGAGGGCCGTGAGCTGTGCGGGCAGCAGCTCTGCAGCAGCACCGCGGGCTTCCCCGCGACACACAACCGAGAGCCGGGGCGCAGCCCGGCTCCCCGGGCCGTCCCGGAGCGGCGCTCGCTCCACACCCGAGGGGAGAGGTGCCCGGGGGCTCGGCCGGCCGCGCTACGCGGCGGTGCCCGGCGGCGGCTGGCAGGAACCCGAACCCGAACCCAACCCCGAACCCGAGCCCGAGCCCCCGCCCCGCACGCGGCCGGTGCCCCATCCGTGGGTCGGCCCCGCCCGGCCCGGCCCGGCCCAGCCGCGCAGGCCCAGGCCCCGCACGGCCCCTTCCCGCGGGCCGGGGCTCCCCTCAGGCCGAGGCTCCCGCCCCCCTGGGCGGGCACCGCGCCCGGGTTTGGCCGCCGCGCCCCCCCCGCTCCCTCCCCGGCCCCGCGCGGCTCGGCCCCGCCGCCAGCCCATCGCCTCGGCCCCGCGCCGCGCGGCCCCGCCGGGCCCCCCAACGCCGCCGCCGCCGCCGCCCGCCCGGCTTCGGCTCGGAGCCATCCTCCCCCTCCTTCCCCTTACTCCCGCCGCCCTTCCTCGGGCCGCGGCCCCCCGCCCGCCCCCCGCATCCCGCCCGCGGGTTCGGGGCCGCGGCCCCGCCACGCACCGCGCGGCCCGAACCCCCCCGCGGGCGGAGCGGCGCCGGTCCCGCTCCCCGACACCGACCTCCTCACAACCAACTCTCTGGCGCCGGTCCGCCGCCGCTCGGACTACAACTCCCAGGAGCCCCCGCGATCCGTTTCCGGGGCGCCGCCCGCCGCCGTCGCCTCTTCCTCCCCCTTGCCCGGAAGCGAAGCTTCCCGCTCGCCCAGCGCTACGAGGGCGCGGGGCCACGCGTGGGCGCGGGGCGGGGCTTGTCCCCATGGCAACGGCTGGCGCCAATAGCGGCGCGGCCGGCGGGGGCCCGCGGTGTCGCCCCGGTCCGGCCAGGCCCGGCCCGGCCCAACCCGGCCCCCGCGTCACGGCCCGCGGCCGTTTGTGCCGCCGCCGCCTCCTTCTCCGCCTCAGCGCGGGGCCCGGCTTCGGGGGGAGCTGCTGGGGCCTGGCTCCCCGCAGCCGGGGCCTGGCTCCCCGCAGCCGGGCCGGTCTCCGCTCGGCTTCCCGGGAGACACGGGTGTCCGTGGGGCTGCGGGGCCTGCCCACGTCGCCTGAGCCACAGCCCGGCTGCGCTGCCCGAGTGGGGAGCGGCGCTGCCCCCTGAGGCCTCAAGAGCCCTCCAGGCAGGGCGGGCAGCCCCGGGCCGGTGCAGAGGGCCTGCGGGTGAGGTGTGGTCCCCGCGGGGCTCCGTAGCAGGGAGCAGAGCTCCCAGAGCTGGGGCTGCCAGCACCGGCCTGCTCAGAAGGGAGAGGCCCGAGGCATGGGCTCGGTGGTGGGGAAGCGTGGAGCTCCAGCCCAGGGGGGAAGGTGTCAGTCTGATGCAGGGGACACCCCACGCAGCATTACTGCATCCAGATGCTGAGCTGCCAACAGCCTGCACAGCCCTGTTAATGTTTAACAGCCTATCTGTCCATAGGTAGCAACTTACTCCTGGTATTAAACATTTGCTTACGGGTTAGAGATGGATCTGCTGAGCATCCACAGCGCAGGTACCTGCTGTCTTGGAGGAGGCTAAAACTGGAGTGGGCTAGTTCCTCCTTCGGTGCAGGACAGGGCTCATCGCTGCTTCTCGCTGGAGTAACTCTAATGTGAGCAAAGAGCAGCAGTGTTTGTCCCCTGGGTTGTAGCAATCAGCTAATTAAATGCTTGTCTGCGGCTTCAGAGACTGCTCAGAGATACTCAGCAGCAAGCCCTGCAACAGCGTGGCAGTCCTAGGCTGGATCTCCTCGCTCTGCCCTGCTGCTGGAAGCCAGGACTGCAGGAGTGTGTGTGGTCCTGTTAACACTCACAGCTGGCAGCTACAAGGTGCTGGAGTTGCATGGGTGCGTCGTTAGCAGGAGCAGAGAATTGGGCTGTTGATTAAAAAGTGAGGGGAAAGTACTTGGAGTCTGGGTGTGCTGAGTTCCTCCTGTTGTATTAACGATTATCCGGTGTGGATGAGGCAAATGGGGGGGAAAAGGCAGGTTTGGAGTGATGGGAAATGTTACATCTTCAGCTCCACGTGTTAATCTCACACTAAACTCACTGAGTATCTAGTGCTGATAATTAACAGCTCATTTGCATGCAAGCTCTTGTTTTTCTGGCCGTTTCTATTCACTGTGATCTTTTATACCATCCACACATTCGTAAAATAAACCTTTCCCAGCACCAATCCCAAGAAAAGCTTTGTTTGGGTGGGATTGAGATGACATTAGGAAAAGTTTGTACTGCTTAACAGCTTTCTTCACAGAGCAGCACTGAGCTGGCTGGGGTGATGTACACTTACTGACCCTCTCCAGTCCTTACTCTGGTCTGCAGGTGAACATCATGTCAGTTGGACAAAACGTGGTGGAAAGGGAGTCAGATGAGGGTGGGAGCGTGTCTAACTGGAATTTCCCCCAAAACTACCTGCCTGCTCGTGGAACCAGATGTGGAGGTGAGGCAGCTGAAGAACCAGACCACGTGGGATGAACCAGATGTGGAGGTGAGGCAGCTGAAGAACCAGACCACGTGGGATGAACCAGATGTTGAGGTGAGGCAGCTGAAGAACCAGCCCACGTGGGATGGAGCAGAAGTCAAGGTGAGGCAGGTGAAGAACCAGCCCACGTGGGAGGAACCAGACCACACAGGGTGGGGAGAAGTGGCAAAGAGCATACAAAATGCAGATCCAAAGCAGGTGCTGAGGGATCTCCAGCTACTGCTTCTTTCATGAGGCAGAGCATCAAATCCTGCTACTTCTGTAGCCTCTGAAGGCTTCACGGGTAATCTTCATCTCCCTGTGGTGTTTGTAGATAAGATACAAGGACAATAAAAGAAAGTGTTAAGATAAGGGGGCAACTTCTGTGTTATTACCTTATTACCAGCTTAGCTTAAGGAGCCTGTCTCATCATTCCAAAGGCATCTCTGTAGTAACCAGTGAAGCAATTAGTTTCCCAAGCCTTGGAATGGGAAATTGCTTTAGTACAAGGACTCTGTAAAGAATGTGTTGAGCCACCTAAAGCTTGAACTTGCAATTCCCCTTCTCCGCTCCCTTCCCACTGATTATGGGGTTTTTACTTCATGGTCTGTGTCTCAAGAAGCTGGAGAGGGGCTGCACAGGCTGGGGTTACACAGTTTATCGTGCCTTGTAACTGTAGAGTGTAGCTACAACAGCAGAAAAGACTTGCGAGTTGTTGCCAACTTTATCGAACAATGTTTCTGTTCTGAAAATACCCAGACCCTTGACAGCACCACCTCCAGCAGAGCTACCTGAGAACTGTCTCCTGGGTGGTAGTGTCCCCTCATTAACCAAAGTGCTGTACAACCCCTGCAGCACCTCTCTGTGTGCCTGCCCCATCCACCACCTTGCACCCTTTGGCACTTGAGCAAACCACTTGAGCTACTTGACTTGTGGGGACTGGTGGGGGAGAAGCTGGACAGGAGCCACCCATGTGCATGTGCAGCCCAGAAGGCCAACCCCATCCTGGGCTGCACCCCCAGGAGTGCACTGATGTGGAATCTGAACTGCAAAACGCTGGAGCTTAGTAAAAGTCAGACACAAAATTGTTTCATTTTGCTTAGGGATTAGTTACAGAAACCAAACCACTGAGCAAGTGAGCCCAGCTACCCAACGGAGAGGCAGAGCTGGGAGTAAACCAATCTAGCTAAATAGCATGCCTTGAGCCCTTTGAATCAGGCTGTTATTCCACAAGGGGAAAGGCTGGATTCTCCTAAAGCCAGTCAGAGAACCCTGGCAGAGGAGCCCCTCAGGGAGCCCTGGCCGACGAGCGCCTCAGGGAGCCTCTCGGGGAGCCCCTCAGGGAGCCTCTCGGGGAGCCCCTCAGGGAGCCCCTTGGGGAGCCCCTCAGGGAACCACCACAGCCTCTGCCCTCTGCTGATATTTACCGACACTGTGCTGTGCGCTGCAGGAGTTGCCTGCTGCGAAGAGCTGGGCCCAGCTGCGGTCGCCTCCTTCCCTCACACCCTGGCAGGATGGGAAACCCTCGGGGACGTGGCTGAGCAACGGCTCGTCCTTGCCTGAGCTGGATTAATCACTGGCTGAGATGCTCTTACAAATGGATTAACATCCGAAACAAGCAGACAACAGACTCCACTGCGGAAACAGGCCCTGTAGTGGCTTTGTTATGTGCTTTGCCCTGCCTGGGGCTGTGCCTGTGCCCAGGCAGGAGTCGCTGATAGCAGAGAGTGCCAGACCAGCCCCTGAAGCAAGTACCTCTACCACAACAAGATGGCGGCCAGCCCGCCTCCCCAGCGCTCCCTTATATAGACTCGGGGGGGCGGGCTGACAGTGATGCTTGGCTCTCCAGCCAATCCCGCCTCGCCGTTCCTCCCTCCCGGCACGTGCTGGCGCTCTTTGCGCGCTCTGGTTGGCTCTGCAGCGAGCGCGCGCTTCAGCAGCCAATGGGCGACCAGTGCTGAGATCGGCGGGAAACAGAGGCGGCTGGGGCCGGTGTGCGCCTGCGCAGTGCTGAGGCGCGGAGCTCCGGGACGCGCTCGCGGTGCCCTGAGGCGCGGTGCCGCCGCCCGGCCTGGGGGGTCCGCACGGCAGCCACAGCCCCCGGGCTCTGCCCGCGCTGTGGAGCCGGGCGCGGCGCCTCCGCTGCGGGCCCGGCAGGTGGAGCGGCGCGTCTGGCACCAGCCGGGCGGCTTGGCGCGGTACCGGAGGCGGGCGGGCTGCCCCGGCGGCCTGCCGCCTGTCCCGGGGCCCGGCCGGCGGCTCCTGGCGCTGCCGCCTGTCCCGGGGCCCGGCCGGCGGCTGCTGGTGCTGCCGCCCCCCTCAGCGCCGCGCAGGGCGGCGGCTCCGCTGGGGAGAGCGAAGCGGACGGCGCGGGGCGGCGGCGGCGGCGTGCCGCGGGCTCCCCAGAGTGAGTACCGGGCTGCCGCGGCCCGTCCCGGGGAGGCGCTTCCTCGCTGTTCCCTGTGGCGTCTGTAGAGCTGCCTGAGGCGTCCCGCCCCTCGCACGGGGGTTTTCGGTTTAGGGAATCACATCCCGTCCTGGTGAGCTGGGCAAGGCCCTTCGACCCATCCCTGCCCCTCACTGCTCCCCTGCCAAGGGCAGGGACACCCCACCTCAGCCCAGGGTGCCCCCAGCCCCATCCAACCTGGCCTTGAGCCCTGCCAGGGGTCCCGGGGCAGCCCCAGCTCCTCTGGGCACCCTGTGCCAGGGCCTCCCCCCTCCCCAGGAAGGATTTCTGCCTCCCAGCCCCTCTCCGTCCCCCTCCTGCAGCTGAAGGCCGTTCCCCTGGGCCTGGCCCTGCCCTGGGCACCAGCCCCTCTCCAGCTCTCCTGCAGCCCCTTGAGGGACTGGAGTCTAAAGCAGCCAGGATGGGAGACTTATCTTGTATTCACCTCTTCATCTGCCTTGTCAGCTTCTATGGGGTTTCCTCTGAAAACTTTCACACTGAGTACGCTTTAGCTGATGTACTTTTATGGTGACTTCTGTGTTGGTTTTGCATGTACTATATCAGAAATATTTTTGAAATAAAGAGTTTATCTGCCACAGCCTTTGCTGTGACTGCCGCTTTGTGGCATCATACTGGCAGGGTTCAAGGGCGGGTTGGATGGGGCTTGGGGCTGGTGAGGGATGTCCCTGCTTGTGGCAGGGGGGTGTAACTAGATGATCTTGGAGGTCCCTTCCATCCCAAGGCATTCTGTGGTTCTTACACAGGCTGTGGGATGCTGCGATATGTCAGAGATACTGATGTGCTTGTGATGACTGTGTGATGGTAGTAGCAAGTGTAATCTAAATTTAGCTAATTAGCTAAAATGCTCCCAGGGGTTGTCTTACTATTTTCTTTTACAATGCTGGGTATCTGACCTAATTTGTTTCACAACTTTCCCCAAGATTGATTAGGTTACAGATAGAAAGTGTCTGTGATACAGAAAGGGGTCTTAATTTTTCTGTGCAGAGAGAATCTGAAAAGCACTGTCAGTGCTGAGATTTGGGTTTGTCCTGCTAACTGCAGCACCCTGTTGAATCAAAGCAGCGTTGGAGGGAGTTCTGATGGTGCTCCAATTCCAAGCAGACTTGTAGCCCAAACTCACTTTCCCATTGTTTAATTTCTTTCTAGACATCTTAAGCTTCAGAACTACTTTCAAGCTTCTTTTTTACTGGCTGCTCTTGGACAGTGCTTGTTTTTCTAGGACTGTTTATCTTAATTTCTGAACGTTGTGTTGCCATGTTTGAAGGCAGAGGGGATGGATGAGATGTTTCCTGGTATTTAAACAGCACTCTTGCTGTAGTATGTTTGGAGCAGGGGGAATTCCCGTTCTTTCATAGAAGATGATGGTAGAATTAAAAGAAAATGAATTAAGTAAAAAGAGATGTCTGCAATAAACCAGACTTCAGGCTGGAAGGTAAACTCTGCTTTGACAATACAGCATTTGGGTTGATAAACCAATAAAACCAGCTCTGTTTTCAGGAGTGCATCACAGCTCAACATCCTGTGGGCAGACCTCCCCGCAGAGCATTTGGGCAGACAGATGGTGGCTTTAGTTTCCTTTTGGCATGGACCTGTCAGTCAGAAGAATCTCCTTCGCTAATGAGCTAACTGGACTCCTTGAAGTTGCCTTGAAGTTTGCTTGGAGCTCCCCTTGGAGCCCCTGAGAGTTCTCTGCTCACCCTGGTTCACAATTGTTTCTACAAGCTTTAATTGAAAGAAAATCCAAGGTTTTTCTTTGAGAGCTCTGTGGTTTTTTCCACCTAGTCAGTGCTCTGTTCCTATATTTGTTATATTGCTCTAAATAATTCACTCTTTGATGTGTTTCTTTCTTAAAATCAGAGTTCTCCAACTGTAGCCACATCTGATCCTATGTGGATACAGTGGACTCCCCCCACTGATGGGAAGGAGCCTCTTCATGCTTCCCCAATGTGGTTTTAGCCCTAATTGTTACCTGGGCTTTGCTCTTTTGCTGTTGAGGTAAAGTGGGTCATGAGAGACCCACTGTGCTCTGAAGAGAGCAGAAAATAAGCCCACTGTGGGCTTAGCTATGGATGTTTGGGTTGAAACACCAGGGTGTGAAGCGAGTGGCCTTGAGTTAAGAACAGAAAGTTAAATTTAAACTCTGTTTTTATCCTTTTACAGGCAGGAACCTGCTTCCACTAAAAGATTTTCTGAAGTTGCTGCAAACTGTTGGTGCAGAAGCATAAAACACACACCAGAGCTTCAACATGCTTCTGTTTGCCAGGGGTGTTTGTGTTGGTCAGTGCTTCCAGCTCCACTGTGATGGAAGTACTACTGTGTGCTTTGCTTTGCTTGTGTTAGGAGGATTATTTGAATCCTGGCTGCTTTTTAATCTCCATAAGTTCAGATCAAATGCTGAATGCATCTAGGGATGGTGAGCTGCAGAATCTCTCTTAGACCTCTTGCTTAGAAATAAACCAAGACTCAGTCTTTAAGCTGCAAGATCGGTTTAGGATTGAAAATTTATTTATGGGTGCAGGTATTGAAAGGGCAGGGTTAGATGAGACCTGAGGGAGAAGCTCTTCCCTCTGAGGGTGGGTGCTGAGACCCTGGCCCAGGTTGCCCAGAGAGGTGGGGGAGACCCCATCCCTGGAGACATCCAAGGTCAGGGTGGATGGGGCTCTGAGTAACCTGCTCTAGTGAAGATGTCCCTGTCACTGCAGGGTGGGACTTGGTGGCCTTGGAAGGTCCCTGTCCTCCTAAAGCATTCAGTGATTCAAGCAGTAGACTAAAAATCCTGGAGCTGAGGTAGTGGGGTACCTTCCTGAAGGGCAGTGGGATTTCTGTTGGTAGATGTTTTTGAGAGCATGTTAGACAAACAATTGTGAGGAGTATCACAAACAGGCTGGTCCTGCTCTGGTCCAAAGCACTGGCCAGGACTCCTTCCCTTTGGACAGCTCTTCCTGGGGTTTCCCTACCCCTGAGGCTGCACAGGAGAGATCTGGCTTGTCTAGGAAGATCTGGACTCCAACCTTCATTTGTGATAGTCAAAACCAATGGTGCCTGCTCCTTTTCTCAGTGTGTTTTGTTGCACAGCTGAAGGACTGTATTGACCACTTCATCTTGGGGGTAGGAGTTGTTCACTAAGGCAGGACATTGGTAGGATTATGGGGGGAGGAGTTTCATCCTGAATCTCACTCTAATACTGAAACAGTTTCTGAATTGCTGCCCAATTCCTTGCACAGTTTCAACACTAAGGTGGAACTTTTGCTTTTCAGGCATCACCATGCAGAGAGCTGGTGGGTCATGGAGAGGACAGCAGCCATTTGCCATTGGACATGGTTGTGGGCTCAAATCTCCAGTTCGGAATAGCAAATACAGCAGCAGACAGGTATCTACAAGCAACCTCATGGTGCCAAGGTAATTTTAGCCTCCTGGTTTATGGCTTGGGAGGTTCTCTGGAAGCGATTTAGGGGGCTGTTTCTGTAGCAGAATGGTGTTTTCCCTGCAGAAGTAAGGATGAGGAGAAAAAGTGTTTGGCCTTATACCAGTAAGAGGTGATCCCTTGATATTTTGAGGGCTGTGACTTGTGTCTGCTTTGCCAAGACTATAGTAAGAGCTTGTTGAGAGAGGAGAGGCTTTATGTCATTGTCACCAGAGAGGCTCTTTAATGAACCAGGGCTCTGTGGTGATACAAGCTGATGAGTTGGTTTCTGAGCTGGCATAGTGGTGGGGTACTTCAGAGCCTTGATGCCTCCTGGAAGGCATTCTGGTTTAAAGCACATGGATCTTGAAATCCCACAACACTGCACAAGTTCTGTGCTTTTCCTTTTGGCTGTGACCTTCTAAAGTGTCACTTCATATCTGAGAAGCACTGAGGATGAGTACTCATTTCTTGGCTAGAATATTTACTTCTATGTGACTTGATTTCCTGGGGAATAAAATAAACCCCAGAACACATTTCAGGTTTTCCTCCTTGTAAGATCATCTCAGTCCCCTGCAAAAGCCTGGAAACACTTGAGTCAATCCTTGCAAAGTGCTTCTGAATTTCTGAAATAACTCTTGTGTTCCAGTTTGAAATGATCTAATCTGGTGTTCAGTGGAAATGGGAAGGTTCGCTTCCCTGAACTTTGGGAATAAAGCAGAATGCAAGGATTCTTCCTTGGCTTGAACCTTTTCCTTTCTCTGGAAGGAAAACTCTTTGCTAGTTTCCTTAGATGTTTGTATTCTCTGGATAAACACTTTTCTCTTGCACTGGCTTTTGTAAATCAAATACATTGATCAACTTTTTTTGATAAATTTAAAACTTACTATTCCATAGGGGCCTGATGTGTCTGTCAGATGAAAAGCAGTGCCTGTAGAGCTCCTCATACACTGCTGGAGGTGCTCCTGCAAGATCTGGGTGAGGAAAGCCTTCATTTATTGGCATTCTTGGCAAGGCTTGCCAATGGGAGGGTTAACCAGACCCACTTTAAGTGGAGGTGTAGACTCCAGCCTTACTTTATAACCTAAATTGCTGTTTGAATCTCCTCAAATGCTCTGGAAAATAGTGATTCCTCAGGGCCCTGGGCTTTCATTGCCTAAATCTCTAATAGAGCACAAGATAGAGGAAAACACTAACTTTTCAGCTGCTTTGAATTGTTCTTAGAAAGTAGAATTTGTCTAAGCTGTATTTCAGTATTTCTCTAATCAAATTAGCTCCTGATTATCTGTAATTCACTAAGCAATTACGATGCTGAGACAGACCTGAATGCAAATGCATGAAATAAGGCTGCAGTTTTGCCTCCTCTTTTCCTCCCTTCACAAGCACCTGTGGTATAATTATACACATACTATAAAGCGTAGACCACACAGTGGATAACATTCAATTTCCCTGTAAGGAATCTCACTTTTGGTTGGTGTGGGGAACTATCAAGCTGCTTCTGAGCACAGAGAAGACTGCCAAGAGAAGAGAAGCAGGTTGGTGTGTGGAGTGCTGTGTGTATGAGTGTGCCACAGGGTGAGTGCTGGTGACAATGGGGAGGTGGTGTGTGGCTGGAGCAGTAGAGACTCAACTGCAGAGCAGCCAGCTCTCCTCATGTGTTATTAAAAAGGAAATGATGTAGTGTGAAGGGCATGTGGTGATCTTAATCATGGCATTTGTCATCTTTTGAGCAGCACTTAGTTACTGCCATGGTATTATAAATCATCTGTTCTCTGAACAGTCTGGTCTACAGTAGGAGTCACCAATGTCTGTGGTCCATGACTGCTGGCACAGAGGAAGGAATGTCCTGTGGGCACTGGAAGGTTAGAGAGGGGCTGGTGCCCAGGGCAGGGAGGGCCAGGCCCAGGGGAACGGCCTTCAGCTGCAGGAGGGGCATGGAGAGGGGCTGGGGGGCAGAAATCCTTCCTGGGGAGGGGGGAGGCCCTGGCCCAGGGTGCCCAGAGGAGCTGGGGCTGCCCCAGGATCCCTGGCAGGGCTCAAGGCCGGGTTGGATGGGGCTGGAGGCACCCTGGGCTGGGGTGGGGGTGACTCTGCACATGGTGTGGAGCAGTGGAGGGGCTTGGAGGGCCCTGCCCACCCACACCAGACTGGATTTCTCTGCCTTGATTTCCTTTTTGCTGCTCTGCTATTCCCCCCCTGTAGCTGTGAGCAGTGCTGGAGGACCTTGAAAGCAGCACTTAACTGTGAGCTGTGGTTGTAGACAGCTGTTTGAGGAGAAACACACAGCAATGAGGTTGGTCTAGTGACATTTCCTTCTCCTCAAGCTGCTTCCCCTCTGTTAGAGAGAACACTTAGGTTTCTGTGGCAGCTTCCTGAATTCAAAGTTAAACTGCTGAGCTGTTCTGCTCCCCCTTGGCACATACTTAACAAATATTTGTTGTGCTGTGGCTTCTGTGAGTGGAACTGTGTGTCCCTCTTTACCCCAGCAGTCCTTGGTGGTGACAGGCTGCCTGGAGACCTAATGAAGAAGCAAGGCCACTTGGATTCTGTGTCACTGGGGGCCTCCAAAACAATAACTGTCTCTTACCTTCATCTTCTGTCCCAGTTACCCTGTAGAAGATGCTGTTCCCTCCTGTTTCCTGTGTAATATGCAGAGGCAGGTTGGGAATCAAGGAACAAGTCATCTTTCAGTGATAGAAATGAAGAAACTGAAAGCAACAGCAGTATGAGTTGTGGAAGAAATTTTATAAATAACATAAAATAATTTATCTCTTTTAATGGTTTTTTAAAAACACTTTTGCTGTTTTTCTCATTGTAATGGGTCAGCTGATGTCTGTTTACCACACTTTGTATTTGATACGTGATAACCAGGGTTGGATGGGGCTTGGGGCACCCTGGGCTGGGAACTAGATGATCTTTGAGGTCCCTCCCAACCCAAACCAGTCTGTGATTCTGTGAAAGTTAAATTTTTCAGGAAGGGAATAAGCACATTAATGGGAGCTCTACCACTAGAACACTGTGGTCCAGACACAGTCTGTGGCTTGATAAATCCCTGTCTTAATCACTCCATCAAGTGGCAGAGCTGTGATGTTGATAGCTTACTGTGAGGAAAACTGTGCTTGTGTTGCTCTTATCTTTACAAGCTGGAAAGGGAAGGTGTGGGGCTTTAATGATGTGCAAATCTAAAGGATCTTAGGGTTTGACACTTCAGGCTCCTGCCCAAGGAGTGTCTGCAAACCATCAAATATTCATAAATAACAGTGGTGTCTCCTTAAAACTTCAAGTTTCTGGGGAACTAGTACAGCATTCAGTACCAGTTTGAGTACAGTAGAAGCTTTCTGTCTGGTGGAAAACAGCCAAGCAACTCAAAAATAAGGCTGTTTTACTCTGAAAGCATTCTCCAGCTTATATAATAGAGACCAACAAGCTCTAACTGTGATACTTTATGTTGTGGTGGTGAAGGATGTGTTTAAAACAGGAACTGAGATTGTTGCTTGAAATTCAGTGGTGTAAAATGGATGTGTTTCCACTGTGCCAGTGGAAGCTCAGTGGTATTTATAGTTGCAGGACACTCCTTGGATTATTCTGCTTTTGGGGTTTTCTGGGCTTTTTTTTCTTTCTGCACTCATCTGTCTTCAGATTGATTAGGAACTTACTATGCTTTACTTACTTTCACTTTTCTCTTGCAGTTTTCATTTCATGGAGTCTTTGGGATCCCCTCTGTGTCAGAGTCCTTCCTGCACCCTCAGCAATGGATCTCCAGCGCCCATCCAAGCCTGCACCACATCATCCTGCCAAGTGAACAGTGTGGAACTGGTTAGTTCTCTTCCTACAGGTTGCTGAAAGTCACTTCTCAGGGCATTGGTGACAGTTTGGGTTACTAGACTTTGGCTTACTCCAGGCTGGCTTTTATTAACCACTCAGAGTTGGGCCGTCACCTCAGTGAGTGGCAACTCAGAGGTTATGTTTATGAACTCACATACTCTAAGGCAATTACATAATAGATGAATTTCCCTGTTTTGGTTGGCTGGAAGTCCACAGCTTGCCTTTGTTATCTTCTCTTTGGGTGTCACTGATTACTCAGCCTCTGTTCTGCTTTGGATCTTAGATTCTGCTGATCCAGCTTGCAGTTCACAGTCTCCTCTTCTTTCCTAAGGTCTCCATATCCTATGTTAAACATCTACATTCTTAGAACGCTCCTTGACCATGAAATACCTTATTCTTAAACTGAAATACTTTCATTTCTGTTTTATTTGTGCACTTACCCCAGTCAGTCCTTCCCTTATAACTACCTACTGATTAACTCGGCTGAGGATTAGTTCACTCATGGAAAGGGCTGTACATGGGACACTGAGGCAGCTTAATATGATTAGAACTTACTGGTTCCAAACACCTGTGATTACACAGCTGTAAATACTGTATCATTAATCCTATTCCTTCATAATAATAATTAACTCTAACATAGTATTTATACTAAATTCTACTTGACTTTAGCAAGGGGTCTGTGGGTAGAAGGCTTTTTTATATGGTTCAGGATTCTGGAGGGGAATTTCTTGTAACAAGTGATGATAAAATTACCAGTTGTGTAAAAGAAAAATAAACAAGCTCCCCCAAACTGCCCAATATGTGGATGATGTTGCCTGTTGGAAGGTGTTCCCACCTTTATGGAAAGGGACAACCAACATGTACCTTGCCTGTCTAGGTTGAGCTTGAAAGCCATACAGCATCCTGGTGACCTGATGCTTTTGTTCATGGACTCATAGAATCCCAGACTGGGCTGGGCTGGAAGGGGCTGCCCAGAGAGGGGGTGGGTGCCCCGTCCCTGGGGGTGTTCCAGGCCAGGTTGGCTGGGGCCCTGGGCAACCTTGTGTAGCTCCAGGCCTGGAGGTTGGTGGCCCTGCCTGTGGCAGGGGGTTGGAGCTCAGGGACCCTTGGGGTCCCTCCCAACCCAGCCCAGTCTATGACCTCCTTGAGGTTTAGGCTCTTCTCTCTGAGAAGCTTTTAATTTTATTTACTTCCTTTCCATTTCACCTCTTTGAAAACTTCCCTGCATGTTGCCATCACCTTCTTGGGAGAGAAAAAAACAAGCCCAAATCCTTGCTTCTTCACACCAAATGCCATCCTGTACAACCAGCTAAAGCAGTGTGGTGAGGGAGGGATGCAAACCCAACAGACCCAACACCACAGTGAAACTTGTGCTGAAGTCCCCTGAAGTCTGTGTTCCTCCTTCTCCCACCAGACACACGCTGCTTTCTCAGGTCTTTCTCTTAAGCAGAAGGTTGAAACTCAGTCAACTTTTGAGTCTTTGGCCCTTACAAAGGGGCTCAAATGAGTTTTCCCCTGTCAACTTTGCTTATGTCTAGAGAAAAGGTTTTTGGTCTCTGGTCCTGGGTACCTGTGGACTTTGAGTGACCTGCAAAAGCCACTCAGGCAACTCCAGTTTAAGGAGTGTAAATGCCCAAGGAGCCTGGTTGGCACTTCAGCAGGTAAATGTTGAAGTTGGAAGGGGAGAAAAGGCTGGAGCCCACTGGTTCAGGAGGTATGTACTGTTGAGTCCTCCTTGACACGCTGCATCAGTCAAGCTGGCCCATCCTAGGAATAGTACCAGTTGGGTTGCAGTTGCATCACTTCAGACACATGTCATCAAGCTTACGGCAAGCTGCTAATGGAATTCAGTAAAACTTGGTGTCCTTACCACTCTTACTCCTTCAGGGGCTTTCCTTCTGTTTCCTGTGCATTCATCACCATCATTCCATTCTCTGTGGAGCTGCTGAAAAAGCAGGATACAGCCTGTGTTTTGCTGCAGGGTAGAAAGAATCACTGAAGGTAGCTAAAAGCATGAGGACAACCCAAGCAAAGTGTGGTTTGATGTCTTGTTAGGGAAGAGTCTTTGTTATCTTCAATTGATGGCTTCTGTGAAGGTTGTCCTTGCTGTATTCAGCCTGTAAAGCTAGTTTGTGTGTTACTGGTGGTACTTTCAGCCTGCAATTGATGGGACTGCAGTAGAAGAGGGAACAGAAAGCACAGACTGGTCAAAGCAGCCCTGTAATTCTGCTTACAGTACTTCACAGGTCAACAAATTCATAGCACATTAGCCCTGAGCCTCAACGCAGTGACATGGCTAATCTTCCCAAGGTACATACTTCAGTCGTTATGCTTTGATTCTGGGCTAATTCTGCCTGTGGATAATAAACCTCATGTTCTTTTGACTTGGATTGTAGAAATCCAGAGGATTCTGGAAGTATTAAAGCAAGTTATAAATGCTGAAGTCTGTGTAAATGGCTGTTTTAATCCACAGTGGCTTGCAGCGTCATGCGATGGGTTTGTTGTACTTGGAGAGTTAAATAGTGTGTAGTCAGCTTAAACACAGCTCAAATACTGCTTTCTGCTTCTGTGTTCCATGACACTACATGCTTGTTGCCTCTGCAATTAATCTCCTTAATTGCAAGTAAGGCACTGTATATTCTGGGGATACAGTAGATCATGGGGATAGGGCTGGGGCTGTTGAGCCTGGAGAGAAGAAGCCTGAGAGGGGATCTGATCACTGGTTCTCAAGAGCTGAAGGGTGGGAGCCAGGGGGCCATGGGCAGCCTCTGCTCAGTGTCTGTGGGGACAGGACAAGGGGCGATGGGCTCAAGTTGGAGCCCAGGGAGTTCCCCCCAATGTGGGGAAGAACTTCTTGGTGGTGAGGGTGAGGGAGCCCTGGGCCAGGCTGCCCAGGGGGTGTGGAGTCTCCTTGTCTGGAGAGATTCCAGCCCCTGTCCTAGGGACCCTGCTTTGGCAGGGGGTTGGACCCCATGGGCTCTGGGGGGCCCTGCCAACCCCTACAGCTCTGTGATTCTGTGATTTTATTATACCCAAGTCACCAACTTTCATAAAACAGATTGAAATGATAGTGAGTGTTTCAGCCCATGAAAAGCCAAAGGTTGAAGAGTTGGGGTGCCAGGCAGTCCTATTGTTTATATAAATCCCTGTGGTGTGTGGCTCTAATTCCACAGAAGGCTTGAAGAGGGAAAAGCAGAGGAAGCCTGAACTGCCCCTGGGAGGAACATATCCCTATTCCCTTAGCAGGAATGTGTGGCTGCTTGCTGGGAGGCCTGTTATTAATGACTTTATTAGAAAGAATGTGACTAATTGACCTGCTGTAGCTGGGGAAGTTTGGATCACGTGGAAAGTGACAGCTGATCACTGTGCTGCCACAGGTTGAACGAGTGCTGCTTTGCTTGCTCTGAAACAGTCACCACAGTGGGGTGTGAGCAGGAGCCTGGGACCTGCCAGCAGGTAGCCAGGACCTGCAGGACGATTTAATGGGGGTTGGATGGAGATGAACCCTGTGACAGAGGTTCTGGTCATGGATCTCCTTCCCTTGTTCCACCCCTCTGGAGTGGCAGTGAGCTGTAGAGCAGTGGCCTGGTTTCAGAGGCTGAGACAAATCCTCCTGGCTGCTACACCACCTTAAACAGTCACTTCTTAAGCAAGGTGACCTGTTTGTCATGCAGGCAGGCAAGTTCTTTTGGGTTTGGGCAGTGACATCGTGTTAGTGACCCTTTTCTCATCCAGCTGCCTGAGCTACCGATGTGGACATTGCTATGGGCTAGAATACATCCACCAGCTTTGCTGCAGACCTGTGTCTTCTGCACAGGGCAGCAGGAGGAGGGAGACCATGGGGAAAGAACAGGCTCATGGAGACCTGCTGGAGGCTTCAGGGCTTCATCAGACCCAGCTTGTCTTTACTTATGGACACCAGCAGGGTGTATTATTGTGGAAGACTGTCACTCGTGTTTTCCCTCCATAAAATTTATCTTCCAAGCTTGTGTGGTTAAGAGGTGACTGGAGAAATGTGGGTGTCTCCCTACAGATGGGTTTCCTTGTGTATATATGTTTAGAGCTGGGCAAAATTTGGCTGATCGTTGTGCACTGTTGTCCATTTGGTTTTGGCTTAGAACTAACTTGGATGTACATCAGCAGAGAGTTGCTCATGGAGGGCATCAGGGGCAAGGAGGTGTGGACTTTGTCTTCTAAAGCCTTGTCACCATCATGTACCAGTGTCTGGTGGCCTTCATGTCTGCCAGGCAACCCTGAGAGGTGGATACCCAGTTTAAATATCCAGTTTTACTGGAACATTTGCTGTGCAAACCAAGAAAAATCACACTTGGTTGGGACCAGTAAGAGATAAATGAAGTTTTCAAATGATAATATGGACCTGTGACCAGTTACAAAAAGACCTTCTACAAATGCACTCTTTTACAGATGGCTCCAGGAGCTGAGTATGCTGAAAGGCAACAGACTTGTGTCTGCTACTTCAAGTATAATCTTAGATTTAACTTTAACCCCATGGTAAATGGGGATAAACAGGAAGAATGCTTGCCCCTGTTTGTAGCTCTAAGGGCTATTGGTTTGCTTTTAATAGGAAGCAAATGCCTTTGATATCAGATGATAAATGGAGCTGATGATAAATGGAGCTGCTGACTGAACTTCCTTGGAGAAAGGATGGGTGGTGTTAGTAGCTACCACATCTGCATTGGCATTAAGACTTTCTGTCCTGAGCCAGTGAAAATAAAGCTTTTCCTTCAGTGTCCACTTCTGCTGGAAATAGCTCAGAAATCCACGTACCACTGAAGAGAGAAGGTAGCAACAACCAGAAACATGATGAGACCAAAGCTGGTGCACGAGGTGAATGCCATGGAGTGTTGGTGTGGTGCTGTGGCTGCAGCACCCAGAACTGCAGCTTCCTACTCTTGCTCCAAGTGAGTTGCCTTTCACTTGGTTGCAGTTTGTCAGTTGGCTCCAGCAGCAGGTGTCTGACCAGAGCAAATGGCAGAGAGGGTTTTGCTCACCAAATCCCACTTCCCATCCCCGTTGCTGTATCAGACAATACTGGTTTGTGTAGAAGCAGGAGCTTGTCCAAGCTACCTCAGTGTCTTGCTTCAGCAGGAAGGCAAGTGAAAGTTCCACCATGTGGTTACAAAACCAGGCTGTGTTTTTGCTTAGAGTGTGTGGGCTGGCTTATTTTTAGCAAAACCAGTCATCATGTTGGACTCTGGTTTTAATACAGCTGCTTCTGAGTGCTTTTCAAAGGTTCCTGTAGGATTTTAGAAGAAATTCCCAGATATGTCAAAGAAGCCACGAGTTCTGGGTTCATCTGATTCTAAACTTCTCCTTAAAAAATCAGGCAGCTGCTTTTCCAAGTGTTGATGACCAGAGTGAACCTTACTCTGCTGCCAGATACCTCTCAGAGTTCAATTAGAATTGTCCAGGGGAAGCTAAACCACCATCACCACCCCCAAAAAACCCAAACCATGACACAAACCCTGCCAGCCACCCAGAAATAACCCCCCAGCTGTATGTAGCCCTAGCTGAGACCTGGTGTGGGATTGAGTGTGAATGGGTTGTGATTATTTGAAGGCTTCACTGCTGAGCCTGATGAAATAAGCACCCCTTGGACACATGGCTGTGAGCTCCCTGATGGTTAAGAGATGTTCTGCCAAAGAAAGAAGATGTGTAGCAGCATCCCTGAGTTGGGGGCGTGTCTTGTATCTCATTTGCCACCTCTCTCTCCCTCAAGTATTGATTTACAAGTAGTGGGGATTCCACAGGCTGTGGTCTTTCGGTCTCTGGTCCTAGGTGGCTGTGGACTTTGGGTGACCTGCAAAAGCCAGGCTGGCAACTCCAGTTTCAGTCATATTGGACTAGATGTGATTATGAAAAGTACAACTTCTGAAGGTAGCTTGCAGTGATGATGGGGATTAGTTCCCTTTATTTCAAAGCACTTGATTTTTGAAGCTCTAACGAGTGCTGCTCAGAGTTGGATGTGACTTCCCAGGCTGCCACCTGCATGTGGCAGGAGTGCTGCAGCTCCAAACACCCCCAAGGAGACAGCCAGCAGTACTACCAGCTCTGCTCCCTCCAGCTCAGGCCCTGCTCCCTGCTTCACCATCCTCCAGGCTACACGTAAACCTCTCAGCCCTTCCTCTTCCTAATGCTGGTGAAGATAATCCAAGGATTCCACAAGTGTGGTGCTGAAACTTGACTATTTATGTGTCCTCCCTAATTGCATCTCAAGGTTTCCACACAAGGCTTGAGCTTAAGCTCACCAATCTGCTCTCAGGCTTAAGTCCTGCCCTGGTGTCTGTGTGCTCAGCTTGTCCCTCCTGAGGCAAGCTGATCAAATCCCCGTCAGCCCTCAGCTTGTCTTGCTTCTGTATTCATGTGAGGTGAAGCTGGAGGGACAAGTCCTCTATGTCAGAGGGACAGGGTACCCCACAGTCTCAAGGCACCTTGGGCTGGGGGAAGAGGAGGCTCCAGGTTTGGGAGGAAAGAGGACCTGTGAGGTGCAGGGCTGCAGTAGCATGCCCCAGGTCCTTGAAATCTCCTGGTTCTTGCCTCACTCATCAAATGTTTCCAGATGAAATCTTTGATGATGTTCAGTTTTAAGGTTCAGCTTGTTTGGATGGTGTTCTACCCAGTGCTATCCCAAACAGCAGGAGACTGGTTACATGGGAGACAGACCAAGATGACCCTTAAAGGAACCGAAATACCTTTTTCCTTACTCCCTCTGGTCCTTTTCCTGTTTTCCGAGAGCTTTTACAAAATGCATTGAAAAGAAGAGGGGAAAAAAGGGGTTTTCTATGGTGTGTATAACATGTATCAGGTTAAAAAGGAGTTATGGATCAGCTCTGCAGCCCTTGGAGCCACCAGGAGTAACACACGTACCTCAGCCTGCTCCTGGGTGAAGGTGGCTGAGGCACAGAAGATGCAGAGGTGCCAAGGGCTGTGCCAGCACAGGGGGGATGTGTTAACGTATCACTGCAGCCCTCCTGCAGCAGTAAACCAGGAGCTGAACAGCTACCACAAGGGGTGGCTGTGAAGGAAAAGGGCCAGGCCTCGGGGGTGCCTGAGCAGCCTGATTTGGCTGGTACTGATGGTGTAGGTCCCAGGCCAGTGTGCCCTGTCCACCTGCCTCGGCCTTCACAGAGGCCCAGCGGCTGGTTCCCATCCCCACCGGCCCCTCAGGGAGGCCCAGGGGGCTGTTCTCGTCCCCTCACAGAGGCCCAGCGAGCGGTTCCCAGCCCCTCACAGAGGCCCGGCGGGCAGTTCCCACCCCCTCAGCCCCTCACGGAGGCCTGACAGGTGGTTCCCAGCCCCTCATGGGGGCCTGGCGGGCAGTTCCCGTCCCCATGGCCCCTCACGGGGGGCCGGTGAGCGGTTCCCGTCCCCTCAGCCCCTGACGGGGGCCCGGCGGGTGTTTCCCGTCCCCATGGCCCCTCACGGAGGCCCGGTGAGCGGTTCCCAGCCCCTCACGGGGGCCCGGCGGACAGTTCCCGTCCCCTCAGCCCCTGACGGGGGCCCGGCGGGCGGTTCCCAGCCCCTCCCGGGGACGCCGCGGGCGGCTCGCGGCCCCTCGCCGGGAACGACTGACGAACCCGCGCTGACGACCGGCACGCGGCAGGACGGGCGGCGCGCATGCGCCGAGGCCGAGCGTGGGGGCGCGCGGGGACGCTTCTGCGCCTGCGCGGGGATCGGACGCCGCTCGCGCAAAGCGTGGAGGGGGGGGAGCGTGTGGAAGGGAAAGGTCGGCCCGCGCATGCGCCAAGATGGCGGCGGGGCCGCGTGGGGGGGGGGCGGTGGCGGGAGCGGCGGCGGGGCGCGAGCGCTGAAGGTGGCGGCGGCGGCGGCAGCACGCGGGCAGCCGGGGGGAGGGGGAAGGGCAGCCCCGGGAGCGGCGCGCGGCGGCAGCGAGGCGGGAAGCGCGTGAGCATGCCCGAGGGGGCGGGGCTTCCGGCGCTCGACGCATGCGCGGCGTGAGGCGGGAGGGAGGCGCAGGGCCGCGGCGGCGGCGCTCGGCGAGGGTAACAATGGCAGCGGCGGTAGCGGCGGGTGGCGGCGGCGCCGGGCCCGGAGCGGCGGCGGCCACCACGACCAACGCCACCGGCGTGGCGGTCAGCGGGGGCCCCGGGCTCACTGCCTTGTCCGTGGCGCGGCGGAAGGACGGCGGCCCCACGGGGAAGTTCTGGGAGAGCCCCGACACCGTTTCCCAGCTCGACTCGGTCCGCGTTTGGTTGGGGAAGCACTACAAGAAGGTGAGGCGGGGCGGGCGCCGGGGGCGTTCCCTGCGGGCAGCCGTGAGCGGGGGGGCAGCTCCCTGAGGGGAGCCGTGAGCGGGGGGGCAGCTCCCTGAGGGGAGCCGTGAGCGGGGGGGCAGCTCCCTGAGGGGAACCGTGAGGTGGGGGGGCTTCCTGAAGGGAACGTAAGGGGGGGGGCAGCTCCCTGAGGGGAACCGTAAGGGGGGGAGCTCCCTGAGGGGAACCGTGAGGTGGGGGGGGCTCCCTGAGGGGAATTAGAATCTAGGGGATCTCCCTGAGGGGAGCTGGGCTCTAGGGGGGCTCCCTGAGGGGAGCCGTGAGGCGGGGGGAGCTCCCTGAGGGGAGCCGTGAGCGGGGGGGCAGCTCCCTGAGGGGAGCCGTGAGGTGGGGGGGCTCCCTGAGGGGAACGTAAGGGGGGGCAGCTCCCTGAGGGGAGCCGTGAGCGGGGGGGCAGCTCCCTGAGGGGAACCATGAGAGGGGGGAGCTCCCTGAGGGGAATTGGGATCTAGGGGGGCTCCCTGAGGGGAACGTAAGGGGGGGAGCTCCCTGAGGGGAACGTAAGGGGGGGGCAGCTCCCTGAGGGGAACGTAAGGGGGGGGCAGCTCCCTGAGGGGAACGTAAGGGGGGGGCAGCTCCCTGAGGGGAATTGGGATCTAGGGGGGCTCCCTGAGGGGAACGTAAGGGGGGGAGCTCCCTGAGGGGAACCGTGAGCGGGGGGGCAGCTCCCTGAGGGGAACGTAAGGGGGGGAGCTCCCTGAGGGGAACGTAAGGGGGGGGCAGCTCCCTGAGGGGAACGTAAGGGGGGGAGCTCCCTGAGGGGAACGTAAGGGGGGGGCAGCTCCCTGAGGGGAACGTAAGGGGGGGGCAGCTCCCTGAGGGGAACCATGAGAGGGGGGAGCTCCCTGAGGGGAATTGGGATCTAGGGGGGCTCCCTGAGGGGAACGTAAGGGGGGGAGCTCCCTGAGGGGAACCGTGAGCGGGGGGGCAGCTCCCTGAGGGGAACGTAAGGGGGGGAGCTCCCTGAGGGGAACGTAAGGGGGGGGCAGCTCCCTGAGGGGAACGTAAGGGGGGGGCAGCTCCCTGAGGGGAACGTAAGGGGGGGGCAGCTCCCTGAGGGGAACGTAAGGGGGGGGCAGCTCCCTGAGGGGAACGTAAGGGGGGGGCAGCTCCCTGAGGGGAACGTAAGGGGGGGGCAGCTCCCTGAGGGGAACGTAAGGGGGGGCAGCTCCCTGAGGGGAACGTAAGGGGGGGCAGCTCCCTGTGGGGAGCCGTGAGGGGGGGGGCAGCTCCCTGAGGGGAGCCGTGAGCGGGGGGGGCAGCTCCCTGTGGGGAGCCGTGAGGGGGGGGGCAGCTCCCTGAGGGGAGCCGTGAGGGGGGGGGCAGCTCCCTGAGGGGAGCCGTGAGGGGGGGGGGCAGCTCCCTGAGGGGAGCCGTGAGGGGGGGGCAGCTCCCTGAGGGGATCTGGGATCTAGGGGAGCTCCCTGAAGGGAGCTGGGCTCTAGGGGGGCTCCCTGAGGGGAGCTGGGCTCTAGGGGGGCTCCCTGAGGGGAACTGGGATCTAGGGGGGCAGCTCGCTGAGGGGAATTGGGATCTAGGGGGGCTCCCTGAGGGGAGCCGTGGCGAGGGCGGGGGGAATGTGTGGAGTGTTCCCTGAGGGGAACCTTGAGGCGGGGGGAGCTCCCTGAGGGAAACTGGGAGGAGGGGGCAGCTCCCTGAGAGGAGCCGGGGGTGGGGGGCGAGGGAGCTCGCTGAGGGAAACCAGGGGGGGTTGGTTTGTGTGTGTGGAGTGTTCCCTGAGGGGAATCGTGAGGTGGGGCAGCTCCCTGAGGGGAACCGGGATCTAAGGGGGGCACCCTAAGGGGAACCGTGAGGTTGGGGTGCTCCCTGAGGGGAACCGGGGGCGGGGGGGGGAGCTCCCTGACGAGAGCCGGGGGAGGGGGCAGCTCGCTGAGGGGAACCATGAGGCGGGTGGGGGGGGAAGGGGGGCGGGGTGTTTCCTGAGGGCAACCGGTGTGGAGGGGAGTTCCCTGAAGAGAACTGAAGGCGGGGAGGGGGGCTGTAAAGGCTTGATAGAGCCGGCGGCCTTTGTCAGCCTCGGCGGCGCAGCGCCTGCAGCCCCCCCCCAGCTTCCTCACCGGAGGCTGCGGGGCCCCGGAGCCCCCAGTGAAGAGGGGAAGTCGGGGGCAGCTCCAGGCCGAGCTCTGCACTCCCTCAGAGATCTGGTTATCCCGTCCCCACGGGTTTCACTTAAAAACACCGCCCCCCTGCCAGCGTATAATTAAAAAGGGGAGAAAAACAATGCCACGGCCCCTTCTTGCTGGTGGAGAACCTCGTGTCACCGGATCTGGTGCCTGTGAACGTGCCTCTGCCGGTGTTGCCTGCGTCCTCTTTCCCCTCCTCCTGGAGTTTGCTGCCTTCTCTTTGTTTTCTTCTTCTTCTGTCGGGTTATTTTTTTATTTTGTTTAATTTTGGGGCCTTGAAAAGTTACCCCACTGTGACCTTACCGGGAAACAAATCTTATCTGTCTAGACGGCTTTGTATAGCAATCCTGGGAAGAGAATTAGCCAGGGCAGAGCCACGTCAAGGAGAGACACCGGATAACCGAAAGGTGCCATAGTCTATATTTACCTGAGGTTTATGGTCTGTCCTTGCGTCCTTCCGTAGCTCTGGTGTCTGTAACCCACGGATGAGTTTCCCCGTGGCTCTGTGGGCACCGTTGGTGGGGTGTCTCGTTCTGAGGGGTGTTCTACTGGTCCTTCCAGATAGCTGCTTCTTCAGCTGGCTGGGAGCTGTGGGGGGAGGCAGCAGTTTGAGCCAGCAGCCCAAGAGCTCTTTGTGTTGGTTGGTAAGGGAAATCCTAGAACCCCAAAATCCGCTGGGCTAGCAGGGACCTGTAAGGCCCCTCAAGTCCCACTCCCAGCTCCACACAGGCCCAGCCCCAGCGTGGCACTGAGTCCACCGCCCAGCTCGGGGCTGGGACCCCTTCCCTGGGCAGCCTGTGCCAGCCCTGACCCCCCTCTCAGCACAGAACCTCTTCCTGCCCCCCAGCCTGACCCTCCCCTGGGGCAGCTTCACGCCGTCCCCTGGGGTCCTGCCCCTGCCCCCCAAAGAGAGGAGAGGGACCGGCGCTGCCCCTCCACCCCCCTCAGCAGGCAGCCACAGACTGCTGTGAGGTCTCTGAAATAGTAACATAGAACTAGATCTTTAGTTTTTCTTTGTTTTGACTGCGCTTCTCTGCTGTTTCTCAACTTCTGGGCTTTCTTTCATTTCATTTTCATAACCAAATGCCCACGAGAGTACGATAAACTGTCGAAACAACTTTGGACTGGTGCCTGCTGTTTGGCCCCGAGCAAGTCGCTGTCTTAAAAGCACTAACGGTTGCTGTCCCTTCCTCTTGTGAATCACAACCCCCTGGACAAGCTGGTTCTCGCCTTACGAGCCTGGCAGGGCTGCTTACCTGTAGGTCAGGACGGGGAGGTTTTGTTCCCTACGCTGAAGAAAAACACTCCTTTGTTACAACTGGTTTACACGGCGCTGCTGGTTGTAAAGGTTAGGTGCAAACTCTGGAAGGCAGTTAGAATTGGGCTGGGGGAAATCTTGACTGGGCAAGTGGACTTTCAAGCAGTGCTGGGTAAAATCTGTTAGGAAAATGGAAAATTATTCCTGTTTTGGGAAGCTGATGCTTCCCACGAGGGTTTAAAGGTGTGTCCTCATCACAGTGAATGGAAGTGTTTGTTCCTTACCGACACACACTCGGTGGACTCTGGTCCATCTGGTGTCTATTCTCATCTTGCTGTAGCTGCACAACTTTGTTCAGCAAAGTCCACGGTCGTTACAGCTGACTTGTGTCCAGCTTGTACTCTTAAAAATGGCTGTGGCTGTGTCTCAGTGGCTGTGTCCAGCTCCAGCAGCGCAGGGGTCATTGGGGACCAGAAGGAGAGAGAGAGTCCCAGGGCACCAGTGAGTTTGGTCAGGGATCCAGAAGTCATGATAGGTGAGGAGAGAGTTAGGGAATTGACATTACAAATCTTGTTCTTGTCTTCAGATTAGTCCAGTCTTCAAGTATCCAAGAGTTTGGGTCTCTAGAGTGTAACAAAATGAGGTTTACGTCGTGGCACTGGTGTAGAACTCCCATCAGGGGAGGAGTGGGCTGCCTGGGCAGCATCCCCATCAGATCCGTTTGTGGTAGGAGCTGCAGGGCAGCAGTGGGGGTTTGTAACTGTGGAGGGATGTGCTCTTTCCCTCACACAAACCTTCCAGCCCCGTGTCCTCTTGGGTGAAGCGTTGGCCCTTCCCTGGATGTGCTGAAGGATGGTGCACACTGGCAGCTTGTTCCGGGGAGGTGGTTGGTTATAAAGGTGGAAGAAATGCTGAGTGACAGTGAGCACAGCGACAGAGGGGAGAACAGTTCCTGCCAGACTTCTGCTGCCTGTTCTTGTGCGGGATGTGCACAGATCCTTCTGTTACCTCTCTGCATTGAGAGTTGCTGGAGGTGTCCTGCTTCTCCCCACCCGACCCCAGGCACAGGGCTTGGAGCCTTTCTTCCTTGGGTGATGGTCTCTTCAGCCAGGGGCCAGGAGCTGGGAGGAGGGGCAATGGGCTCAAGCTGCCCCAGGGCAGGGTCAGCTCAGCTGGGAGGGCAAAGTTCTTCCCTGGCAGAGTTGTGGGGCTGTGGCACAGGCTGCCCAGGGAGGGGCTGAGTCCCCAGCCCTGGGGGTGTTTAACAGGGGGGAGATGAGGTACTCAGGGAGCTGGGTCAGCACAGGACAGGAATGGTTGGACTTGATGATCTTAAAGGTCTCTTCCAACCTTGTGATTCTGTGATTCCCTGGGAGCTGGAGACAGGCTCCTGCTGTGGTTTGCAAAGCCTGGATGAGCTGATGGAGCCGTTGGGTGGTAGAAAATTTACAGTTCAAAAGTAAACTGGGCAATTTGCTTTGTGTGGCACTAGTGCTCAGGGATCTCTGAGGTTGTGTGTTGGTCAGGTAGCTCCTCTGGTGTGCAGCAACAAACTGCTTGCATTAAAAGGCCTTGTCATGAAGCAGGGATATTTCTTTTATGTTAAAATAACTTCCTCAAATAGTTTAGGGTTGGTTTTTGTTTGTGAAGGATGCAGAAGCTAACCTTGACCTTCCCAGCCTGTTCACGGTGTCTGATTCAGCGCTGGGCCCCATAGGACCAAGCCGAACGTTGCCTTAAGGGGTGAGCTGGAGGAGAACACAGCACAGAGCATGAGGAGATACAGCCTGGATACTCACTGAGTATCAGGCACTCACTTTGCCACTGCCAGGTGTAGGGTGAGAAGTTTTCCTCCCGTGTTGAGTGTGCTGCTGGCATATGGCTGGTGAGGCAGTGGTGTTGGGATCCCTTCGTGCCCTTCTAATAATAACCCTGGAGGCCGTGGTGAGGAGGGACGAGCTGCTGCTTGGCAGCTGTTATGCTGGGGCAGTTGTTCTGCCTGGCAATGTCTGTCTGTCTGTCTGCAGAGCACCCGCTCCTGTGCTGGCAGCAGCGTTGAGAGGATCTGTAGTGACTGATCCCTCAGCCAGCTCTTCCCGTGTCGGTGCCGACCTCACCGAGTGTTTCTCCAGTGCCTGACGTGGATTTAATCTGCTGGAGGGTCTTCTCTCTGTTTGCAGCTCCCTTGCCTTCTCTCTTTAAAAGACGCACAAGGCTTATAACCGAACTCAGAGTGTTTTCATGTTGGATTTCCTCTCCCTGTTGTTTACTGACCCGAGCTGAAACTCCTTTGTTTTGAGGAAAGGGTTCTGTGCATCGGGGCTGCAACGCAGAGCCGTGATGTGGTTATTTGAGGTCAGTAACCACCTCACAGCTGGGTTTACACTCTGTCCCTTGTCTGACACAGGCTTCCCATTGCAGGGGCAGATCGTGCTGCTGAAGGGAAGCGATTTCCTCTGCTAGTAGTTCCTCTTACTCATGAGTGATTTGAGAAACCCTTTGAAAACCCTTGTTTGCTGCAGAATCATTTTCTGCTCCCGTCTGCTGCGGTGAAACCTGCAGATACCTTGTGCCTTCAGTCCTGCACAGCCCCTGGTATCGATCAGGGTATCAGCTTAATGATTCTGCGGCTTTAAAGATCGCTTGTGTCCCTGGTTGGCACGCAGAGTGATGGAGAGGAGCCTTGTGCTTCCTCAGAAGGGAGTGTGTTTTTATTCCCTGTATTGTGTAGGGGGAACCTCAGGCAAAGGAAGGAGTCAGAAATATTTGAAGGTAGCAGCAGTGAAAATAGACTGGGGGTTCGTGGTGTTATCTTCCTTTCCCAGAGCTTCTGGCTGTCAGGTGAAAAATGGGATCTGCAGGTAAAGACATAAGAGCCTGAAGGATTTCAGGTGTCTGAGAATAGGCAGATTCTTGTGTAAACGTTTGGGGGGGTTTATACTCTGAGGGAAAACATTGGAAAAAGAATGGCAGTATTGCTATTGCTCTGTTAGGAGGAGCTGTCAGTGATGTTCCCCAGAGGTCCTGTCCAGCCCTACATCCTTACTCTGGGATTCTGCTTGCACTCTTGTTGCATGTTATGGTTTTTCAGTAATTATTTAAAATACAGTGTTAAACTCAATGTGGAAAGCTTTCTGCCTTTGAACTGGCACACAGAAGCCCAAGGGTAGCACTACAGAGCTTTTCCTGTTAGAGAAATTAGGATGGTTAGGAGGGCTTTTCCCTCCAGCATTGCTGGAATGGTGAAGGCTGCATAGCCTCAGAGAGGAGGGTACGTGCTGCAGCTCCTTCTGTTACCTTCCTGCAGTGTCTCTCCGTGCAGGCAGAGCTGTGCTGCAGCCCGGTGCTCCCTGCCACTGGAACAAGCTTGGTTCCTGGAGCTTAGGGAAAGCATTGCAGCTAGGCAGGCAGCAGGTCCCAAGGAGGCTGGCTTTGCTTAGGGAACAGCTGTAACACCTACAGCGTGGGAATGCACCTTGGTAATCAAAATCGGATTATTTAATATGAATTCTGCCCCTGGATCTGAGGTGCTTTTGTTGTCACACTCATGCAAAGCCCGGGTCTGTAGTTCAGCAGTAGTTCTGTCTGTGCCTCTTAACGTGCCTTTGGGTGGTAGTGTGGTGGTTGGCATTGTGAAGCCGCAGGCTCAGAGTTCTCTGTGGTTTTTGGTAGGGTGGTGGTGTGAAAGCTGGACCTGCCAAGTGATGGGAGCTGTGGGGCTGTGTGATACACTACATCTGTGCACATCCCAGCTGTGGTAGTCACTTAGCTTTAAACTGTACTGAAAAAGTACAACATAAGGTTTATTAACAGCTGTAAAAGTACACAGTGCTGCTTGCATCACCTGTCTTGATTTAGCGACCCTTAGGACTCTGCTAAAGGGAGTGCTGGCAGATCTGGCAACAGGGATTTAAGTGTTAAGTACAGACCCAGCACTGTGCACTGGCAGCCCAGAGAGCCCCCCGTGTCCTGGGCTGCATCCCCAGCAGGGCTGGGAAAGGAGGATTTTGCCCCTCTGGGACACAGAACCCCTGGCAGCGCTGCCCCAGCTCGGGGGTCCCCAGGACAAGGAGGACATGGAGCTGTGGGAGCCAGTCTGAGGAGCCCTGGTGATGATGGGAGGGGTGGACCCCCTCTGCTCTGGAGCCAGGCTGGGAGAGCTGGGCTGGCTCAGCCTGGAGAAGAGAAGGCTGCTTCTGGGGAGAGCTTCCAAGGTCCACAACTGATAGAAGTCATCTGGGGAAGTAATAAACCAGTCTCTGTGTTTTATTCTCCTCTACTCCAAGTAAGCCTGTTGTTTTGGTCTTGTTTTTGTCTTTCAGTATGTTCAAGCAGATGCTCCTACCAATAAAACACTGGCTGGGCTGGTGGTGCAGCTGCTGCAATTCCAGGAAGATGCCTTTGGAAAACATGTCACCAATCCTGCCTTCACAAAGCTTCCTGTGAGTATGGGGCTTAGCCTGCTGCTGGTGCAACAGTGGATTTTGTTCTTCCTCCAGCATTTGTGCTGCTGGAGTCTTTCCAGGTGATTGGGAGACCTGTGCTGAGCCTGGAGCCTCTGGAAGGGGTGAAACAGCACACTCCTGAACCACAGAGTTGGTGTCATATGGCTTAGTTCCTATATGCTCAGAAGCCATTCCCTGAATCCAGTGGAAAGGTTTTCATTCCTACTAAAACTCTGTGTCAGCTTCAAAATGTTCAGTCTCTCTGCCCTGATGCACCCTAAACCACAGGCACTTCCTAAACCAGACAGGTTTCCCTTGGGATTTCTGTTGATGAAACTTCACACTGCCAGTGCTGAAAAGCTGCTCTCCCCTGGTTTTAGTAACACATAGTTACCCTAACCAGCCTGGGGTGCTTTGCCAGTCGCTCAGAATATTGGTGCAAGGAAACAATATCGGTGTTTTAAGGGAGACTTATTGAAAGACCAAACTTGGGGTGTGTTTAGTGGTAGTATCTAGTGGTTGTGCTGTGCCTGAACCCTGCCTGCTGCTGTGAGCACGGACTCAGAGAGCTGAGAGAGGGAAGAGCAGTGCAGTGGAGGGCAAGGATGAAGCAACCTGGGTTTTGGCTGTGGAGGGAAGGGCTTGTGGCATGGCACTGAGTGTCTGGTTGGTGATATAGGGTAGGTTTTGTGAGCCAAGGCAGCTCTAGTACTTGTGTACGTACACATTGTGATGTCAGCAGGAGGAGCACAGAATCACAAGGTTGGAAAAGACCTTTAAGATCAAGTCTAAACGTTCCTGTCCTGCACTAAACCATATCTCTAAGTACCTCATCTACCCTTTTTTTAAACACATAGAACCACAGACTGATTTGGGTTGGGAGGGACCCCAAGGATCCCAGAGCTCCAACCCCCTGCCACAGGCAGGGACACCAACCTCCAGGCCTGGAGCTACACAAGGGTGCCCAGGGCCCCAGCCAACCTGGCCTGGAACACCCCCAGGGATGGGGCACCCACCCCCTCTCTGGGCAGCCCCTTCCAGCCCCTCACCACTCTCTCTGCACAGAACTTCCCCCCAGTCTCTCCTCTCCCCCTTCCCTCCTCCAGCTTCACTCCAGCCCCTTGTCCTGCCAGTCTCTGCCCTTCCCAAGAGCTGATTCCCCTCCTATTCCTGGGGTCCCTTCAGGGACGGGGAGGCTGCACTGAGGTCCCCCCACAGCCTTCTCTTCTTCAGGCTGACCCAGCCCAGCTCCCTCAGCCTCTCTCCCTAGGGGAGCTGCTCCAGCCCTCTGAGCATCTCCGGGGCTCCTCTGACCCCTCTGCAACAGCCCCACATCTTCCTTGTGTTGGGCCCCAGCTCTGGCCACAGGACTCCAGCTGGGGAGGGCAGAGCAGAGAGGGACAATCCCCTCCCTGTCCCTGCTGCCCCCCCTCTGCTGATGGAGCCCAGGATCCCATCGCCCTTCCCAGCTGCAGGAGCCTCTGCTGCCTCATGGGAAGTGTCTCATCCCCCATTGCTCACTGTCTCTTCCATCCTGACCCCTCTGGTAGTGGAAGGCTGTAGGGCTGGAGGTGAGTGTTGTGGTGCTTTATTTTGATACAGCTGTGGGGACCATAAAACTCTACCCCTGTTCAACAAGTTGATAGACTGACTGAGTGCCCTCCAGTCTATAATCAGTTTGTCTTATCTTAAAAATAGGTAATAAAGATTTCAGTGGCATTGTAAATAGGTTGTTCCTGTGTGTAACTCTTCTTGCTGTTGCGAAGGTCTAATCTGATCCAATGTGCTTACACTGGTTGGATCTTCCAGAAGACAACTCATCAGTGTGTCTTTGTATTGGTTTTATGAGGAAAAGCAGGAGGTACTCTTAAGTGGAGGCTAACTTTCACTTCTCAGAGGTGTAAGTCAAGGTAATGGTTGCTACAACAGACTTTGTTATGTGACCGTGGCACTCTGAACACAGGCAGGAGGCTTCAGTCCTGCAGGGCTGTGTCTGCCTTGGGAAGAGAGGGTTGCCTCATGACACTGCTGATCTCCACGGTGTATTGCCAAGCTACTGCAGGCTTCTGCTGAAAAGAAGCCAAAGCTGAGAGAGGTCAGAAGCCTGTAGTTGTCTTTGTCCAGTATTGCTGTGTTCCTGGCAAGGGAGGATCTGCAGTTGAAGATGAAGTGGTCGTGCTTGTGTGAAGGAAAAGCCCCAAACCCTCAAAATCTGAGTGCTGCAGAAGTCCTCAGGTTGTGACTACAGCTCGTGGCTGCTGGTAACAGCCTGATCCTTGCTTGGCACTGTCCCTGTTAACACACACAGCAGTGTTGGTCCCAAGAGCTGCAGCTGCTGGCAGACACAGGGACATGGCTCACCAGGAGCACACTCTGATGAGGCTGTGCCAAACCAAGGGGTTGTTCCAGTTCATGTTAGAGCCTTTATTTTCTGAGCAGTAACCAGGGTGTCTCACCTTTGTTCTGCTTCAGAGCAGCTGGTGATAAAGAGAAGCCAGTCCCTTCCATCAGTGTTAGAGGTAAAATCTCTGACCCCAACCACATCTCCATCCCTGCAGATTACAGCTGTTGGAATAAGGTTCAGACATTGGTGCTCTGACACGAAATAGACCCTGTGTTTGAGAGAGGGTTGTTAGTTCTGCATTTAAGCTCCTGTTCTCAGCAAGGATGCCATAGAGCACGGGGTCTGTGAGTAGATCTGGAGTAAGCAAAGGACTTCTGTGCATGTCTTCTCATTACTGTGTTTAAATGCATGTTGTCTCACCGTGCTGACACTCAGGACAGGAAAAGCTCATTAATTCTGTTGAAGCAGTTTTATGTGTTTCAAATAAAGGCCCTGTTGAGATATTAACTCTTAAGACAGCAAATTGTAAGGCAGATTGATTTTGGTTGCCTTGTTGTGATGGACTTTGGGTGAAAGCGTTGAAGGGAACCTGGCTCACTGCCACCCGCGTCTCTTCTGCAGACCAGGGTTTGTCTGACTGCTAAAAGCAATTTCCTTTTATGCCAGCAGCAACTGACACAGTTCAACAAGGGGATCCTGCTAGAGGCTGCTGATGCTTCAGAAAAGTGATGTGTCTAGGAAAGAGATTTGTTGTGGTTATGTGTTGCCTGAGCTTCCTGCCTGGTGTAGTAAAACCCTCACGTGCTGGAGTTGCTGCAATTGCTTGTGCTGCTGGAGGCTCTGGGATCACCAAGCCCTGTGCCAGAATCATCCCAGTGATGCAGAGCGGTGAGACCTTGAGAATGATTTTGTGGAGACCAACGGGCAGCTGGATGGCAGCATCATCACACCACAGACTGGTTTGGGTGGGAAGGGACCTCCGAGCCCCCCAGTACCCCCTTGCCACAGGCAGGGACACCCCCACCAGCCCAGGGTGCCCAAAGCCCCATCTGACCTGGCCTTGAACACTTGATGAGGGGACAGCAGCAGCCCCCACCCTGAAGCAGGGGCTGTCAGAGGCTTCCCAGACCACAGCCAAGGCAGGCTTCGCTGCAGTGATTTCATTCACAGAATTGTAGGGGCTGGAAGGGCCCCCCAGAGCCCATCGAGTCCAACCCCCTGCCAAAGCAGGGTCCCTAGGACAGGTCGCACAGGGGCTGGAATCTCTCCAGATAAGGAGACTCCACACCCCTGGGCAGCCTGTCCCAGTGCTGTTCGGTTGTGTGGTGCAGATGGCATGTCAGCACAATCGGAACAGCTGATTCTGGATAGTTGCTGTAGGTACAGCAACTTACATGCTAGTACAACAAAAATCCTCTTTACATGCATCTTACATCCTCATGTTGTGATATTTATGGGCTTTTAGAGCAGCTAGTGACTGCATGTGTGTTTGTAAGCACATCCTCAGAGCAGTAACAGCAGCAAAATCATTGTGTGTTAAACCAGTTTGGTTTAGTTGAAGCTTTGGATTGGAACTTGCTCTGTCCGTGGAGGATTTCAGTTTGCTGGGAGTGGTACTGAAACACCCACAGCTCCACAACAGCTTTGAGCTCCCTTTAGTGCTTCTACACCTGGTAGGGCTCTTGAAGGATGGTGCACTGGGAGCAGTTCTGTTCTTGTTGAGCACTTACAAAGGATCATTTTCCTGTTGTTCTGGGATGCACTGGTGTGTTTGGTATCCCTTGGAACCACTGTGCTTCATGTGAGCAGCTCTGGAGCCAAGGCAGGCGGCGTTGCCTTTGGAGTCTGTGCCACCAGCTATTTTCCTGGCTGTGGAATGAATTTTAAAATGCCTGTGATGTGAAGACTGTAATTTGGTGTTCGGTCCAGCTTGGTAAGTCCTCCTGAGGTGTAATATAACAGACTTGAAGGAAAATCCCTTGTTCTGATCTAGGAAGTGTGATAGAACCCCAGGGCTGGCTGTTGTGCTCGCTCCAGCTCCAGTGGAGAACGGCTGGTGGTGACCTGGGTCTGGCCATTAACCCACCCCCCAAAGCCTGTAGTTATTTTTAACTATTTTTACTGAGACACACAGTGGGCCCATCTCAGCCTGTATGTGCAGGATGGGCACAGAAGGATCGGCTGTGATTCCTGTTCTGTAAGCAGTCAGGCATCTCACACCCGCTGGAGCAGCACCCGGAGGGGTCAGCTCCACAGTGCCTTTGGCCTGGCCATCGGGCACTTCTGCTGGGTTGGGAGGTGTGGGGCTGTCCTCCCAGTCCATTTTTCCTGGCACAGCAAGGAGCTGCCTCATCACTACCAGATCAGCTTTCTGGAGGCACCTGAAGCTGTCTGGGAATCATAGAATCATGGATTCATTCAAGTTGGAAGAGACCTCCCAGATCATCCAGTCCAACCATCCCCCTACCACCTCCATCACTCACTCACCCATGTCCCCAGGTCCCTCACCCAACCTTTCCTTGAGCACCCTGAGGGACAGTGACTCCAGCACCTCCCTGGGCAGCCCCTTCCAGCACCCAACTGCTCTTTGGGAGAAGAAATGTCTCCTCATTTCCAACCTGAACCTCCCCTGGCCCAACTCACAGCCATTCCCTCTCCTCCTGTCGCTGGGTATCTGGGAGAAGAGGCTGAGCCCAGCTCACCACAACCTCCTGCCAGGGAGCTGGAGAGAGCAGGAAGGTCTCCCCTGAGCCTCCTCTGCTCCAGGCTCAGCACCCCCAGCTCCCTCAGCCGCTCCTCGCAAGCTTTGCTGCTCTCCAGCCCCTTCCCCAGCCTGGTTGGGGACATGCTTCTTCCCTTCTCTGGACACATTCCAGGACCTCAACATGCTCCAGGACCAAGTCCTCCTCACCCAGACTTGCCAAAAGCAGTTCAGTGCTGCATTTAACAGGTTTTCCAGGGTGCTCTTGAGTGTGTTTATCAATGAATTTTCCCATCTCACAGGAACTTTAAAACCCCCAAAATATAAATCAAGATCCCAACGCTTGTTTTGTGCTTCCAGTTGGAAAGGAACCTGTGACTAGACAAGGCCCATGGGCCAGCACCAGAGTTTCTATTTGTTGTCATTTGTCCCTGTTGCTTTATCACTGGGGAGTTATTGATGCTGTTGCATGTTTTCCTTCTTCCTGCTCCAAACACTGTACAGGAGCCTCAGCTCCCTTGCACACTGACGTGCTGTGACTCTTGAAATGGGTTCGAGCGTTGCCTTGTTCACCTTCAGCTGAGCTCTCCGCTCAGCTTGCCTTTCCAAGGTGACTTTGACACCAGCTATTAGTGTTTCCAAGCACGAAACAAACATCCTGACCAGGTATAGAAGAGCAAAGACAATTCCAAACTAAAATTTGTCAGGAAAAAACCCACACAGTGCTGTTTTCCTTATTCCTTCTAGAAAATAGAGAGCTTTGAGCCAGGGGGAACGTGAAGCTCAGATTTTAGATATTAATCTCTAGTGATTTGCTTTAGGCTGCTTAGTAGGGGTGAAGAGCTGCTTGACTGACAGCTCAGATTTCAAGGTTGGATTTCCTGTGGAATGGATGCTCAGAGAGCAGTTGTGATTCTGGCTTCAAGGCTGCACAGGGAACTCCTTTGCAAGCTGCTCACGTGAGGAAGGATGTGGAGCTTTGGGGTGTCTCAGGGTCTGCTTGGAAACACAACAAATTCTACTTAAACCTCATGGGTTTGATCTCAACACGTTCTTAGAGTGTGAAATTCTAGGGGTGATTCATCTGGAAATTAAACTGTTTGATAAGTTAGATGTCTAAACCTCAGCTAATGAGCATGTATTAATTTAGAGTAATTACATAAAGGGCAATGTCATGGTGTTTTCCCTTTTCTCTTTGTTTCTAGGCAAAGTGCTTCATGGATTTCAAAGCTGGAGGTACATTATGCCACATTCTTGGTGCTGCTTACAAATATAAGAATGAACAGGGCTGGTGAGTTTTTTATTTTAATCAATACACCTTTTTGCATGAATTAAGCACACGAAATGCCTGTGTGAACTCCTTAAAGTTTAATATTTCCTGGAGAGTCGGGTAGGCAAGGGGGTCAGAGATGGGAAGAGGACCTTTTTTTCCTGTTTTGCTGACTGTAGCTTTGAGACACACACACACACTTCTAAATTTAAAGAGAAGTTGGCCAAGTTTAAAGCCCTGAGCCTGCAGGTTGGTAGTTAATGACAAGCTTGAGGCTTTCCTTTGCCGTTTTATGACTGAGCAAATCATATCTTGGTATCCTGGAGTTGCTGTTTCACAGCTTGAAGATGTAAATCTTTGTTACTGGATTGAGCATCAGATTTAGTTAGACCTGGGAAGGTGTGAAGCATTGCATAGATACCAGTAAAGCCACGTTTTCCATTGCTTCTCAACCTCTGTAAGTAGTGAGTGGTTGGAAACTACTATAGTAGTAGCTATGGATGCTAGTATTGGACCTGGTTTTGTGGCATCTCAGTAGCCCAGTTGTGGCCTGTGTGTTTCTCAAAGGTAGGATCCTCTTTCCAAGCCAGCTGTAGTGTGAGCTACTACATGTGAGAACACTGGGAAAAAAACCTGAGGGTGATTAAAAAAATGCTGATAGCTCAAAGTGGAGATTGTCCTTGTACATCACTTTAGTTGGTGACCTGATGTTGTGCAGACCTGTAGCAGCATTCCTGGAATCCACTGCATGTGTTACAGGAGCAAATTAAAGGGCAAAATAAAGATGTTCTGGTTGGGTTTAGGAGCTGTTTGTACTCATATAGGCTAAACAGATACCTGAGGTGAGCATAGCACAAAGTGCTATGAGTAAACTGCTCTCAGTTGGGGTTTTTTTTTTTACTCCAAGGTTGTGAGTTTGAGTAGAAACACCACCCTCCAACTCCCAGGGTGTGATACATGTGTGTAGTGCTCTTTGTGGCACAGCCTTCAGGAGTGTCTTGCTACCTCTTTGCCTTGAGGTGTAGAGGAGTTCAGTGGCTCCTACTTCACAGATACGTAACCACTCTGGTGGGCTGGGTTTGTGAACAAGAAACATTTCATTTTCATCACTGAAAGTCGTCAGCAAAACAGGGATCTGAAACCACCTCCTCTCTTCTCCCCCTCTTGCTGCTCCCTCACAACTAGTGTGGGTAGTGCCTTGTGTTTGTGCATGTGGGACGTAGAGGGAAGTACTACTGGAATTTAACTCTGAGGACCAGACCTAGAGCTTGGAATGTATCCTTCACTGACTCAACCAAATAATATCTGGTGTTTTGCCTGAGATATGCTTTTATTTTAAATTTTATTTGTTTTTTAATGGTATGCATTGTCGCTCTTGCTTAACCTGTTTGTGAATGATCTGTCTTATAGGAGAAGTACCTTTCCTCGTCATAATAGGTATGTCTGAAAAAGGCACTTACCCAGTGCAGCTGGACATACCTTGTCTGTCACTGCAGCTCGGGCAGTTTGCTCAAGGCTCTCAGAGGGGATGGAACTAAGGCCAGGAAGAATTAGTGCTGCTGTCTTACCCAAAAAAAAGGGCACCTTCCTTAATGTATTGACCTGCTTCCCTTAAAACACGGGGTCTGAACGCAGGGAGAAACTGGGGGGCACGTAGAGTGTGAAGGGAACATGTCGTGCAGGCTTTGGGCAACCAAATGTAAGGATTTTGGTCCAACCTGAATGCCTTCAGTGTCTTCATTTCACCTGTACTCAAGACTTTGTTAGGTGCCTGGGAAAATAGGGCAGTCTGTGGTTATTTGGCATTTCTCTTCCTTCACATCCCTGAAGCTCTTGAGGAGGATGCCCTCCACATACCAGCTGTGGATGGCTGAACACTGGAGAAGTGGCTTGATCTTGGCTCTTAAATCTAATGTATTATTCTAGGTGTAAAATACTTGATGAAACAATGCTGTGTGGTGAGCTGACACACTCCTTGGTGAGCGACTTCTACAAGTCAGTGTAAACCTTCCAGACACACAACGCGATTTAAAGAGCTCATAAATGTCTTTTAAAATTGAAAGATGGTTCTAATAAATCCTCTGTGAATCCGTAATACAGCTTTAGGATAGAAGCCACGATTCACAGAGAGCAACTCTTTATAGCTGCCCAACACAGGAGTGCATTTGTGCAGTACCAGCTGCCTGGGCAACTTCTTCCTGAGGATGCTGGAGAGCCTCAAGTGGAGAAAAGCCTGGTGGTGTCAGCTGAAGTGTCTGTGTGGTTTAGTAACTGTTGATGCCATGCCATCCTTGTGGGGTAATGGGGTTTGGGACTGAAAAACCGCTTTTCATTAACCTTTGTTGTCTATTTATGAACTTTAAAAATGGATTTGATGTGTTACTGCAAACAAGGACCTGTTGTTAGGGATGGGCATGGGGATAAATTCTTGGCTGTGAAGTTGGGGTGTGTGTTTAAAGCCTGTCAGCGTGGCTTTTTCACTGCTGAGCACATGGTGTACTCCTTGTTCCTATGCTGAAATCCCTCCTGCTGCTCCCAAACACCAGCTCAGCTCTCCAGTTAGGAGCAGTTCAACGCCAGCAGCAGCTTTTTCCCAAGCCCAGTGGGTACAGGGGTGCACTGGACAGTGTTTTACATCTCCAAACCCACTGATCTAAACATATCATTGAGCTTTGGGAAGGGCCTGGGCCATTATGAGTCAGGCCCCAGTGGCTTTCAGGTCCCTGCAGCACAGCTTCCCATGGCTGGTGATGCCAAGCCCATCTGAACCTGGCATTAGTGTTCTCACCATCCTGGTTCTCAGGGCTCATCACTCAAATTCCCCATGGGGGTTGATTGATCCCTTCTGCATATGTGTACAGTCGAGGTGGATGGGGTCAAATACCTTTGGTGGGGGGCTGTTTTCTCAGATTTTGAGGGGTGTTCCCCCTCCATTTCTGAAAGACAATCAAAATCTCCCTTGTTATTTCAAGAATTGACCTTGTCAGCAAAGTAGTGAACTTCTAAAGTGCCAGAGTGTGGTAGAGATGATCCCAAAAGACATGGATTACAAGCTGCTGGTATGCTGGGGAGGGAGTGGGGAGGGGGGAATGTTCTCCAAGTAGTTGAGAAAATCTCAGGCAAACAAATTGCTGTGTTTTTCCTGGATTAGAATCCGGGACTGGTGGATGGTGCAACTAGAAGTAAGAGAAACGTGAGAGCTCGTTCATGATGGTTTTTTTCTCATCTAGTTGTTGAAATCCATCGTGGGTGTTTGGTTATGTTTTGTTCCTCCTCCTGTGGCCGTGGTGGAATGCATCAACCTCACGCTGGGGTTTTGTTGGGTGATGTCAACCATTAGTATTTTTTTGTTTCCCTCCCCTCCCCCCCCAAACATCTCACAAATCAGTTGTGTTTTGTTGATATGGTTCACTGTGAGTTTTAATTATTTTTATTATTATTTTTTCCTTGCTTGTGAGGGCTGCCAAGTGAAGCAGAAATACTTGTGGTTGTGCTTTTGAGTGTCCTTGCGTAGCTGCCGTGGTCACGCTGGTTTGGCTGTGGAACATGAAAGATTCTTGAGTGCTGGGTGGAGGGGGAATTCAGAGTAATGTTTGTCATCACTTTCCTTGACAGGAGGAGGTTTGACCTGCAGAACCCATCCCGCATGGATCGAAACGTGGAGATGTTCATGAACATTGAGAAAACACTAGTGCAGGCAAGGAGGGCATAGACAGAGCCATGGGGGTTCTCAGGGGAAGGGGGTTGCTGGCTTCTGGTGGCCCTAGCTGGTGTCCCCCTGCAGATTCCATCTTGGGTTTCTGTAGGAATATTACACGCTGCATTCCCTCTCCCAGCCTTTGTAGTCACAGTTCCATTGTATCACTTGATATCTCATCTCCTTGTTATCTTGTGTTCCTGTACTCTGCATTGGTGAGGCTGCACCGGGTGCAGTTGTGAGTCCCTGACTCCCAGAAGGAGCTGGAGGTCCTGGAGCGTGTCCAGAGAAGGGTAACCAGGCTGGGGAAGGGGCTGGAGAGCAGCAAAGCTTGCGAGGAGCGGCTGAGGGAGCTGGGGGTGCTGAGCCTGGAGCAGAGGAGGCTGAGGGGAGCCCTTCTCCCCCCTGCCCTGCCCTGCCCTGCCCTGGCAGGAGGGTGCAGAGAGGTGGGCGATGGTCTCTGCAGCCAGGGGCCAGGAGCTGGGAGGAGGGGCAATGGGCTCAAGCTGCCCCAGGGCAGGGTCAGCTCAGCTGGGAGGGCAAAGTTCTTCCCTGGCAGAGTTGTGGGGCTGTGGCACAGGCTGCCCAGGGAGGGGCTGAGTCCCCAGCCCTGGGGGTGTTTAACAGAGGGGAGATGAGGTGCTCAGGGAGATGGTTTAGCCCAGAACAAGGACAGTTAGACTTGATGAACTTAAAGGTCTTTTCCAACTCTGTGATTCTTTGAAAACTGTGGTGAGAGATGCCTGATTGTCAAGTAGGAGTCAGCATCCCAAGTATCTCCATCTCTTCCCTGTGGATCCCTTAGGATTGAGTCACTGTTACCCTACAGATCCAGCTGGTTACTGCCTTCCCACTGAATACGAGTTTGCCTTTTTTCAGGGTTAAGGCCCATCAGACTCTTGGGCTTGCCTTACCCAACAGGTTATTGCCCAAAGTGAGCAGAAAACAGCCCCAAGAAGTCCAATCAGAAGTTAATATTTCTTTTAAATGCTGCATTTGGGAGATAATTATTTTCTTCCAAACTTTAAACCCAAGCTCAGTGTATGATATAGTCAAGATGGAACTTCCCAGGTGCTTGTCAAAAATGCAAATAGGAGGGACAGCAGAAGGAGACAGGACTCTTCTAAAAACCTGCTGGCCTTTTGTGATGTCAGTATGCAACAAGCACGTGTTGAAACCTGTTGGCATTGTAGGGACATCTGAGCCCTCACATTAGTGCAACAGGATTGGGTTTGGAAGCTGACACACAGGGCACTTAAATTCTCTCAAGCAAAATCTTCCAGAGCCTGTCACAAGCTGACACGTGTTCCTTTGAGCTCTGTCAAGTGCTGGTGATCTGTGAGGGCCACTGAAATGATGCGAGGGCTGGAGCAGCTCTGCTCCGGAGCCAGGCTGGGAGAGCTGGGCTGGCTCTGCCTGGAGCAGAGGAGGCTGGGGGGGCCCTCAGAGCCCCTTCCAGCCCCTGAGAGGTGCCTGTAGGAAAGCTGGGAAGAACTGTTCCCCAGGGCACAGAGCGCCAGGACGAGGGGCCATGGGTTCAACTCCAGCAGGGCAGGGCCAGAGGAGACCTGAGGGAGAAGCTCTTCCCTCTGAGGGTGGGTGGGGAGAGCCTGGCCCAGGGTGCCCAGAGAGGTGGGGGAGGCCCCATCCCTGGAGCCATCCAAGGTCAGGGTGGATGGGGCTCTGAGTGACCTGCTCTAGTGAAGATGTCCCTGCTCACTGCAGGGTGGGACTCAGTGGCCTCAGAAGGTCCATTTCAACCCTACATATTTGATGATTTGATCATCTCTGTAGGGGTTAATTTGATTTATGTCAATTAACCTATTAATTTCTCATTTAACTTCTTATTCTCCCCACTAGAACAACTGTCTGAGCAGACCAACCATCTACCTCATTCCAGATATCGAGCTGAAGCTGGCTAATAAACTGAAGGACATTGTCAAACGTCACCAGGTAACTGTTAAATGGTGTTTCCTTAAAACAAATGCTTCAGCTGCAGGATGAAACTCCCCTGACTTCACCACATTGGTTATGTGTGGCTTGTGCCTGATAGCTCAAGGCAGCAGCAGCGAGTCGCTTGAGACCACTAGTTCAGCATGTGTAAAATGCTCTCAGGAGTTACCCTCACGTGGAAATCGAGTCATAACTCTGTTCTGCAAGCACATCTGAAATTGCTCTTGAACTGAAAAGTAGTTTATGGTGTCTGGGTGAGCTGGCTCTGTGCCCTGGCTGATTGATCGTTGAGTATCTGCTTATGTAAAGCAGAAGCTCCCCATCCAAATCACAGAGCAGAGAAGGGAGCAGTGAGTGGTAGCAGTGTGTGATAGCAGCTGTTCCAGGTACACTGGGCCAAGCAGAAGGAAGTTTTATATTTAAAAGGAATCACTACCTTTTCCACTTTATTTTACTTGGGTTTTTTCCTTGAGAGCAGCAGCAGCCCTGGCTTGTCAGGCACACAGCGTCTTTCCAAGAGGATCAACATCTTACTTCTGTAATTTAGTACATTAAAGAATTGAACAAGATTAATAGCTTCATCTCTTAAAAATGTAAACAACTCTTTCACTTCTCTCAAGAGAAACACCCTGGAACATGAGCTCTGTGTGGTCTCATAGCCATTTGCATTCCAGGAACTCAGGGCTGTAGCCAAAGTAAACTGTTTCTTTTCCAGGTTAAATGTATTTCCTGTGCTGAGGGGATGGCCTGTCCACTCATCTTCAGCTGGGGTCATTTTTCACACATTACTCTTAATTATTGGGCTGATTCAGGATGCTTGCTATTGCTTGCTTTGGAGTTGATGAGTCCCTTTTCCTCTCCTAAAGGACTTTTCTAGGAACTGGAAGCACGCTGTGTCTGTGAGTGACTTAAGGGACTTGAAAGCAGGCAGCTCAGTCTCTGAAGGGATGTGAAGGACTGAAATTACCCCTAATTCTGCTTTTGGCCTCTCATTTCCCTACCTCTGAAATCTCACCTTGCATTCGTGTTTCTCCCTGTGCATGCTCTCTCTCTTAATTTATTTTTCCTTTCTTACTGCTTTTAACCCACTGCTGCTACCTTTCCTCTACCCCCTTCCCAGCACCCATAGCTCCCTCCTCTCCAGCTTTCCCAGCTCCTTGCCCCTCTGGCTGCAGCATGTGTGGGTGGATCATGTAGCTCTTGCCCTGGCTCAGCAGCTGGTGTCATCTCCGGGCTTACAGAAAGAGGTGTCCATAGGGCATCCTGTCCTCCCTGCTGAGGAAGGTGATGGTCTCTTCCCACTAGTTGAACTTTTTCTGATTCATTTATAAAAGTTGAGGATTCTTCTGAGAAAAGCCAGAATAGTAATGATAACTGAGGAACTTAGAATCAAGTAATGAGTGAGATTCAGCATTTCGATCTGCCTGCTTCAAGAACAGTGTTTTGTTGGTAGAGAATCATAGAATGGTCTGGGTTGGAAGGGACCCCAAGGATCCCAGAGCTCCAACCCCCTGCCACAGGCAGGGACACCAACCTCCAGGCCTGGAGCTACACAAGGTTGCCCAGGGCCCCAGCCAACCTGGCCTGGAACACCCCCAGGGACAGGGCACCCACCCCCTCTCTGGGCAGCCCCTTCCAGCCCCTCCCCACTCTCTCTGCACAGAACTTCCCCCCAGTCTCTCCTCTCCCCCTTCCCTCCTCCAGCTTCACTCCAGCCCCCTTGTCCTGCCATTATCTACCCTTTAAAAACTTGGATTCCCCTCCTGTTTTATGCTTCCTTCAGGTGCTGGAAGGCTGAAGGGAGAAGTACTTCTCCTCCTCTGTCCTTGGCATCCAGGCACGCTTGGTTTATCAGAGGCAGGGAATCTGCCTTAAAAATCTGTTTACATCTTCCAGCAAGCTGTTCCTTGTGTAAAATTACCCAGCCCTTGTTTTCAGCCAAGGTAGCATCTGAGAGAGGCTTCCTGTGCTGTACTGGGCTCTTACAGCTCTGTAGGACGAGAGAGAATGGCTGTGAGTTGGGCCAGGGGAGGTTCAGGTTGGAAATGAGGAGACATTTCTTCTCCCAAAGAGCAGTTGGGTGCTGGAAGGGGCTGCCCAGGGAGGTGCTGGAGTCACCGTCCCTCAGGGTGCTCAAGGAAAGGTTGGGTGAGGGACCTGGGGACGTGGGTGAGTGAGTGATGGAGGTGGTAGGGGGATGGTTGGACTGGATGATCCAGGAGGTCTCTTCTCTCTGAAGTTCAGTGCTGACCATGGCTTGAGTAGGAGCTTGGCTGAGAGACCTCCTACCACCCTGGGTGCTTGTCAGTCTGCTCTTTACTCACAGCTCCTCTGTGTGTCTTGAGCTGCAGAGGTGACTTGGCTGCAGCAGAGCGACTCCAAAATGTGCTTGACATAACGCTGCTCTGTTGGTTTTCCTGCTCAGGGTGTTTTTACTGTGGGGTTTCTGGCACTTGGTGTCTGAGTGTGAGCAGATCTTGTTGATCTCCTTCACAAAGCTCAGATCAGCTACCTTCATTAGCTCCTGGGGAATGAAGGGTGAACTCCCATTATTGTTCCTTAAGCACTTTCCAGGTGGTTCTTTCACACCAGGGCTCTTTCTCCTTTGGCTGCTTTTAACACCCCTCTTACATCCCAGCTTTCTCTTTTACTGTTGCTCAGAGCTTGTCCTCTCCCTTCACCCATCTTTAGGAGCTCTTGATGGCGTAGGAACTCCTGCTTTTCTGCCCCAGCATCCCTCTCCAAGTGTTTCTTCTGCTATGCAATGCATCCTCATGCTTTTTTAAACTGTAGTTTCCCTCCTCTTGCTGCTGGTGGCTGTCTTGGAAACAAGTTACTCACATGTTGTTGGCTGTAACCTATCCCATGTGCTTCAGAGACCTTTAAATAAATCTGTTGAGTGGCTCTGGAATGTAAATGTTGAGTAATATTTCATACAAACTGTTCCAAAACACAACTCCTCTGCAGAAGTGGCTGGGCTCTGTGAATTTCTGTGTTCCTTGGCAATAACTCTTTGTGTATGGAGACTGGGGGTGTCTCCACAGCATGTGGGAGATTCCTGGTTGCTCTTAGTGTGAGGGATGGTTCTTGACTGGCCTTGCTGAGCAGGTCCCTGGTGTTGGAGAACTTCCCTTGCAATGTGGTGTGCAGCAGGAAGATAATTATGACCTCTACTCATATGCAAAGAAATTGCTTTTAGTACCACTCCTTGTTGTACCTACATAAGAGTGAGAGTTACTACTCATGGAAGAGAATACTCATCATATATTCATTGAGAATATGATGTCCTGGAGCACCAGGAAGGAAAAGGAGCTTGTGTTTGGGTATTTGTCAGACAATTGCATCCTGTTTCTGATTTAGTCCCTTTGCTGTCTGATTTAGGAGGCGTTTTTGGAAGGGTGGGTGTTTGTTCTGTCTCAATGTACAGCCTCTCCTGAATACTAAGGACATCCTATTCAAGGCAGACACTTCTGCTCACGTTTCTCCTAGACTTTATCCTGTCTGAATTGTAATATTTCAAAATCACTTTGGCTCAGGATGTGTGTAGATGTTTGCTTGTAAAATATTTATGGGTAGATTTGTATCACCTGGTAGTTGAACAATGTACAGTGAGAACTGGGGCAGAAGGAATGAGGAGGAAGGAGGATTTGAGATGCAACGAGCAAGAAATGCTCAAGTAGCTTGGTAGCAATCTCTGAACATAGCAGCCTTTTCCTGGTGCTTGTAGAGGTGGTACTCATTGCCCTTGTGCTGAGGTGTAGCTTTGGGTCTTTCTTGGGATGGGGGCAAAAAGCAACAACTGAGCCATTCCAGGTAAATACACTGAAGGTTTCTCATGCAGCTTCCTCTCTCTTCACACAGGGAACAGTAACTGAAGAGAAATCGAAGGCTACACACCATGTTTATCCAAGTCCTACCTCAGTGGATGATGGTAAAGTTGCTTTCCAGTTTTTAAGTGGAAATGGTCTTTTTAACTGAATCCTGTAACTAAATGGAGGGCAAATCATATGAGGAGCAGCTGAGGGAGCTGGGGTGTTGAGCCTGGAGAAGAGGAGGCTGAGGGGAGCCCTTCTCCCCCCTGCCCTGCCCTGCCCTGCCCTGCCAGGAGGGTGCAGAGAGGTGGGCGATGGTCTCTGCAGCCAGGGGCCAGGAGCTGGGAGGAGGGGCAATGGGCTCAAGCTGCCCCAGGGCAGGGTCAGCTCAGCTGGGAGGGCAAAGTTCTTCCCTGGCAGAGTTGTGGGGCTGTGGCACAGGCTGCCCAGGGAGGGGGCTGAGTCCCCAGCCCTGGGGGTGTTTAACAGAGGGGACATGAGGTACTTAGGGAGATGGTTTAGCCAAGAACAGGAACAGTTGGACTTGGTGATCTTAAAGGTGTTTTCCAACCTGGTGACTCTGTGTGATTCCGTTAGCAGGTACTGGAACTTTCACACAGCCACTGAGAGCTGCTGGCAGAGTATTGCTGGAGTTAACAGCTCCAAATAATATCATTGGGTGCCTGTTTGTAGCTGTGGGGTATTAATAACTGCTTTATGAATGCAGTGTTGTCAGGTTAAGGTTTGTAAGCCAGCAGTGTGTCCTGGGGGCTGAGAGAGCCAGTGGGGTCCTGGGGGCATCAGGAGGAGTGTGGGCAGCAGGTGACAGGAGGGGATCCTCCCCCTCTGCTCTGCCCTGCTCAGGCCCCACCTGGAGTGTTGTGTCCAGTTCTGGGCTCCCTGGGATCAACCAGCCAGGGATCTGGAGAGAGTCCAGAGGAGGGACAGAGATGCTGAAGGGGCTGGAGCATCTCCCCTGGGAGGAAAGGCTGAGGGAGCTGGGGCTGTTCAGCCTGGAGAGAAGAGCCTGAGAGGGGATCTGATCACTGGTTCTCAAGAGCTGAAGGGTGGGAGCCAGGGGCCATGGGCAGCCTCTGCTCAGGGTCTGTGGGGACAGGACAAGGGGTGATGGGCTCAAGTTGGAGCCCAGGGAGTTCCCCCCAATGTGGGGAAGAACTTCTTGCTGGTGAGGGTGAGGGTGCCCTGGGCCAGGCTGCCCAGGGGGTGTGGAGTCTCCTTGTCTGGAGAGATTCCAGCCCCTGTCCTGGGGACCCTGCTTGGGCAGGGGGTTGGACCCCCTGGGCTCTGGGGGGCCCTTCCAACCCCTGTGCCTCTGTGATTTGTAGTGCTGACCACTTTTGAGTGGTTGTGTTGAAATTGAGATAATTGTTTATTGCTGAGCACAGATGCTTTGTTTGTCCCACATCACTTGCAGGCTGAAGGGCAGTGAAGCTGAGGGTCTGGGACAACTTAAAGCAGAAACTGGATTAAAAATTAAAAGGAAGGACAGTGAAAGGGGGGGTGTGTAAAGCTACAGTTTCCATTAATATCTTTGCTTCTGTGGTGTTCTGTGTGTAAGTGTAGGTCAGAGTGAGTGAAGCAGTGTAAGGAACCAGCTGGATGTGTGAGGAGTAGCTGGGTGGGAAGGGGGAAGGGAGAACCTGCCTGTCATGTTCTTGTCTTTCCCAGCAGCAGGCTGGCAGTGCCGGTGTGTGTCATGGCACGTGGCTTGGCAAGGCGGGTACGGTGATGAGCAGACCCAAGGAAGGGAATTAGTTGGACTGGTTCTAATGTATACTCTGTATGAAGCACAAAAAGCTTCCACAGTAGCACCCTACCAGCTGCATCCTTCAGCAAATAACAAACTTCCTTCTGATTTCTTTCATCCCAAATGCATCCCGTGGTGTAGCGGGTCCGTGTCGTAGGCAGCAGTTGGCTCTCGGGGTACGCCTGGCGTCTGCTTGCCACTAGATGGAAATATTCCCTTCTATACCAGAGTGGTCAGGGCTCTGCTGTCCCCTGGTGCCTCTGCTCTGCATCTCTGGGGACAGCCTGCCCAGGCACCTGCTTCTGTTGGGCTTTTTCTGCACTTTGGGTTTTCAGGAACGGGTTGAGTGTTGGTGGTTCCCATCTGCCTGGCAGCTGGTGGAGGCACAGATGTGCTCAGCAGGGCTCTTCATCACTGATCACACTGAGTTCATAGAATCATAGAATCCCAGACTGATCTGGGTTGGGAGGGACCACAAGGGTCCCAGAGCTCCAACCCCCTGCCACAGGCAGGGCCACCAACCTCCAGGCCTGGAGCTACACAAGGGTGCCCAGGGCCCCAGCCAACCTGGCCTGGAACACCCCCAGGGACGGGGCACCCACCCCCTCTCTGGGCAGCCCCTTCCAGCCCCTCCCCACTCTCTCTGCACAGAACTTCCCCCCAGTCTCTCCTCTCCCCCTTCCCTCCTCCAGCTTCACTCCAGCCCCTTGTCCTGCCAGTCTCTGCCCTTCCCAAGAGCTGATTCCCCTCCTATTCCTGGGGTCCCTTCAGGGACGGGGAGGCTGCACTGAGGTCCCCCCACAGCCTTCTCTTCTCCAGGCTGACCCAGCCCAGCTCCCTCAGCCTCTCTCCGTAGGGGAGCTCCTCCAGCCTTCTGATCATCTCTGTGGCTCCTCTAGACCCACATCTTTCTTGTATTGAAATTAAAAACCAGCCCTGAATTCAAGCAGTGTCACCTCATCCAGGTTCACACCCTTGGGGTCTCTCAATGCCGCTCTTGGCCATATTCTCTCAGGTGGGAGGTCATTACATCAGCTGAGATCTGCAGATCGAAAGGGTGGGTGTTTATTCTGTCTATATTCAGCCTCTCCTGAATACTAAGGACATCCTATTCACTGCAGACACTTCTGCTCACGTTTCTCCTAGACTTTATCCTGTCTGAATTGTAATATTTCATAATTGTAGGATTCTAAAATCCCTCCTAAAACCCCAGGCTGAGTGTGTGCCTCATTGCACATCCAGAGAAGTGTTGGTGTTGCTGTGTCCCTGTTTGCTTGAAGAGCTGCTTAGCACTGCTGTGGGGGGAGGAGGTTGAAATCCAAGTTTTGTTTGGCTCTTCTAAGCGATTTGTTAAAATGTTTCAGCACTGCTCTCTGCCCTGTTCTTCTTCTGAACTTTAATTCCCTCAAAACTATTGTTTTGATGGCACAAACCTGCACTGGGGCAGGGTCAGCTCAGCTGGGAGGGCAAAGTTCTTCCCTGGCAGAGCTGTGGGGCTGTGGCACAGGCTGCCCAGGGAGGTGGCTGAGTCCCCACCTCTGGGGGTGTTTAACAGAGGGGAGATGAGGTGCTCAGGGAGCTGGGTCAGAACAGGACAGGGACAGTTGGACTCGATGGGCTCAAAGGGCTTTTCCAATATGGTGACTCTGGGATTCTGTGTGTTCCTGCTGAGAGTAGAATTTAGTACTGGGAAAAAGGATCTTTGGGAACAGAAGTAAATTGATTGAAGTTAATGAGGGGATTCAGATGTCACAGAATTGTAGGGGTTGGAGGGGACCCCCAGAGCCCATGGGGTCCAAGCCCCTGCCCAAGCAGGGTCCCTAGCACAGGGGCTGGAATCTCTCCAGACAAGGAGACTCCACACCCCCTGGGCAGCCTGTCCCAGGGCTCCCTCACCCTCACCAGCAAGAAGTTCTTCCCCACACTGGGGGGAACTCCCTGGGCTCCAACTTGAGCCCATTGCCCCTTGTCCTGTCCCCACAGACACTGAGCAGAGGCTGCCCATGGCCCCCTGGGTCCCACCCTTCAGCTCTTGAGAACCAGTGATCAGTGATCAGGCTGCTTCTCTCCAGGCTGAACAGCCCCAGCTCCCTCAGCCTTTCCTCCCAGGATGAGATGCTCCAGGCCCCTCAGCATCTCTGTCCCTCCTCTGGACTCTCTCCAGGAGATCCCTGGCTGTTAGATCCCAGGGAGCCCAGCACTGGATACAATACTTCAGGTGGAGTCTTGTCTATCAAGGGTACAGAAGGATGGAGGGGGAAGAGTTACCCTTCTCCTTTGGGAGAAGTTTTTAGTCTTTCTGGTTCTATGGAAAAGAAGCATTGGATTGGTGCTTGTCCCTCTCCATATCACTTCTTTGGTGTTTGCTGAACATCCCTTGGAGGATTTGCTCCATCCCACCCCAAGTTCAGGCCCAGGTTGTTTGGGAAGTTCATTGCAACGATGGAGAACTGAAACTGTGTGTAACGTGCTTTCTGGTCAGAATCTGACACCAGATCTTCTTTCCTCTTTGCAGATGAATGGCTGAGACCTGTGATGAAGAAAGACAAGCAGGTGCTGGTACACTGGGGCTTTTTTCCAGACAGGTAAAGAAAGGTGGGGGAAGAAAACACACCCCAAATCTTCTTTGTGTGTGTTGAAGGAAAAGGGTGGATTAGAACTCGGGAGTAGGAAAATCCACGTCCTTAACCAAGCTGCTCATTGAGCTTGTTGAGTCTGGGCTCTCCTGAGAGCCACACTGCAAGCCTGCATGGGTTAGTAGGTCAAGTGAGATCCTTCTCCCCCTCTGCTCTGCTCTGCTGAGACCACACCTGGAATGTTGGGTCCAGCTCTGGGCCCCTCGGCTCCAGAAGGACACAGAACTCCTTGGAAGAGCCCAGCACAGGGACACCAAGGTGATGGAGGGAGTGGAACCCCTTCCTGGTGAGGAGAGGCTGAGGGAGCTGGGGCTCTGGAGCCTGGAGAAGAGGAGGCTGAGGGGTGAGCTCATCACTGTCTGTCAGTGTGCACAGGGTGAGAGTCAGGAGGCCAGAGCCAGGCTCTGCTCAGGGGTGGCAGCGACAGGACAAGGGGCAGCGGGTGCAGCTGGAGCAGAGGAAGCTCCATGGGAATGTCAGGAGGAACTTTTTCCCTGGGAGGGTGCTGGAGCCCTGGGCCAGGCTGCCCAGAGAGGCTGGGGAGTCTCCTTCTCTGGAGACATCCAAACCCTGTGATCCTGTGCATGTTCCTGTGGGATTGAGTCTGGGTGACCCTGCTCTGGCATGGGGGTGGGACTGGATGATCTTTCCAGGTCCCTTCCCACCCCTTACGTTCTGTGATGCTGTGAATGGCCCAGCCCAGCCCGTGGGCTGTGACAGGGCTCTGCTCCTGTTCAGCAGCACAGGACAGGCCCAGACCTGCCTCATGCCAGTTTTCCTAAACATTTAACCCAAACACACGTGTTGTTTGGATATTCAGTGATCATATGTCATCGTTTATATTATTCATCGAGTGGTAGCTCCCTAATGGAGTAGAACTTCTCATCATTTAGCATAGCTACTGGGGTTTTTTTGCTGTTAAAGACTTGAAAAGACTCAAGCAGTGGTTGAACACTGAAATTTGCCCCTCTTTGAGATACTGGTGGGTAGGTGAGGGTAAAAAAAGCCACCACCAAGGCTGTGGGTGGAGCCAGACTTCTTCCAAAGGGTGAAGAGTGCTTTTCCCTCAACTTAGTGAGACTTCAATGCAGAGAGAGAACTTGCAACCACCTGGTTTGATTTTCCTCAGGAAAGGAGGAGGATTGCACTCTGTGTGTTGCTGTCAGTGCCATCTAAGTGATGGTTGAAAGTGTATCTTCACCAGGGCTGGCTTGTGGTACTGGAGACACTAAAAGGCAGCGTGTGTGCTGTTAGTAACTTAAGTGTAGTTGTAACACCAGGTTTCCAGGTGATGGAAAACTCAGAAGATTTGGTAACCCAGCTTTAGCTTCTGTTTAATTGACTTTCAGGGCACTAAAACCTGCTGAGCATACAGAATAACAGGGGCTGGAAGGCCCCCCCAGAGCCCAGGGGGTCCTACCCCCTGCCCAAGCAGGGTCCCCAGGACAGGGGCTGGGATCTCTCCAGAGAAGGAGACTCCACACCCCCTGGGCAGCCTGTCCCAGGGCTCCCTCACCCTCACCAGCAAGAAGTTCTTCCCCACACTGGGGGGAACTCCCTGGGCTCCAACTTGAGCCCATCGCCCCTTGTCCTGTCCCCACAGACACTGAGCAGAGGCTGCCCATGGCCCCCTGGCTCCCACCCTTCAGCTCTTGAGAACCAGTGATCAGATCCCCTCTCAGGCTCTTCTCTCCAGGCTGAACAGCCCCAGCTCCCTCAGCCTTTCCTGGCAGGGGAGATGCTCCAGGCCCTTCAGCATCTCTGTCCCTCCTCTGGACTCTCTCCAGGAGATCCCTGGCTGGTTGATCCCAGGGAGCCCAGCCCTGGACACAACACTCCAGGTGGGGCCTGGCCAGGGCAGAGCAGAGGGGGAGGATCATGCTGGATTCTCAGGAGCTCTGTGTGTGCTTCATCACAGGACAGTGAGCAGCAGTCATGCTTACACTTCTCTATATAGATAAAGGACCTTTAAGTTGTCATATTGATGCTGTGCCCGTGTCTTTGTATGTATTATGTGTGATTAGATGCATATTCTAGAGAAATAGGAATAAATGTAAAGCCAGTGGATGCTATATGTACATCTTTTCTTATTCCACTTGCTCAGGATGTTTCTGGGGAGGATTACAAAGGATTTGGGATTTGTTATCGCTGAGTGTGGTTTCTTAATATTAAGACTTTATATTAAGACTAAAACTTATATTAAGACTCTTGAGAGAATAGTATGTGGAGAAGTGATGGTAACTAGTGATAGTGGGATTCTCTAGCAGTAGGGATTGGGGGATGGGGTGTGCACTCCTTTCCTCTGGGAATCCTGTTTCTCTTGCTTTGAACTCATAGGAACAGAACCAAGTTTCTGAGCTCGATGCAGGGTTTCAGCAGGGGACTCAAACTGCAGTTACACCCTCAGTCTAGACCAGACATCCAGTTTTAAACCTGAGCTGGGTTTTAAATTCAGAAAGGGGAGAGGTGCTTTAAGAAGCCTAATTCCTGTGATCCTTCCTTTAACTCTTCACTGAGTGGAAAGGACTCAGCTCTTCTACCCCAGTGATGGGATTTGCACGTCAGAACTGGAGACTGAGTGTTCCTGCTGGTGATGTTCCTGGATGAGCTGCCCATGGGACCAATTTGGTTTTCTCTTGACTCTTCTCCTTAGCTATGACACTTGGGTTCATGCCAACGAAATTGATGCTGAAATTGAGGATCCTCCAATTCCTGAGAAGCCCTGGAAGGTAAATCTCCCTTACACCCTCTGACAGAGGTCTTGTGTGGTACAGCTCTTGCTCAGGGGCTGCCAGATGGATGCCCCAGCTGGAGTCCTGTGTCCAGAGCTGGGGCCCAACACAAGGAAGATGTGGGGCTGTTGCAGAGGGGTCAGAGGAGCCCCGGGGATGCTCAGAGGGCTGGAGCAGCTCCCCTAGGGAGAGAGGCTGAGGGAGCTGGGCTGGGTCAGCCTGGAGAAGAGAAGGCTGTGGGGGGACCTCAGTGCAGCCTCCCCGTCCCTGAAGGGACCCCAGGAACAGGAGGGGAATCAGCTCTTGGGAAGGGCAGAGACTGGCAGGACAAGGGGCTGGAGTGAAGCTGGAGGAGGGAAGGGGGAGAGGAGAGACTGGGGGGAAGTTCTGTGCAGAGAGAGTGGTGAGGGGCTGGAAGGGGCTGCCCAGAGAGGGGGTGGGTGCCCCATCCCTGGGGGTGTTCCAGGCCAGGTTGGCTGGGGCCCTGGGCAACTTTGTATAGCTCCAGGCCTGGAGGTTGGTGGCCCTGCCTGTGGTTTTACATGTCATCTGTTACATGTAAAACTCCTGTGAGGTGCTGGGAAGTTCAGGGCCCCATCACAAAGCTGCAGGCGTTTCCTTGGTGGTGTTGGGTCTGTCATGGGGTGACTGTTCTGAACAAGGTCAGCAGGCTGGCACATCCTTCTGCTCTCCAGGTTCATGCGAAGTGGATTTTGGACACAGATGTGTTCAATGAATGGATGAACGAAGAGGATTACGAGGTGGATGAGAACAGGAAGTCAGTGAGCTTCCGACAGAGGATCTCCATGAAGAATGAAGAGGTAGGTGGGTCTCTGCTTAGGGAGCGCCCTCCTCTTACACTGCTACGCTTCAGCCCTGTGGAAAGCAAACCTTTTGGCACTCAGAGTTGCTAAAATGAGGCCAGTTAAACTATTTGAGGGGCCTGGGATAATGCAGTTGGGTTAAATGTTTTTCTGATCGACATCCTTTATGCAGAACTAAGTGTGTCCTTTGATCTTCATCCCCCCACCCTCCCTGAGAATGTGAGAGAGAGAAGCCATGGGTGCCTTAAACAGCAGCAGTTAATAGCTGATCTCTGAATTCTCTGTGCCATGGTACTTGTTAACAAGTATCTATACACCTCCCAGTGCTGGGGCTTGGAAAACCCCTTCCTCTGACCTTGAGGCCAGGCTGCTCATTGGAAACATCTCCTGACCCTACATGTGTCTTGAAGTTGCCTTTGGAATCGCTCTTTGCTTTAACAGCTCAGTTCTCTGCTGTGCAGCCATTGCAGCATCTGGGGGGGCTGCAGAGACCTTGGGGGGTTCACACTGGCAATGCTCTGGAGCTGGTTGTGGTGGTATTAGTGCTTTTAGCTTCTCTTGCCTGATGTATTAAGGATGAGTGTCACCTGCAGCGTTTCCATAAGTAGTGTTTGAGGTGAGCTAACTGATTCCCTTCTCTAACAGCCTGTACGTAGTCCAGAGAGGAGAGACAGGAAGGCAGCAGCGAGCACAAGGAAGAGAAAGCATTCCCCTTCTCCACCCCCAACTCCTGTGGAGTCGAGGAAAAAGACTGGGAAGAAGGGGTGAGTGTCTCCATCTCGGAGTTCAAGGTTCATTTTCATGGTGAAATATTTGTGGGTGATTTGTCATCTCTTGCCTTGGGTTACAACTGAATCGTTGTGTCTGTAGTAGGCTCAGGTGAGTGTTTCACTTGCTCAGTGTGTGTAATTGTTTTCCTCCCCTGGAGTGTATGGCTGCAGCAGGAGGAGAGCCCAGGCAAGCTGCTCTGTTACCTGGGTCAGTGATGGGGCTCACCGCTGCACTGAGAGCAGAGCTGCTTGAAGGAGCTATTCACCTGCTTCTGAAAGAACACAGAGGAGTCCTGTTGGTGCAGTCGTGTGCTGCCTCTGTGTATTTTCATAGAATCACAGACTGGTCTGGGTGGGAAGGGACCCCAAGGATCACAGAGCTTCAACACCCCCAGGGATGGGGCACCCACCCCCTCTCTGGGCAGCCCCTTCCAGCCCCTCCCCACTCTCTCTGCACAGAACTTCCCCCCAGTCTCTCCTCTCCCCCTTCCCTCCTCCAGCTTCACTCCAGCCCCCTTGTCCTGCCAGTCTCTGCCCTTCCCAAGAGCTGATTCCCCTCCTGTTCCTGGGGTCCCTTCAGGGATGGGAAGGCTGCAGTGAGGTCCCTTTTTGAAGTATAGCCCCATAAATTACTGCCTTTAATTGAGTGGGAGGGGTTCTTATCTACCTAGACAGGTGTTTTAAAGTCCAGTTCTCCAGTGCAACTTCAACAGCGTAGTGCTTGTGGTTACAGGCAGCCTCTGTATGGATTGGGGTGTTCCACAGGTGGTTTCAGCTCTCAAAAGGAAAATCAAGAACCCAAAACTTGATATTCTACCCAGATAAAAGCTTATTTGTTAGGGTTCATGTGTGGGTGTGGAGGGGAGCACTTTGGAACAATACAATCAGGTCTTTTAAATAGACCTGTTGGGCTCTACAAAGATAAGACTGGAGATTTATCATCTGAGGTGAGAGAGCTGATAACCTGAACTGATTTTGTTCCAAATGTAAGTCTGAGTTAGAGTCTGTAAGGAGAGGTGTGGGTGATGCTTTCCCAGTAGGCAGAGCCATCCTACAAGCTGACCTTCCCCTGTACATACAGCATTGGAACGGCCTCTTGCCTCTTCCAGCCTGCACAGTGCTGCCCCTGTCTCAGCTTTCTGGAGGACCTGTGTCCATGAATCACTGCTGCCTGCACCCTCACTGGTGTGTGAGTGCTGCCAGCACACGGGAGATGCTTTTGTGTTGGAGTCAGGTGGTGATCTCCAGCCTGGAAACAGCAGAAAAGACCTTTTTTATCTTTATTTTTTAAAACTTCCTTTGCTTTAATGAAAACCAGCCTCTGGGTATTATTAACTCCACCACTTCCTGCAGCGTTGCTGTTTTCCTGAGTGTCTTAACCCCATCCTTTAATCCTGATACTGGAAGAAGAACATCAAGATGACAACATATGACAGTTGCAGCTGGCAGAGCGTTTGTGTTTGATCTCTTTCAGACAAGCAGCCTTATATGGGAAAAGGAGGGGGCAGAAAGAAGAAGATGAGCAAGAAGATCTTACAAAGGACATGGAGGATCCCACGCCAGTACCTAATATAGAAGAAGTGGTACTTCCCAAAAATGGTAAAACACAGATTCTTTGGATGTTTAAAAATTGCTTAAACTGCACTGAAAAAGATGTGTTTGTGTTTTGTCAGGTGATTGTAATAATCTGGCTGCACAGTCAGGTGGTCTGTGCCCATCTGAACTTCTCCAGCCAGGGATTTCACAGACTCAGAGAGCTGTAGGGGTCAGAAGGGCCCCCAGAGCCCATGGGGTCCAACCCCTGCCCAAGCAGGGTCCCTAGGACAGGGGCTGGAATCTCTCCAGACAAGGAGACTCCACACCCCCTGGGCAGCCTGGCCCAGGGCTCCCTCACCCTCACCACCAAGAAGTTCTTCCCCACATTGGGGGGAACTCCCTGGGCTCCAACTTGAGCCCATCGCCCCTTGTCCTGTCCCCACAGACACTGAGCAGAGGCTGCCCATGGCCCCCTGGCTCCCACCCTTCAGCTCTTGAGAACCAGTGATCAGATCCCCTCTCAGGCTGCTTCTCTGCAGGCTGAACAGCCCCAGCTCCCTCAGCCTTTCCTGGCAGGGGAGATGCTCCAGGCCCTTCAGCATCTCTGTCCCTCCTCTGGACTCTCTCCAGGAGATCCCTGGCTGGTTGATCCCAGGGAGCCCAGCCCTGGACACAACACTCCAGGTGGGGCCTGAGCAGGGCAGAGCAGAGGGGGAGGATCCCCTCCAATCTGAATATGCCAGCTGAGGAGGGCAGCAGCTTCACCTTCTTTTGGCTTTTTGAAATTACAAAAATCCATGTGAATGTTTGGTTTCCCCTGTGTTAGGGCTGCTCTCACCCCTTATACAGAGTTTACTGTTTTGGGGTGTGAGGTTTTTGGGGGACAAAAGAATTGCATGCCACATACCCAGGATGACCACTTCCAGTGAGCAGATACTCCTGCAACATGCCAAACACATTCAGTGCTTATTCCTTCCCAGGAGAGCGTCCATGTGTGCAGAACCTGCTAAGCAAAGTCAGAAAGATAACTCCTCCTGTTGAATCCCTGACACCAAACCTTTCTGGGTGTCACACCTCTTGTTTTTCACCTGGTTTGAACATCCTACATGTGGTACAGTTGGAGAAGGGACAGTATTTAATCAGCTGGCTGTATGAATAGAAGCTTCTTTGTGCTCAGATGTGAAACTAGAGAAACAAACAGGCTGTTGTACCCGAACTGCACAGCTGAACTCTTTTGAACTGCAACAACAAAGCTGTTGATAAGGTAGTAAGAACGTGCTAGACTTTGTCTTGTCTGAGGGTTGCTCATCATGGTTTCAATCTTGCTTTTGCAGTGAACCCAAAGAAGGACAGTGAAAACACACCGGTGAAGGGAGGAACAGTAGCAGACCTGGGTAAAGCAAACACCCTGCACCTTCCAGCACCCACTCCCCAGAGGGTTATAGCAAAGGCTTGCAGGCCAAAGGAGTAAACAGGATTAAATACCTCCTTTTAATCTCTATTTTATTGAATGGAGTCAGGTTTCATACATGGTTGAGTTGAGACATTGACTCTTTTGATATCCAGGGCTGTTCCCTTAGGCAGTTTTTTAACGAAAAAGTTATATAAGCTCTTTCCTGGCAGGAGGTTTCTGTGCTTATTGGGAATCAAGGTGAATCACAGGTTCCCTGAGCTTTGCTGAGCCTTTGATGTGAGAGGTAGGGATGAGTGTCCCATATCCTGTAACCCAGGGCTACATCTGGGGCACTGGGAACAGCAGCAATTCATTCCTCAATATCAGAATAAGTGGAAGAATTTGAATTATCCCCCCACCCCCCCAAATTACACCCCCCTCCCCCCTCTGAATTGTCCCACCCTACCCCCCTCTGAATTATCTCCCTGCCCCTCAAACCCTTATGGTCCCCTTGGCTGGGATAGTTGAGAGTCTGCATGAGGATGAGACAGATAAGTGAGGTGTGGTCCACTTTGCTTTCCCCCTCAGTTCCTTTTTAATTGAATTATTCCCAATTAAGCAGCTGTATTGCTCTAAAGCTGATTGGGTGCTTTTCATTAGTGTAATTCTTGATGCTTTTACCTTGCAGATGAGCAGGATGAGGAGACGGTGGCAACTGGAGGAAAGGTAACAGCTGTTTCATATGCAGTTTGATAGCAACTCAGATCATCAAATCATGGGGAGGGGTACTTAAAGCCCCCAGGTGCCCCCCTGCCACAGGCAGGGACACCCCACCCCAGCCCATGGGGCCCCAAGCCCCATCCAACCTGGCCTTGAACCCTGCCAGGGATCCCGGGGCAGCCCCAGCTCCTCTGGGCACCCTGGGCCAGGGCCTCCTCACCCTCATCACAAATAATTTCTTCCTTATACCTGATCTCCCCTCTTGTAGTTTTTGGGGGTTTTTTCTGGCCCCATCCCTGGGACTGTTGGACTTACACAGCAACCTTTGCATTTGTTCTGGAGGAGGTTTGCTTTTTGTCATCCCCTGAACGGTGGTTTTTAGGGGCCCTGGTCTGTGTCTCTGCCTAGTGAATGCATTCTGAGAGGAGAAGGGTGCTGGAAGTCAAGGGGATGATGAGAGGAGGGACTTTTCTGCAAGGCTATTGTCAGATCACTGACTGATTTGCAGTGATACCTTGCTGTCCTGGGGGAGTTCAGTCCCCAGGAAGATGCATCCTCAGTACTGATGACACTTTGAAGGCCTTGCTCTAGAGTGATGCCATTTTGAGGTCTGGCCTGTTCCTGTTCTGTAGTCCTGTCTGGATTAGTAATTCAGGGAAGGAAGAATGTTTCACTTTGAGTTGCCTACCAGCTCCTCATGTGGCACCTGAGGTTTTCTCATACAGTTGGTATCACATCCTGACCTTCCTCCTGTGTGACCTCCTTCTCTGTCCTTTGGGATCAGGAGGTGAACGTGTGCTGGAACACGTTCCTCAGGACAGCTACAGGTCACAGGAGGCTTCTCTTGTGGAGCAGTGGGTAGTGACCAAAGGCTTCTCCTCTGCTTTTGAGAATCCTCCATCCTTGGTCCTGGATGTCCACAGCAAACTCACGGAACACAGGAACCCACAGAGTTACAGGTTGCACTTACCATCTCCTCAGGAACCCCCAAAACCAGCTTGGAGGTTGATCAAAGTGACTTTATCCAGGCAGAAATCCAGGGCAGTGAGGTGTGGCTTGGCAGACATGAAACCATCACCTCTGACAAGTGTCTCCCAGTGACACCAGAATGATGAATCTGATTCCTTTCACGTGCTTCTGCTGAGTGAGGAGGTTAATGGGGGAAGAGTGGTCTTAGAGGATGGAAGGGATTGTTTTGGTGACTTGGTATGGCAGCAGGAGCTCAGCTGATGGCTCTCAGCGCTCCAGATTCATGGTGTGTTGTCAGGTGTGGCTGTGGTGGACTGCAGAGTCCAGGTGTTTTCTCCTGTAGTTAGAACATGCTTAATTTTACAAACAGGACATAAAATGCCAGGTATGTCCTCAGATTTGAGAGCTGGTGGGTGAAAACCTCCAGGCCTTGTGCTTGCTGTAGTGTGGTGATGGACACAGATTACACTTTCTCTGCTCCCTGAGCTTTTCCCTGTTGACCAGAGGTTGTCTCAGGAGAAGTTTATTCAGCACAGGATTGGAACACACTCGTGCTGGCTGAGAGCTGGTAGCTACATCTTTTGCAACCTACTAACTGTTGTGTTTCCTCTGTGGTGCAGGAAGATGAAGATCCCAACAAAGGAGATCAGAGTCGGTCGATTGATCCAGGGGAGGACAATGTCACAGAGCAAACCAACCACATCATCATTCCCAGCTACGCCTCTTGGTTTGACTACAACTGGTAAGAGACTGATGGGCAGCGGGGGGAGGACTTGGAGTTTTGGTGGTTGTCTCTCAAATCTAGCTGAGTGCTGAAAGAAGTTGCTCTGGTTTAGGTCTAGTTCCCACATATGGACACAGCTTTTCCTTTTGCAGAGCTTTCTGAGCTGACTTCTGGCAGCTTCCAGGGATTGGGAGTGAGGAAAGGGATTTCAGACGGCATAGATCTCTGGTCACCATGGGGAAACAAGATCTTCCTCTTCCCTCCTTTAGTCAGGAGATACAAACACAGATTGTGTCTCCTGAAAGCTGGTGGCTTTTTATTTTGCTTTAGATCTTGACTTTGAGGATAAGTCACTGATTATACAGGGAAGGTGATCTGTTTCATCTTGGAGTCCTTGGAGGCAGGTTTGTGCTGTGCTGTGACCGTGGAGCTCACTCTAGTAACCCTCATGCTCTCACCTCAGTCTTGTGAGTGCAGACTGGGAGAGCTTGGTTCCTCTGGGGGGTCAGTCCCTGGTGAATGTGCCCTCTAACTGGGCTGGAGAAAGGAAGGAAGGAAGGATGCTTCTGTTGGGAGAGAGCAGGTGAAGGTATGGTTGAAAACCCCCTGCTGCTCCTTCTCAGAGATTGATCAGGGCTGTGTAGTTTTGCTTTGATCAGCAATTGAATTTTGTGATGCTTTGTTCTTAAATGCACTTTATTTATTGGGCAAAATCATCAGATTCTGAAGGGTTGGGCAGGAATACTGGGAAGAAAACAAAGATGAAGACCATCTCTTTAGATGTTCTCCATTAAAAGAGTGAGCAGAGCACTCCAGGGTGATTCAGTGTTCCTCATCTGAGTGGTGTGTTTCTGTTCCAGCATCCACGTGATCGAACGTCGTGCGCTCCCAGAATTCTTCAATGGGAAAAACAAGTCCAAGACTCCAGAAATGTAAGTGAAAAGTGTGAAGGTTGTGGCAAGGTAAAACAGAGTCTGGTTTCACAAATCCTGGGGTCACTTGAGCTCTGTGTGTTGAGTATTGTCTCCAGGGGTGTGCAAGGAAGAAAGAAAGAGTATGGGTGGAACTGCTGCTTGTGGTTTGGGGATGTCTGTGTGTTATTGTCATGGTAAGAGTTAAAATATCAGTGTAATAATTAACAGTGGTTATCCAAGAAAAATCAAACTAGTTTCTCCCAAGTAATATTGGAAGGAGTTTGTGGATGTCTTTGTGGTACAAGACATGATCACCTGAAATGGTGCTACTGTAGAAACTGAATAATCCTCCTCCTTGCTCTGCCTTTCCTCATACCACACAATGTGTTTGTGGCTTAGGAGCTCAGTGTGTGAGCACTGACTCCTGAGTGTTGCTGTAGGATGCCAGGTTGGGCTGTGGAGTGGATTCTGCACAGTTCTCTGTTGGTTTCACAGTTCCCTGAGCAGCTGGTGGGCAATTCTGAGAGTGCAGGTGAGGGGCAGAAAACGAGTCTTCCCAGGCCTGAGGTGTAACTGTGTTCAAATATTAGGTGATGCTGGAGTGCTGGGTCCAGTTGTGGGCCCCTGACTCCAGGAACGACATGGGGAGTCCTGGAGTGTGTCCAGAGAAGGGCAACCAGGCTGGGGAAGGGGCTGGAGAGCAGCAAAGCTTGCGAGGAGCGGCTGAGGGAGCTGGGGGTGCTGAGCCTGGAGCAGAGGAGGCTCAGGGGAGACCTTCCTGCTCTCTCCAGCTCCCTGGCAGGAGGTTGTGGTGAGCTGGGCTCAGCCTCTTCTCCCAGATACCCAGCGACAGGAGGAGAGGGAATGGCTGTGAGTTGGGCCAGGGGAGGTTCAGGTTGGAAATGAGGAGACATTTCTTCTCCCAAAGAGCAGTTGGGCGCTGGAAGGGGCTGCCCAGGGAGGTGCTGGAGTCACCGTCCCTCAGGGTGCTCAAGGAAAGGTTGAGTGAGGGACCTGGGGATGTGGGTGAGTGATGGAGGTGGTAGGGGGATGGTTGGACTGGATGATCTGGGAGGTCTCTTCTCTCTGAAGTTCAGTGCTGACCATGGCTTGAGTAGGAGCTTGGCTTAGAGACCTCCTGCCACCCTGGGTGCTTGTCAGTCTGCTCTTTACTCACAGCTCTTCTGCGTGTCTTGAGCTGCAGAGGTGACTTGGCTGCAGCAGAGCGACTCCAAAATGTGCTTGACATAACGCTGCTCTGTTGGTTTTCCTGCTCAGGGTGTTTTTACTGTGGGGGTTCTGGCACTTGGTGTCTGAGTGTGAGCAGATTGAGCTGTGAAAGACCACGTGTCTCCTGTCCTGCCACTGATGTGATCATCACATGTTAGTCCCCTGCTTCCTTCTCCAGCTGACACTGAGACATCAGGTCTCCTGACACTCATCCCTGAGCTGCTGCTGGTTGCTGCCTGTGAGTGAAGTGGGCCTGGGACTCCTCCCAGTCCTGGTGTTACCCTGGAGATGTATTTTTAGGGGTCGTAGGAGTAGCCTGTGGTCTTGGCTTTGTGTTATTCTTCTTGAATAAAATAGAAGAGTCCTCTGAATGGAAATGCCTTGCCTCCAGAAACTCACCCAGGTTCCTTCTTGTGACAGTAGAGCCTGGGGGTGGCTTCTGCCTTCAAAGGGGGTTTAACAAAATCCTAGTTGACTTCTCTTTCTTGCTGTTGAGAGGTTTTAGCTGATGGGTCGTGTCATTGTTGAAAACAGGATTCTTTCTGGCTCAGCTTAAGGATGTTTCTGTCTTAGGCATCTCCCTGCACCTAGGAACATGCCCTGAACTAATTTTCCAGCAAAAAACTGCTCTAAAGTGCATGTTCTCAAGCAGGGGCCACTGAGTTCTCTGCAGGAACACTCAGGAACCTTCCTGGCTGTTCCTCTAGGGAAAAAGGTCCCTTTTTCAAACCCAATTTGAGGAGCCCAACACCTCATCCCAGAACTTCTTCCCAGCAAGTCTTGGTTATGATTTGGTCAGGATGAAGGTGGGGGATTTGGCAAGAAGTTGTGCTGGCAGCAGTTGCTGCTTCAGCCTCACCTGTGAAAGGGCATTTTTCCCCCACAGTGTGTTGAGTGAGTGCTTGGTCAGTGCCCAAGCTACAGCTGAAGCCATGGAATGATTCAGAGTGGGGCAAGGGTCTAATTTTAGCCTATTTCCATGGGATGCAGTGTCTGTATTTAAGAGACTGAGAAGATACAGGCACCTACTACTCATGTTTGCAGCAAAGGCGTGGGAGGAGAAGCTTGTGCTCCTTGTTATACATGCTGGGGGAGCAGAGGCTTCAAGGAGCCATCCTGTCTCTCACCTCCTGACACATCTGGAGTGGAACCATCTGGAAGGAGCTGTCTCATGTTCAGTGCCTCAAAAATCAATTCTACTCACCTATTGACACCAATTCATGAATTCCACGGATAAAAATGACCTGTTGCTGCTTCCTTGTCAGTAATCCAGGGGCCTGGAGAAGTTGAGCCCTCAACCATGTCTCAAGCTGTTCAGTGTCAGTGTACATGAGCTGTGAACCGATTGTCTTTCAGATACCTGGCCTACCGCAACTTCATGATCGACACCTACCGCTTGAACCCTCAGGAGTACCTGACCAGCACTGCCTGCAGGAGGAACCTGACTGGGGACGTGTGTGCTGTCATGAGGTAAAACCCAGGCACTTTCAGCCTCTGCCTCCCTGTTAGGATGTGGGCAGGAGCTGCTTGCTGTTGTTCAGCTGGCAGTTTCCCCTCTGTTTTGGTGACCAGACTGTATATTCTCCTGTTACCTGTTTATAATGCCCTGCCTGCCTCTGCCTGCAGAGTTTGGATCTCTGTGTCCGGTTCTGGGCTCCTCACCATAAGAAGGACATTGAGATCCTTGAATGAGTCCAGAGAAGGGCAGCCAGGCTGGAGGGCAAATCCTATGAGGAACAGCTGAGGGAGCTGGGGGTGTTGAGCCTGGAGCAGAGGAGGCTGAGGGGAGCCTTTCTCCCCCCTGCCCTGCCCTGGCAGGAGGGTGCAGAGAGGTGGGCGATGGTCTCTGCAGCCAGGGGCCAGGAGCTGGGAGGAGGGGCAATGGGCTCAAGCTGCCCCAGGGCAGGGTCAGCTCAGCTGGGAGGGCAAAGTTCTTCCCTGGCAGAGTTGTGGGGCTGTGGCACAGGCTGCCCAGGGAGGGGGCTGAGTCCCCAGCCCTGGGGGTGTTTACAAAAAGGGGAGATGAGGTGCTCAGGGAGATGGTTTAGCCCAAAACAGGAACAGTTGGACTTGCTGATCTTAAAGGTCTTTTCCAACCTTGTGATTCTGTGGTATGTTCTGTGATCTTCACCTGGGGTTGCTTAGGGCCTGCTCTTTGGGAACTAGGTAGAGTTCTTCCAGAAATTCTGGTCAGCTTTTGGGTTATGCCACCCTTGTGGTCCACGTGTTGGCTCCCTGCCTGCAGCCATAGCTTCACTCTGCCTTTGGCCTTAAGCACTGCAGCCAAACTGCCCTGTTTTGTATCAAGCAACATGCCACAGCTCCCTCAAGTCCATGCAGAGCTCATGCTCTGTGACTTGTGTTGCTGTTCACGATTAGTGATGGATTAGAGAAGGTTCTGGACCTGCACTGGATCCAGAAACACAAACTTTGTCCTTCCCTCTCTCCTTCCTGCGGTGTCAAGCTGTAAGCAAGGCTTCAGTGCTTCATGTTTTAATGTGTCATGTTGTTTCATAGGGTCCATGCTTTTCTGGAGCAGTGGGGCCTCATTAACTACCAAGTGGACCCAGAAAGCCGTCCCATGGCCATGGGCCCCCCCCCAACACCTCACTTCAACGTGCTGGCTGATACACCCTCCGGACTCATGCCTCTGCATATCCGCACTCCCCAGGTGAGCACGCAGGTCCCACTAACCTCTGTTTGCCTCAGCACCATGTAACATCACAGCAGAAGAATTCCTGCAGGATTGGCTGGAATGGTCCCCTTTGTGTCCAGGCTGAGAGTTTCAGGCAGTTGGCATCTCCAGAACAAGTCTGTCAGCACTGTGTGCAAGTGATACTCTCTGAACTCCTCGCTGTTCAGCTGATTTGTTTGATCCATGTTCTGCTTGTCAAGGTTTTCAGACCAGTGTTTAACTCTGAAACGCTCGTTCACAGGTTCCAGCTGCTCAGCAGATGTTGAGCTTTCCTGAGAAGAACAAGGAGAAGCCCACGGACCTGCAGAACTTTGGACTCCGCACCGACATTTACTCAAAAAAGACTTTAGCAAAGGCAAGTATGATGGGATTCCCTCCTCACAGCATTAAGGTGCCTTGCTCAAGCCTCCTCTGCTAAATGCCATTGAGATGACTTCTGTTTCTCTCACATTCCTGTCTCAGATTTCTCCTTCCTCTGTGTAGGACACGAGGGTATGTGGTTGTGCTGCAGAGCATTTTGTGTAGAGACTTGTACCTATCCCAAGCTAATCAGCACCTTTGGTCTCCAGACACTCTTGATGTCTGTTGGATATTACCCAAATCAATGAGCTGGGATTCCCCCCTCTGTCCCTTGGTCTCAGGGCTTTTCTTTTTCCAGGGAATCCTCCTCATGCTACTTCCCTAGGGACCTTTCTCAGCCAGAGCAGCCTTCAATTACAAACATGCCGAACATCCAGCAATAGCTCCCAAACCAAAGGAGCCAGGACTGAAAGACATAGCTGGCCTGAAACCTCCCCAGGGAGCCCACAAGCAGCTCCTCTGACTCTGGGGCTCAGGGCTTTCCTTTTCCAGGGAAGCCTCCTAATACTGTCCCAAGCTAATCAGCACCATCAGTCTCCAGACACTCTTGATGTCTGTTGGATGTTATCCAGACGGTTCAGAATCAACGAGCTGTCCAGTAATGCAGTGTGGAGGTGGAGATCTTTCAGCAGGGTCTCTAACTGTCCTGCTCTCCACCTCTGAGCAGGGTGCTTCTGCTCAGAATCCTATGGAGTTTGATGTCTGCCTCAGGCTGACATCAGGGATTGGTGGTGTCAGGCTCCTGCTGTGTAATCAGTCAGTCCCTTGGGGAAGATCCCAAGGCAAAACCCCAGCAAAACCAAAGCACTGGAGGTGAGGATTTGGCTCTAAAGCCTGATGCCACATCACACTTCACAGAGTGACTTTTTGGTATAAATATCCCCCAGTTCCATAAATCTTTCACTGGTTCCAGACTCTGGTTCTGCTCACGAGCATCTGTCCTGGTGAACTCGAGCAGATTTGTTGGCAGGAGCCTGTTGCCCTTTTTGTTTTCCATGTGCTGGTTGCTTTTCTGGCTGTTCCTGCCAGCCTGCTTGAGCTTGATCAGCTGCTGGGTGAGTCACTGGATTGATGTTCTCTGTGGGTTAATGATCCTTTGAAACGCCTCTTGAGAGAAGATCGATTTACTTGGTATCTCAGAGAAGGTTCTTTTCTAAGCAGGTGACAAGCTGCTTTTGTCTTTGACATGTAACAGCTTCACATCTCACCTAAAGTTTGTGACCTGAGGAGATTTTGGGAGTTAACCACCAGGTATAGAGCTGGAGCAGCAGCCCTTGGGACAAGCAGCTGCTCAGTGTGCCAGTTATCATGCTGTAATTACTCTGACTGCTCAGACAGCTCCTCTCACTTGCCAAGGTGTAATTTCTACCAAGTTCCTGATGAGCTTTGGATAGATGAACCCTTTTTGTTTTGGGATACCAGTGTGTACTTTATACAGTCCAGGCAGTCTCCCATTGAAGCAGAGGTTTTGGAGCTAAATTTCCTTACCATAATCCCTGTTCTGTTGGGACAGGTGTCCTTTAAGCTGAGAGAATCCCAGGTTTGCCTGAATCAAGTAACCCTGTCACCCTGATGGACTTGCACCCTCCTTGAGCTGTTAGATGTTCCATCATGCCTGCTGGCTGCTGCTGCCCTTTGGTGAACTGTAAAACATTTGGTGTAACCTACTCTGTTCTCAGCTTAATTTCACTACCCAAAGTCGAGCTGACTGGAACCCTGTCAGCACTCTGTGGTTCTTTATTATTTAGGAAAACGTCCTGTGCTGTGTGATCTATGTGTGAGCAGAGGTAGCCAGGGAAAGGGGCAGCATGTTGCTTTGAATCATAGAGTCATGGAATGGTCTGGGTTGGGAGGAACCCCAAGGGTCCCAGAGCTCCAACCCCCTGCCACAGGCAGGGCCACCAACCTCCAGGCCTGGAGCTACACAAGGGTGCCCAGGGCCCCAGCCAACCTGGCCTGGAACACCCCCAGGGACGGGGCACCCACCCCCTCTCTGGGCAGCCCCTTCCAGCCCCTCACCACTCTCTCTGCACAGAACTTCCCGCCCAGTCTCTCCTCTCCCCCTTCCCTCCTCCAGCTTCACTCCAGCCCCCTTGTCCTGCCAGTCTCTGCCCTTCCCAAGAGCTGATTCCCCTCCTATTCCTGGGGTCCCTTCAGGGACGGGGAGGCTGCACTGAGGTCCCCCACAGCCTTCTCTTCTCCAGGCTGACCCAGCCCAGCTCCCTCAGCCTCTCTCCCTAGGGGAGCTGCTCCAGCCCTCTGAGCATCTCCGGGGCTCCTCTGACCCCTCTCCAACAGCCCCACATCTTTCTTTTATTGCTCTGCTTTAGCTTGTGCCAAAAGAGGAGCTGTGGGTTCTCCTAGACGTGTTGGGATGATGGGATCCATAACCCATGGGATCCATAACCCCCAGGCTGTGCAGAGCCTGCAGGAATGTCCTCACCCACATGCCTTGGCTACATAAGTAAATCATGTGAACCAAACCACTGTATGAGGTGAACAGGCATCTCTGGCAGGAGGCTTTGAGTGGGTTAAATAACAGATTCTTCCCCTCAATGTGGTGTTCTGCCAAGTTCTGTGAAAAAATACCTGTGTTTTACTATTTTCCCCTCTCTTTTGTAGAGTAAAGGTGCAAGTGCTGGAAGAGAATGGACAGAACAAGAGACGCTGCTGCTGTTAGAAGTAAGTTCATGAGGGTGAAACCAGAACACGTGGGGTATTATGTGCTCTAAATCTAGGTGTGGGTTAACATGTTGGGTTGTTTTTTCAAGTGAAGGTAGGTGACAGCTTCACACCTTGCAGAAATGACTAGTGGAGCAGAGTCTGGAGTGGGAAGTGATCTCTTGGGACTCACCTGATGGGGCTGGACAAGGGGGGGGCAGCTGAGTTTGTGGGTGTATATGGCTGCTGCTCTGTGACGTGGTGATGGCTTCTGGGCTGGCAGAAGGTCATAACTCTGCCTCCAAATGGAGTTTTTAGGCTTTGACCACCATGGCATGGTGAGTGCTAGCACTAAACAAAGAGTGGCCACAATGTCTTGGTGCAAGAGGGGTTCGTGTGCTGTGAGGTTCAGTTCTGACTTGTATCTGCAGACCAGAGATGGGGTGTCAAGGAAAGTTTGTGCAACAATGTGCTGCAAAGAGGTCTTTTTATTAATCAGAAGTGATGTTCCTCAGGGCTCTGTGCTGGGACTGGTGCTGTTTAATTCATCTCTTTAGTAATGACACTGACAGTGGGACTGAGCACACGCTCAGCAAGTGCTCTGATGGCACCAAGCTGGGTGGTGAGGATGTGCTGGAGGGGTGGGATGGCATCCAGAGGGACTGGGCAGGATGGAGAAGTGGGCCCAGGGGAACCTCAGGAGGTTCAAGAAAGCCAAGCACAGGGTCCTTCCCCTGGGTCAGGACAACCCCTGTTACCCTCACAGGGCAGGAGATGATGGGCTGGAGAGCAGCCCTGAGGGAAAGGACTTGTGGGGGAGAAGCTGGACAGGAGCCACCCATGTGCATTTGCAGCCCAGAAGGCCAACCCCATCCTGGGCTGCACCCCCAGGGGATGAGTGACCTGCTCACAGCAGGGTGGGACTGGATGGCATCAGAAGGTCCCTGCCCACCCAACACATCCCATGGTTATGATTCCATGATTCTCCTGCCACTGTGAAGTTCCTGCCCTCCAGGTTTATCTGCCAGCAGGGTGGGTATGGGTACGTGTAAAGGCTCCAGCTGTGCTGTGGCACCTTATGGAAAACAGCCAATTTTGAAGCTTCACAGAATCACAAGGTTGGAAAAGACCTTTAAATCATCAAGTCCAACTGTTCCTGTCCTGTGCTAAACCATCTCCCTGAGCACCTCATCTCCCCTTTTTCTTAAACACATCCAGGGCTGGGGACTCAGCTGCCTCCTTGGGCAGCCTGTGCTTTGGTTCAGCAGATACAGGAAGTGCTCATCAAGTAGCCAGAATCCCTTCTAATCACTGTTAGGGTGCTACATGCTGTTTATAGCTGATACTTTTCCCTTGGCACATGGAAAAATGTTGCTTATAAGGTGAAATGGGCTGAGGTGTCTTTCCTGGCATTCTTGCATGGGGCATTCTTGCCCCAGCTGAAGTGTTGTGTCCAGGTCTGGGCTCCCTGGGATCAACCAGCCAGGGATCTCCTGGAGAGAGTCCAGAGGAGGGACAGAGATGCTGAAGGGGCTGGAGCATCTCCCCTGGGAGGAAAGGCTGAGGGAGCTGGGGCTGTTCAGCCTGGAGAGAAGAGCCTGAGAGGGGATCTGATCACTGGTTCTCAAGAGCTGAAGGGTGGGAGCCAGGGGGCCATGGGCAGCCTCTGCTCAGTGTCTGTGGGGACAGGACAAGGGGCAATGGGCTCAAGTTGGAGCCCAGGGAGTTCCCCCCAATGTGGGGAAGAACTTCTTGGTGGTGAGGGTGAGGGAGCCCTGGGCCAGGCTGCCCAGGGGGTGTGGAGTCTCCCTGTCTGGAGAGATTCCAGCCCCTGTCCTAGGGAACCTGCTTGGGCAGGGGGTTGGACCCCCTGGGCTCTGGGGGGCCCTTCCAGCCCCTGTGATTCTGTGAGTCTGTGAATCAGACCTCTTAATCCTGCTACACCAGCTCCTTCGCTCAGGAACATCAGCATTTAAAATTCATCCCTTTGTGTGTTTGTAGCTCCTGGTCACACAGAGTGAGGAAGCAGCTAATGAAATAATCCACATGACACATTCTTCTTTGTTTCAGAAAGCAAATAAACCCCCCCTGAAATCTTGAGATTAGTTTTATTTAATGTGAGTTTAAATTAATAATGGTTTTGTTCTCCATTCTTCGTGGGTCTAACCTATAAATAAATCAGGAAAGAGTGTAGCAGCTCAAGCATAAGTAATTGGGCTGCAACAAGCCAGCTCAGCCCAATTAAATCCTGGGGGTAGCTTTGGGCCAGTAGATATATGGTGAAGTTCCAAGGAATAAATCTTATCTAAAATAATTATTGTCCTTCTGCCTGTTGACTGAATAAATTGGGGGGAGTTAAAAACGGGTGGATGGTGACCCATCACTTGCAGCACTGGGATGGTGTTAGGGAAGGTGGAGGATGGTGAGGGATGAATAGTTTGCCATAGGGAACTAGGCAGTCTGTTTCTTTGACTGCTTGGCCAGCATAGGGCAGGTCAGGAGAGCAGTTTGAAGGGATTTAGGGACTGTCCATCCTGGTGGTACACACCGGGCTGTCCTCTGGCTCATTCCCACCCAGCTTATTCTTCCCCTTGAGCTTTCAAATCCTTTCCCAGTGTCTGACCCATGGTCCTCAGCAGTCCCTATGTTTCCTTTCATCCAGCAAAGCTTTGCCTGAGCACCCCCATGGTTGGGGACCTACCCTGCTAATCTTCCACCCAGTGTTGCAGGGGCAGGGACCCACCGGCTTTCTGAAGGCAAACTGGGGGGGTTTCCCTTGAACCTCAGCCAGGTGAAGCCGAAACCACTTTCAGATGGGGGCTCACAGCCCCACCAGCTGCTGGCAAGCTGGTCTGTTGAATTGAGTTCATTCTCTAAGGCTTTGCATTCAGCTGGTCTTGCAGTTACCCTCCTGTCTTGGAAAATACTGCTCCCCTTGCGTCTCTCCCCAGCTGCCCTTGACATCCACGACATCCCGAGGCTCCCGCTCAGCCAGACCGCTTTGTCTTCCAGGCATCCTCACAGCTTAGGTTTTAGCTGCAAAAACACTACCCAGCTCTTCCTCCAGAGCTGCTGAGAGGAGCACAGTGTGTTCAGGACGTCACAGATTATTATTATTTATTGAGAAATACTTTGGAAGTGCTGATGAACAACCAGCTTACCCATAGTCCTGACGGTGAACGTCTGGATGTGCAACACTCTGCTGCTCAGATGTGTTGGATGTGTCCTCATCGTGATACCCAACAGCCAGCCACAGCTTGGATAAGTAGGAGGGTGTTTCCCACCCTTGTTCAGCCTCTCCAAAGGCTCCCAATACACCCTTTGAATCATTGATCCCATTTTTATTCTTAACCTTCATGTCTTTGGTGCTGGAGTCAAACTGGTTTTTCCTTTGCTGGTTTTCTGGACTGTTAGTCACCTCAGGACAGAAATTAGCAGCTGTGGATGCTCAGCTCTTGCTTAAATGACTAGTTTTCAGAGGGAAAAAAAGAAAGATATTCTGCTAGGCTGCTACTTGGGGTTTTCATGGTGCTGATTTAGTGTGGATTTGGTGTGGTTGGACTTGATGAGCTCAAAGTTGTTTCCCAACCAAAATGATTCTGGGATGGTTCTGTGGCTTCAGTAGTTCATTGTCATTTGTTCAGGCACTTGGTAACCAAACTGCAAAATACCTGATTTAATCTGGAAGTTCTTATTGTATCATAATGATTTGTTGACTGGAGTCTTAACAGAAATCAAACTGGTTAATGATTGCTGGAGAAGTGATCTCTTCTGGCTTTGTGATAGTGTGGTGGTGTGACCCTGGCCGGAGGCCAGATGCCACCAGAGCTGCTGCATCACTGCCCTTCTCAGCTGGACAGGGGGAGAAATAGATACTGAGAGGCTGAGGAGTGGAGATAAGGAGGAGAGATCGTTCTGCAGTCAGGCCCAGCCTGCTCCAGCCTGCTCCCCCCCAGGGTCAGCAGCCCCCAGCAAACCTGCTCCAGCAGGGCCTCTCCCTGTCCCCAGGGGCTGCAGGTGCTGCCAGGAGCTGCTCCAGCTCGGGGCACAGCCTCTCCTCCTGCCCCTGGGGCCTGCAGAGTCTCTGCCCCTTCTCCCTCCCTTCCCTGGGGGGGTTTCCCTCCTCACTGGGGTTCCCGGCGGGGCTGTGACCGACGCTGATGGGCTCGGCCTTGCTCAGCCTGGAGCCGCTGGGCTTGGGCTGTGGGGCTGGGGGCAGCTCCTGGCTGCTCCTTGCAGCAGCCCCCCTGCAGCCACCAGGACCCAGCCACACAGAACTGCAACATAGGATGTATTTTCTCGTCAAGTCTTTGGACCTGATGATCTTAAAGGTATTTGCCAGCCTTGTGATTCTCTTTCCCCCTGATGGGATGTTTTGATGCTCTTCCATTGTCAACATCTGTTGGGCCTAAAGACTGGAGTTCACCATCATAGCTGCTGTGTCCCTGTGAAATAACTCCTGTTCCTGCCCTGATGTGTTGACACCTAAAGGAGAAAAGATCTGAGAGTCCTCAGGGAAGTAGTGATGGGAATGGCAAGGACTGGTGACACTGGGTAGGAGCAGCAAGCTTCCTTCTCTGCAGGGGTTTTCAGGTGAAAGTAAAATAGAGAATCAGTCACTATGCAGATATTAGGAGCAAACTTGGGAGCTTCTGACAGCTCTTTTTGCTACTGGAACAGTGTAAAACTCTTGTGATGATCCCTGCAGCTTGGATTTAACTAATCACAGAGCGTCAGGGGCTGGAAGGGACCTGGAAAGCTCATCTAGTCCCAACCCCCTGTGCCAGAGCAGGGTCACCCAGACTCAATCCCACAGGAACATGTGCAGGATCCATGGGGTTTGAGTGTCTCCAGAGAAGGAGACTCCCCAGCCTTTCTGGGCTGTCCCAGTGCTCCATCACCCTCACAGTGAAAGACTTCCTCCTTACATGGTCGTATTTCTTATGCAGAATGTTTGTGTTACCAGAAGAGATACAAGATCATAGAGTAGAATCAAATCATTTAGGTTGGAAAAGATCTTTAAGATCGAGTCCAACCCTTAAGCTAGCACTGCCAAGTCTACCACCCAATCAGGTCCCTAATCACCATGTCTGCTTATGATTATTAAATAGCTGCCTGACTACAACTTAGTGTTCCATCACCAAAATGACTAGTACAGTGTCAAGTAGGGTGTTTTATCGGGACTTTTTCACCATCAAAGTACATACAACCATTTCCATGTCTTGCAGGCTCTGGAGATGTACAAAGATGACTGGAACAAAGTCTCAGAGCACGTTGGGAGCCGCACCCAAGATGAGTGTATCCTCCACTTCCTGAGACTCCCCATTGAAGACCCCTATTTGGAGAACTCGGACGCGTCCCTGGGCCCGCTGGCGTACCAGCCCGTGCCCTTCAGCCAGTCTGGCAACCCAGTGATGAGCACTGTTGCCTTTCTGGCCTCGGTGGTGGATCCCCGGGTGGCATCAGCTGCAGCAAAGGCTGCCTTAGGTATGGATTTACCCTGGGCACTGGGGGGTTTTCCACTTTGTCCTCACAACTTTGCTCTCCGTTACCCTGCTCATGAAATCAACTCTTTGTAGAGTTCCTTCATGATGGGTTGTTGTGCAACCAGATGTGTGTGTGTGTGTGTATAGAAAACAGGTCTGCTGGTACCCAGCTTTGTGCTCTGGAATTGCCCAAATGCCAGGTTAGAGGGGAGTCAGAATAGCCAAGTGTCTGAAGAGGGTTTGGATTCCCCCTTGGGTGCTGGTAGGGTTTGCAGGCACCGCTGGTACTTGATGTTACTGTGAGCGCTGCGCTGAGTTCAGCAATGGCTAAACAGGTAACACTTAACTTCCAGCTTTCATACAATCCCAGACTGGGCTGGGCTGGGAGGGACCCCAGGGATCCCAGAGCTCCAACCCCCTGCCACAGGCAGGGCCACCAACCTCCAGGCCTGGAGCTACACAAGGTTGCCCAGGGCCCCAGCCAACCTGGCCTGGAACACCCCCAGGGACTGGGCACCCACCCCCTCTCTGGGCAGCCCCTTCCAGCCCCTCACCACTCTCTCTGTAAAATCTTCCCCTAATATCTAATTTAAACCTTCCTTCCTTTAGCTTTAATCCATTCCCCCTTGTCCTCCCATTGTCTACCCTTTCCTGCTCTGCTTGAGTGAAACTGCCTGTTACCTGTGTCCTGCAAGGAACTTGACTAAACAGTTCCTTTCACTTTTCTCCATAGCTTTTTCTCCATAATAGACAATTTTAGGTAATTGGGAGGAGATTCTACCACGTTTGAGAGCACATTGACTACCTCATGTGTAAAGATCATAGAATCATAGGGGTTGGAAGGGACCTCGAGAGCTCATCAGGTCCAACCTGATGGAGCTTTTCTAGTTGAGAATTGGTGATGACCCACCTGCACGTTGCTGTGAGAAGGTCACAGTGTCTCATCTGCTGTAACCCCCTCACAATGTACCCTGTTGTCTGTCATTCTTCACAGAGGAGTTCTCTCGGGTCAGGGAAGAGGTACCGCTGGAGCTCGTGGAAGCTCACGTCAAGAAGGTCCAGGAGGCAGCCCGAGCCTCTGGGAAGGTGGATCCAACGTACGGGCTGGAGAGCAGCTGCATCGCTGGAACAGGGCCAGATGAGCCAGAGAAAATCGGTAGGTTATCCATCAAACCACAGAGATCTCTGCAGATCAGGTTCTGTAGGTATCTTCTCCTGACTCTAAATAACCCATAAATTCAGGCTTATGGCTGCTCAGGGGGTGTGGAGTCTCCTTGTCTGGAGAGATTCCAGCCCCTGTCCTAGGGACCCTGCTTGGGCAGGGGGTTGGACCCAATGATCTCTTGAGGTCCCTTCCAACCCCTGTGATTCTGTGAGTCTGTGATTCAGCTCCAATGTGAGATGAGAATCGTGGGTAAGGAGAGAGGGACAGGTCCTTCTGCTTTGCTTGCTGCAGGATTAACGAGCCTTGACACTGAATTAATGAACTTGAGAACAGCTTTACTGTAGAATTATTTCTTTCTCCTGCTCTGACTACATGGAGATGCCATTGCTGAAGATGCACAGAGCTGAGTGACCAAAAATAGCAGTGCAGAACGCTTCATGCTGGTCCTGTGGGTATTAGAGTAGTTAGAGGACGCTGCCTTTCCAGCCTCAGGATAAAGCAAACTCAGGTTTATTGGCTCTTTGAGCTGCAGCTGGATATAATGTTGTGTCACAGCTCTTGGTGGCGGGATCTCATGCAGGTCTGGTGCTCTGAACAGATGGACAACATGGTGGTAGCAGGAGAGGAGCCTTGGAGCCCCTTCCAGCCCCTGAGAGGTGCCTGTAGGAAAGCTGGGAGGAACTGTTCCCCAGGGCACGGAGCGCCAGGACGAGGGGCCATGGGTTCAACTCCAGCAGGGCAGGGCCAGAGGAGACCTGAGGGAGAAGCTCTTCCCTCTGAGGGTGGGTGGGTGGGTGGGTGGGGAGAGCCTGGCCCAGGGTGCCCAGAGAGGTGGGGGAGGCCCCATCCCTGGAGACATCCAAGGTCAGGGTGGATGGGGCTCTGAGTGACCTGCTCTAGTGAAGATGTCCCTGCTCACTGCAGGGTGGGACTCAATGGCCTCAGCCCCTGCCCACCCAACACATTTGATGATTCTGTGACTCCTACCTCAGGAGCATGAGCAGACATGCTCATTTTGCTACCTACCTCCTGACTTTCCCCTCTTGAGCCTGGTACAGACCCACCAGCTTGTCTGTAGCTGTTGGTTTCCTCTCCGGCGCTGTTGGCTGCTGTTCCGTTGAGCTCATCACAAATGATTTCTGTGGATTTAGTGATGAGATCTCTACAGACATGTACAGCTTTGGGTAAAACTGAGCAGAATGCAATCTAGATTGACTAGATTTGGGCTGTGCTTGTGCATCTCATAGCTGACCTGCTGTCACCCGGTCTGAAGACATGAGAGAGGTGCCAGATTGGGTGATGGGACCCATGTGTTGAGTTATCTGCCACTATTCCCACAAGGGAAGGTGCACACCTACTGTTTGTGGTACTTGATGTCCCTTGTACAGCTACACTTTTAAATCAGGAGTGAAACTAAAACCTGATTTCTATTTGAATGTATCTTAAGAAGTTAATGGTCCGCCCAGTCCTGTTGCCAGGACAGGCAGCCCAGGGGAGTATGGAGAAACACCTGAGCAGCCAGGGATCTGGGAAGGAAAGGTGAAACCCTGACAGAATTCCACCTGCCCAGGATGTCAGGGACAACAAGGAAAACTTTTCCAGGTCCCTTGGAGATGGAAGGGAGAGGACGGGTCCCTCAGGAAGGCAGCAGGAGAGCTGGTTCCACAGGGCAGGGAGATGGCAGTGGCAGCACTGGGAGAGGGAAAGACCAACTGTGACAGGAACAGAGTGTTGGAGACCATCTGAGGAGCCTGAAGGTGCCCAAGTCCTGGGGCCTGGTGACAATGGCGGGGACTTAGGACTGCATGAGCCTTGAGGTCCCTTCACACCCAAACCAGTCTGGAGTTCTGTGATTCCTGCTGAGTGCAGAACTCAGAAGTCTAATCTTGATGTGAGGCAGCGTGGTGCTCTGGGGAGGTGTGGGGTACACCATGAAAAGGGACCACTGGCAGTGGGATATCTGCTGCTCCCTGCTGTGCTGTGCTGTGTTGTGTGAGGCTGGCACCAAGCAGTGAAGCTCTGTTGGGAGGGCAGGGCTTTGGGGTTCACTGGAACACAGATGTAGGTGTCACTCTGCCTGGGACTGTTTAGTTGGATAGTTATTTTAAAATAAGCATGGGTTAAGTCTAGTTTTTCTTGTTGGGGCTTTGTTTCCCTTTCTTTGTTCTCCAAGTGCAGAGGAGAACCTCCATAACATGTGCACTGCCTCAAGCCACAGGATCCCAGAGTCACCAGGCTGGAAAAGCCCTTTAAGCCCACTGAGTCCAACCGTCCCTGTCCTGTGCTGACCCAGCTCCCTGAGCACCTCATCTCCCCTCTGTTAAACACCCCCAGGGCTGGGGACTCAGCCCCTCCCTGGGCAGCCTGTGCCACAGCCCCACAACTCTGCCAGGGAAGAACTTTGCCCTCCCAGCTGAGCTGACCCTGCCCTGGGGCAGCTTGAGCCCATTGCCCCTCCTCCCAGCTCCTGGCCCCTGGCTGCAGAGACCATCGCCCACCTCTCTGCACCCTCCTGCCAGGGCAGGGCAGGGCAGGGCAGGGGGGAGAAGGGCTCCCCTCAGCCTCCTCTGCTCCAGGCTCAGCACCCCCAGCTCCCTCAGCCGCTCCTCGCAAGCTTTGCTGCTTTCCAGCCCCTTCCCCAGCCTGGTTGCCCTTCTCTGGACACACTCCAGGACCTCCAGCTCCTGCTGGGACTCAGGGGCCCACAACTGGACCCAGCACTCCAGCTGCAGCCTCCCCAGTGCCCAGCCCAGGGGCACAAGCCCTGCCCTGGCCCTGTGGCCACGCTGGCTCTGACACAAGCCAGGATGCCCTTGGCCTTCCTGGCCCCCCGGGCACACTGCTGGCTCCTGGGCAGTCCCAGGCCCCCAGCACCCCCAGGTCCTTCTCCCCAGCAGCTCTCCAGCCCCCTGCCCCAGCCTGCAGTGCTGCAGCCTGACCACTGCTCCCTCACCGGTGCCAGCGCCGCTCCGTGGGTCAGCCCTTTCTCCAGGATCATTCACACACGAGTCACAGGCAGAGTTTGGAGTGCTCCACGCTTCCTGTGGGGACTTGGGGAGCAGATGACCATAATGTGATTACTTCTGAATGAGCTGCCTGGTGAGTTCCAGCAGTAATACCCTCCTGTTGGAGTTAATGCGATTCGTATCGGGCTGTGACTAATGGAATAAATTAGGACAAGAGCAGATGGTTCTCCCTGGGGGAGCTGCTCAGCAAGAGTGAACTGGGTCACCCAGCAATCTGTGCTGCCCTCCAGCTCCAAAACAGCTTTGCACTGGGGGGCATGGGGGGGTCCAGAGCTTGTGCTTGCAGAGGGCCATTGGGGTAGTGTTGTGGTGCAGCTCCTGGAGCAGAGCTGTGTGTTTGCATGGCTGGACCTTGGGTTTTATATCTAAATGTCATTATGGAGAACTGAAAACATCTACTGAGGGTTCCATGCTATAAGTTAGTTCATCAGTTGTTGTGGTTTAGTAAGGAAATGGTATTGTAGCTCCACTATGAATTAAAACTCTTCTTACTGGTGAGTTATGGGCAACGTGGAAGGGGAAAATGACCAGAAGAGGTTGCAGGAGCTTATGGTAATATCCAAGAGTCTCCTCTCAGGTCTTCATTGCTGGCTTCTCTAAAAGCTGGTGGTGGTTTCTTTGAAGTGGATATGATAAGGCTTGAGGAGAGATAAGAGGAGACCCAGTGGCTGGGATGGGGGACACTGCCTTTGCTTTCCACAGCAGGGTCCCACCAAAGGTTATAGGGTAGGTGAAGGGCTCTGCATCTCATGTAGTCAGAATGAATTGAGGAGACCAAACCATGGAGCCTGGCTCTGGAGAAGGGATGTATTCAGGATGCCTGTGCTGCTTAGTAGTTCCAGCTCAGCCTTCACTGAGTACCTGGGCTCTCTTCCTGGCTTTCCAGAGGTGATTAATGGTGCTGACTGCCTGGTGGTGCAGTGATTGAGGAGCGAGGTGTCTCCAAGGAGGCAGGTGTGTGGTGTAGATCCTACTCAAACACGTATCTCATGTGTATTTCTGCTGACACAGGTGTCCAGGTGCATCACGCTGTAGCTCATCCCTGGCAGTAAACGATGCTGAGGGACCAGTGATCTGATTTACTGCCTCATCTGCCACTGTGAGGGTCTTGAATCGCCCAGATTTAATGTTTTATGGGTGATTTTGCTTCATTCTCCACTTCACACACTGGAAAACTACACACAAGTAGAGACTGGCAGGAGAAGTCCTTCCCCAGGTGCCTGTGAGCTGGTTCTGTGCTGCTGGAGGATTGAGCCCATCGGTCCTCTCGGATGGACTCACACATCTCACACAGCAGCTTTCTGTGGACACTCCAACCTTCTCCATGGAAGCCCATCCAGTGGTTGTGCCTCTGAGCTGTGGGAAGCAGAAAGACAGGAAGCTCTGGTGATCCTGGAGTCCTGGCTTGGTGTGGAAAACCTAAATTATGGTTTGTAATAGTGTAATTAGCGTGTTCAGACCCAGTTTCCTGTAGCCATGGAACTTCCTCTCAATTAAATCAATATGAATGTTCAGGCCAGACTTCTGGCAGAGGTTGGGCTTGTTGCTGTGGTGAAAGCAAAGGAGACCAGGATGTGTTGAGGGCACCTTCAGGCTCTGTGAGCTGACCCTTGTGATGGTGATTCTCTGTGTTTATAACCAGAGTGTTGCTCATTGTTCTTCAGGTGACAGCAGAGGTTACCTATCTGCTTGTGCTGCAGGTGGGTTTGCTGCTACTGTAGTAAGTTCCTACTGTGGGAATACTTGATAACTTGTTGACCTAAAGTCAGTCAGCAGGACTGTCCCTGCTACCACCACAGGCTGGGGGTGAGGTGATGGGGAGCAGCCCTGAGGGAGAGGACATGTGGTCCTGACGGACACAGAGCTGGACGTGAGCCACATCTGCAACCCAGAAGGCCAACCCCATCCTGGGCTGCACCCCCAGGAGTGTGGGCAGCAGGTCCAGAGAGGGGATTGTCCCCTCTGCTCAGACCTCCCCTGGGATCCTGCGTCCAGCTCTGGAGCCCTCAGCACAAGGAGGACATGGAGCTCGTGGAGCGGGGCCAGAGGAGCCCCGAGGAGGATGCGAGGGCTGGAGCAGCTCTGCTCCGGAGCCAGGCTGGGAGAGCTGGGCTGGCTCTGCCTGGAGCAGAGGAGGCTGGGGGGGCCCTCAGAGCCCCTTCCAGCCCCTGAGAGGTGCCTGTAGGGAAGCTGGGAAGAACTGTTCCCCAGGGCACGGAGCGCCAGGACGAGGGGCCATGGGTTCAACTCCAGCAGGGCAGGGCCAGAGGAGACCTGAGGGAGAAGCTCTTCCCTCTGAGGTCACCTGTAAGTTCTTCATGTGTTAGACAATGGGCTCCATGTTCTTGGTGACAGGAGACACCACAGAGCAGGACTCTGCAGACACAGGGAACATTTGTTGCTTTGGATTTGAGGGACACACACAGAGCAGGGATGTTTCCTTGTCTGCAGGTGGCTTCTCCCCCTTGAAGGGTGTCTTGTGCCTCTCACTGCAGAGCTGATGGTTGGATTCCCTGCAAACCTCCTGAAGATGGTTTCAGATCATCCCTGGGGCTGTGTGACAGGGAGTACAGGGTCTTTCTCATTTCAATGAAGTCATAACAGGGACATTTATCACCAACTGATCAACTCCTGTTTGCATGGCTGTTATGTATTCATTAACCTCATTAGATCACACAGGACAATCAGTGTGGCTGGGTTCTTGCCTGGCTGAGAGGAAGGGGTCCTTTCTGTCATTCTGGGGTTCTGTCATCTCTGGGCTCAGAGATGCTTGGGGTATTTCCTGCTCCTTTCTTGATTCAAGTCACAATTAATGAGTGGTGAGAGGCTGGAAGGGGCTGCCCAGAGAGGGGGTGGGTGCCCCGTCCCTGGGGGTGTTCCAGGCCAGGTTGGCTGGGGCCCTGGGCAACCTTGTGTAGCTCCAGGCCTGGAGGTTGGTGTCCCTGCCTGTGGCAGGGGGTTGGAGCTCTGGGACCCTTGGGGTCCTTCCCAGCCCAGACCAGTGTGGGATTCTAGTTCTTACGGGGTCCTAACTGGTTGGAGCTCCATCCTTCCAGCCGTTTGTGAAGCAAAATCCTCCTTCATCCCAGGTGCACTCCAACCCCCAGACTCCCAATCCACAGCTCTCCTTTCCTTTCCTTTGCCCATGTAGGGTTCCTTTTGCTCCTCTCAAGCTACACGAGTGCAGCACCGCGTGTGTCAGCGGGAGCCGCGGCGCCGTGGGGCTGTCACTGCAAATAAAGGCTCCCTTGCTAATGCAAGACAACACTTTTCAAAAGCCATTGACCACAACCTGCCTAAAGCTGTCATCCTGGCTTTAAAACGACCTTTATTATTACAGCCTGGATGAGGAGACCTGGGTTAAATCAGGACCCCTGGAGATCTCGCTGTCACACATCCAGATCTCCAGACTCTCTGTAGCTGAACGTGTCCCTGTGAAATACAACCCCACACTTGGGTTTGGAAAGTGTCCCTCAAACATATCATGGCCCACAGGAGAGTCCAAGGGCAGTTCTTCCCACTGGGGGATGCTCTGTGTGGCTTTTTTTCTTCTCAAAAGGGTGGGTGGGAAGGACTTTGTCTCTCTGGGTTGCCCTGGCTGCCTTGGACCTTGCTCTGCAGCAGCAGGTGCTTGACAGCCCTTCCTGTGGTCTACAGCTGGGTCTGGAAATTTGTCCAGAGCAGTTGTGGCTGTCCCTAGATCCCTGGCTGGGTGCAAGGCTGGGTTGCATGGGGTTTGGGGCACCCTGGGCTGGGGAGGAGTCCTTGCCCATGGCAGGGGTACACTGGAGGGCTGAGGGTGCTGCCCACCCACACCATCTGTGAAATAAAAAGAGAATATTTACAGATCCACATAGAACCCCAGACTGGTGGGGTTTTGGGGACCTCTGGAGATCCCCCCAAGCAGGGTCCCATTGAGCAGGTCACACAGGATCACAGACAGGACCATGGGTTGGGATCTCCCCAGGAAGGAGACTACCCAACCTCTCTGGGCAGCCTGGCCCAGGGCTTGGGCACCCACAGGATGAAGGAGTTTTTCCTCCTGTTGGGATGGACCTTCCTGTGCTCCAGTTTGTGCCCATCACCCCTTGTCCTCTCACTGGATACCACCAAGAAGAGCCTGGCCCTGTCCCCTTGCATCCTCCTGTAGATATGGGTCAGTGTTAATGGGATCCCTTCTCAGTCTTCCCCAAAAAGGATTATCAGTCATGGGGAACCAGCCATCCAGGCCAGGGCTGGGGTCCCCATCCCTGGGGGGGTTCAAAACATGTGGATATGACAGTTTGGGACATGGGTTAGTACACATGGTGGTGGTGGGTTGGTGCTTGGACCTGATGGTCTTTTCCAGCTGGACTTTGGCTGGTCTTTTCCAGCCTTAATGATTCTCTGGTTCTGTGGTGTTGGGCTGATTCCCTTGAAGGAATCCTCTCTCTTCATTGGAGAGCTGTGGTGGTTACACCTCCTGCAGATGCAATTCAAACCTTGGGCTGACCTGCAGCACGTGGGGATCTCGTGCTAAGGAGGAATTCCAGGTCTGGCAGCCCCGTGATTGAGGTTAATCACATCACTGACACCCATCTCTGGAGACAGATGGGCTGCAGTGGGAAAAACTCCTCACAATCCTGGGACTCACTGCTGGGAATTACTGTAGGACTTGAGTACTGTGGAGCTGCACAGGGGGTGTCCTCCTGCAGCCACAGCTGATTGGTGTGGTGGGTTCTGTCTGCGTGGGTGGAGTGGGGGTTCAGCAGAGTGGAGATAACATAAAACATGAAGTTAAGTGGCTGAGGGAGCTGGGGTGTTGAGCCTGGAGCAGAGGAGGCTGAGGGGAGCCCTTCTCCCCCCTGCCCTGCCCTGCCCTGCCCTGCCCTGCCCTGGCAGGAGGGTGCAGAGAGGTGGGCGATGGTCTCTGCAGCCAGGGGACAGGAGCTGGGAGGAGGGGCAATGGGCTCAAGCTGCCCCAGGGCAGGGTCAGCTCAGCTGGGAGGGCAAAGTTCTTCCCTGGCAGAGTTGTGGGGCTGTGGCACAGGCTGCCCAGGGAGGGGCTGAGTCCTCAGCCCTGGGGGTGTTTAACAGAGGGGAGATGAGGTGCTCAGGGAGCTGGGTCAGCACAGGACAGGGATGGTTGGACTCGATGGGCTCAAAGCGCTTTTCCACCCTGGTGATTCTGATTCTGGTTTGTCCTTGTTGCGCTGCAGAGGAAGAACAGTTAAATTTGAGAGTAAACTTGATTATTTCTTACTTTTTTTAAACTATAATAAGCTTTTCATCTTCCCAGAGCAAGTTATGTGGCTCTCTTTGATTCCCCCTCACTAGACAGCAGGAACTTTCAGTTAAGCCTGAAATAATTGTTGAGCCTGGATGTTACCTGGAGTCTCAACACTTGGTTTCTTTTCTCAGATGGAGCTGAAGAGGAAAAGATGGAAACAGAGACAAATGGACAGCAGCCTGAGAAGGTGAGCTTGGCTCTGCATGCTGGCTCTGAGAAGAGCTTTGGTGCTTATGAACCTGAATTGGTACGTTCTGAAGTGCCCCAGGAGAAGGGGAGATGGTGGAGATGGGCTTCAGTCTCCATAGTGCTTTGTTTTCTTTGGAGTGATGTGGTCTCAAACCCTACAGAGGCATTAATGGCAGGACAAGGGGGCTGGAGTGAAGCTGGAGGAGGGAAGGGGGAGAGGAGAGATTGGGGGGAAGTTCTTTGCAGAGAGAGTGGTGAGGGGCTGGAAGGGGCTGCCCAGAGAGGGGGTGGGTGCCCCGTCCCTGGGGGTGTTCCAGGCCAGGTTGGCTGGGGCCCTGGGCAACCTTGTGTAGCTCCAGGCCTGGAGGTTGGTGTCCCTGCCTGTGGCAGGGGGTTGGAGCTCTGGGACCCTTGGGGTCCCTTCTAACCCAGCCCAGTCTGGGATTCTATGACACCGAGCCCTCTGTGCCCAGCTCTGTGTCCCAGTGGCCAAGGGACTGATGGGACCTGGGGGCTTTGAGCAGAGTGTGGCTGGTGGGTCCAGGGAGGTTCTGTTCTCCTCCCCTCTGCTCAGCCCTGCTGAGCCACAGCTGGAATTGGGTGCCCAGTGCTGGGCTCCCACTTCAGGACTGACTGGGAGCGGCTGGAGGGAGTCCAGGGGAGGGTACGAGGATGATGAGGGGCTGGAGCATCTCTGGTGGGAGGGAAGGCTGAGAGAGCTGGGGAAGAGAAGACTGTGAGGGGATCCCATCAACACCCACCCATATCGAAAGGGGGTGTCAGGGGACAGGGCTGGACTCTTCTTGGTGGTGTCCAGGGACAGGACAAGGGGTGATGGGCACAAACTGGAGCACGGGAAGGTCCATCCCAACAGGAGGAAAAACTCCTTCACCCTGTGGGTGCCCAAGCCCTGGGCAAGGCTGCCCAGAGAGGTTGGGGAGTCTCCTTCCTGGGGAGATCCCACCCCCATCATCCTGGGCCCTATCCTGGTGCAGCCTGCTCGAGGGGACCCTGCTCTGGGACTGAGGGGTCTCCAGAGGCCCCTCCAACCCCACCACTCTGGGGTTATGTGACCTCAGGTACCTTCAGATGAACCAGGCTCACCAGGGTTACCAGCTGGGGTAGACTTTGTCCCTCAGGGCCATTAGTTTCTTTGTTGGGATTTCAGTTGCCAAAATGGGCTTCAGCAGGAATCAACTGTTCAAATTCAGTCTCTTCCTGTGTGGTAGTGAATGAATTTGAAAGCTATAAAGGAAGTCAACAGCAAATGTCTTGTGTAGCTCCTGTTCCTCAAAGAATCTTCCATCCCATCAGGTTGAAAGCAAAGCAGAGAGTGAAACTGAGGAAGGGGACAAAGTGCAAGAAGGAGAAAGTGAGAGAAACCCTGAAAAAGAGCAAGAGAGTGAAGCGACTGTGGACACCAAGCCAGGTAATTCCAGCTGTTCCCTGAGCTGTGTGAGCTGTAACAGCCTCCTGGAGCAGTCAGGATGGGTTATAAACTCAGCCACAGTAGAAATACTACTTCTTGCACATCATCTTCATGGTTCACTAGTAAATACTCTGTAGTTTAATTCCACTGCAAACTTCTGGTGCTAAATTCTCTCTTGAGCCCCTTTCTATCCCTCAGCTGAGCTTTCTGTCCCTCTGGGTGGTGACTGGGTGGAGAAATTCCAGCAGCAAAGTCCATGTGGGTCTCACAAATTATTTTCTTTTGGTGCCATCACGTGATGTTTGATCACTTGTGCTGTGAAGAAGTGGGACTGCTCACTTCTACCCTTAGAAGTTGGGGTGGTCAGTGAGCCCAGTTTCCCTGTGAGGTGGTGCAGAGCCCTTATTTACACAGCCTGGGGAGTTCTTGAGGGGTTTTCTACTCAGTACATTGTTGTTCTGTTTCCTGGGCTTTACATGCAGTGGCTCAGCCCCAGGTAGAACAGGAAGCATTTGGATTTGCTGGAAAATAGGGTTGCTTTGGAAATGCAGCAGGAATGGTGATGAGTAGCTGGTGGCAGAAGGTGAAAGGCTGGAAACTAAAAGCACCTAAAGTCACCCTGTTTGTTGGGTCAGATCCTCTTAGAGTAGAATCCTTCCCCTGTTGGTATTTGGATGAGTAGTGCTACTATAAGGCAGGGATGTGGCTGTGGGTGAGTTAATTTGCTGGGCCAACAGCAGCAGGCAGAGTGATTCCTGTCCTGATGTGATGCTGTTCATGCTCGTAAGTGACGTGGTGGGAAATCTCTTGCAGAGGAAAAGGAGGCAGAGGAGAACAAGGAGAACCTTGATGCCAGCAAAGACAAAGACAACGAGGCTGGGAAGAAGAAAGTGGAGCATGAGATCTCAGAAGGAAACGTAGCTACAGCTGCAGCTGCTGCCCTTGCCTCAGCTGCCACCAAAGCCAAGGTTTGTTCCTACAGACACCCACTGGCCTGGCTTCCTGCTCGTGCTGGGGTTCAGCTTTAGACAGGCCTTGTGCCAGAGCTCTGTGGTTTCACACTGGGGCCCTGCTGCCTTGAAAGGAGCACAGGTGCCCTTCAGTTCCTGCTGCTCGAAGCCCGTGGTGAACCAGGGGTGAAATGGGACTGGGAAGTGACACATCCCTAAGAAACAGGCCCAGAAGGCCATGGGAACATGCTTGTGTGCTCAGTGGGTCTGGCTGTAACGCTGAGGGCACACAGCTGGGTGGCAGACCCCTTGTTTGCCTCTCTCATGGGTCCCTGGCTGTTCTGTGACTGTGACACAAGTCATCTGTCCAGCCAGTGTGATGTTCAGTGCTGGCTGTGCAGTTCTATATCAACATCTCAGTGGTGTTTGTGTTGAGAGGGGCTGTCTGTGCCTTTTAATGGTCTGAACTTCTGCTTGTTCATCCCCAGGCCCTTGATGAGCTGTGTTGTTTGTGTCCTGATGGCTTTTCTTTACCCCATGATCACTAATTGCACACTGACTTTCGCTTCCTTCTCTCAGGACCCACACCACCTTCACTCCTTCCAGAATCTCTTTCAAAATCTGTTCTCTCTTAGTTTATTAGTTCTCTGTCAGGTTTCTTAATTGCTGTCAGATTCAGTGCTGTGTTCCCTGTCACCTACATCACAGAGACCCAAAGCAGAGCATGGATGGTGTTTATATCCTGACAGAGTCCCAGAACACAGTGAGGTGTCACGTGTGTCATGCTGACTCTTGGTCTTGGTCGCTCTTCCCCAACTGCCTCACATATATAGAGGGTAGTGTGGTGCTCAGCCTTGTGGTGATGCAGTCCCTCCTTTATAGACCCAAAAGGTTTGAGGGTGTTACAGAATCCCAGAGCCCCAGGCTGGTGGGGCTGGAGGGGCCTCTGGACATCACCCCATCCCACCCCCCCAGGGCAGGGTCCCCTCGAGCTGCACAGGACAGCGCCCAGGATCAGGGGTTGGGATGGCTCCAGAGATGGAGGGAGACTCCCCAACCTCTCTGGGCAGCCTGGCCCAGGGCTCTGCCACCCTCCCAGCACACAAGTTCCTCCTCAGGCTCAGGGGGAACTTCCTCTGCTCCAGTCTGTGCCCACGGCCCCTTGTCCTGTCCCTGGGCCCCCCTGACCACAGCCTGACCCCTCCTCCTGAGCCCACCCCTCAGGGGTTGCTCAGCACTGAGCAGATCCCCCTCAGGCTTCTCCTCTGCGGGCTGAGCAGCCCCGAGTCCCTCAGCCTCTCTGCCCCAGAGATGTCCTGGTGCCCTCAGCATCCCCACAGCCCTTTGCTGTCCCCTCTCCAGGAGCTCCCTGTCCTTCCTGCCCCGGGGAGCCCAGCCCCACACCCCCTGTTCCCCATGAGGCCTCCCCAGGGCAGAGCAGGGGGGCAGGAGACCCTCCCTGCCCTGCTGCCCACCCCTCTCCCCATCCCCCCAGGGTGCTGTTGTGTTTCTTGGCCGAGGGCAGGGTGCTGCTCACGCTCAGCCCGGTGTCCCCCGGCGCTCCCAGGGCTCTGCCCGTCCCTGTCCCGGTGCCGGGGGTGGTTCCCCCCTGGGTGCAGGACCCTGCCCGTGCCCTGGCTGAACCCCAGCAGGCACAGCCCAGCTCCTCATCTCAGTGAGGTGCAGGAGTCTCACCTGGGTCCCTCATGCATCACTTTGCCCATCTGCATCTGACCCTGTGGTGCTACCATCACCAGGCTCTCACTGAGGTACTTAGTTCCTCACCCTTTGGGGTGTTGCCAGCCCAGCTGAGAGAAGAGAGAACACACCCCCATTTCTATAGGGAGACGTGGAATTTAATCTCTGCTTTACAAAAGGCTGCTGGCTCCAAATAAAGATGCTCTCCTGCTTCCCTGCCTCTGGTGCCAATGAGTGCTAGAGGGAGAAGAGACTCAGCTAATGGTGGTTTTCATTACAGTAATAATAATAGTCTAGGAGAATATTTTCACTTTATTACAGGAGATAATGTACTATAATTAGGATGTTCAGACCTCAGAGTAGAATTCCAGTTCGATGGGGATTTCTCTCCAGACGATATTAAGGCTTTCAGTGAGCCGTGTCTTGTCTGTGTGAGTAATTCCCTCCTGAAGAAGCAGCTCAAGCCCTGGGCATGCAAAGGGCTGTTAGGAAGCTGTTTCCTTGGGATTTGATATCAGAGGAATACTGTGGTTGACTTCACAGGGGCAAGAGGGGTGTCTATGGAATGGAGCAACAATCACAGGATCACAAGGTTGGAAAAGACCTTTAAGATCATCAAGTCCAACCATTCCCTGTCCTGAACCATATCCCTAAGAACCTCATCTCCCCTTTTCTTAAACATGTAGAGCCACAGACTGGGCTGGGTTGGGAAGGACCCCAAGGGTCCCAGAGCTCCAACCCCCTGCCACAGGCAGGGACACCAACCTCCAGGCCTGGAGCTACACAAGGTTGCCCAGGGCCTCAGCCAACCTGGCCTGGAACACCCCCAGGGACGGGGCACCCACCCCTTCTCTGGGCAGCCCCTTCCAGCCCCTCACCACTCTCTCCTGAGGTAAAAAAACTTCCCCCTATTATCTAATTTAACCCTTCCTAGCTTTAGTCCATCCCCCTTGTCTTGCCATTGTCTACCCTTAACAGCATCCTTGGGCTGTTAATTCAGAAACTCCCAACCAGGACACATGATGGGTGGATTCTGAGTGGATTTTCATTGTAACACAAACCAGTAGAAAACATCCTTAACCTGCCTTTCCCACTTGGAAAATGGGAAACACTTCCACAGGCTTCTTCATACATCACATATCTGTATCTCTGTATCGTTAATGTGAGTGTGTAGATGAAGCTGAAGCCTCACAAAGCATTTTCTTCCTTTTTCTGCAGCTTAGACACACCTTTTGCTTTCCGCTCTCTCCTGCAGTAGGAACACAAAGCAGCCAGGCTATAAAAGGCATTAATTTATTGTTCTAATAGTGCATTCTAATGTCCATGTAGAGGGACATCACACCAATGATCCAGAGCTGGGAGGAGTGGGTGACACACAGGACACTGTGCTGCCATCCAGAGAGACCTGGACAGGCTGCAGAGCTGGGCAGGGAGAGACCAGCTGGGGTTCAACAACAGCCAGAGGAGAGTCTGGCCCCTGGGAAGGAATAACTGCTGGGATCAGGACAGGCTGGGGGGAGCTGCTGGAGAGGAGCTCTGGGGAGAAGGACCTGGGGGTGCTGGTGGGTGACAGGGTGGCCATGAGCCAGCAGTGTGTCCTGGGGGCTGAGAGAGCCAGTGGGATCCTGGGGGCATCAGGAGGAGTGTGGGCAGCAGGTGACAGGAGGGGATCCTCCCCCTCTGCTCTGCCCTGCTCAGGCCCCAGCTGGAGTGTTGTGTCCAGTTCTGGGCTCCCTGGGATCAACCAGCCAGGGATCTCCTGGAGAGAGTCCAGAGGAGGGACAGAGATGCTGAAGGGCCTGGAGCATCTCCCCTGGGAGGAAAGGCTGAGGGAGCTGGGGCTGTTCAGCCTGGAGAGAAGAAGCCTGAGAGGGGATCTGATCACTGGTTCTCAAGAGCTGAAGGGTGGGAGCCAGGGGGCCATGGGCAGCCTCTGCTCAGTGTCTGTGGGGACAGGACAAGGGGCGATGGGCTCAAGTTGGAGTCCAGGGAGTTCCCCCCAGTGTGGGGAAGAACTTCTTGGTGGTGAGGGTGAGGGAGCCCTGGGACAGGCTGCCCAGGGGGTGTGGAGTCTCCTTGTCTGGAGAGATTCCAGCCCCTGTCCTAGGGACCCTGCTTGGGCAGGGGGTTGGACCTCATGGGCTCTGGATGTCCTTTCCAACCCCTGTGACTCTATGATTTCCTCAGTAGCTTCTCCCTGGCTTAGGGTGGAACTGCCACACTGAGAGAGCCACTGTGTGTAACAGGGGCAGGTTTAACTGCACCCACAGCTTCATGTTCACCCTGGCAGCGAATCCTTTCATGGTGAAGGCACATGAGAGTCACCTCCCTGGTTTGGTGGGTGGTTCCAGGTAGAAGTCTCCTCTGTGTGTGCTGCTGAAAGCTTTTTGGATGACCTGCAGCTGACTCTCCCTCATTTGCATTTCTGCTGAAAGTGCTCTCTCTGTTGCCTCAAAGCAGAGCTGGATTGTTTGAGCCCTGAGCATCCACAGTACCTCCTGCATTCAAATCGACACCTATTTGTTCAATTAAAAGCTTAATATTCTTCTGTGAGCATGAGGCAGATCTTCTAATGCCCTGTTTTCTGTCCAGAAGTGGTACAGGAGGGCTGGAGCTAGGTGAAGGTGGAGTTGGCTTATTTCTTCTGCTTTATCCCTGTGAAATGAGTGTAAAGCAGCTCCTGTGTTTCATCCTCAGCACCTGGCAGCAGTGGAAGAAAGGAAGATCAAGTCCCTGGTCGCCCTTCTGGTGGAAACACAGATGAAGAAGCTGGAGATTAAACTTCGTCATTTTGAGGAGCTGGAAACCATTATGGACAGAGAGAAAGAGGCTGTAAGTAGGGGGTGCTAATCCCAAATTCTCTGCTAAATTGGTCACACCTGTGTGTCCTAACAGCTGGAAAACCACCAACCTCCATGTTCCTCACCTCTGTGCAGGGCTGTCTCCTCCAGCTGGGACTCAGTGTTACGCCTGTGGTCACTCCTTTATCCAGCTCTTTATCCCTCTCCTCCTCTATCCCTCTCCTCCTTTATCCAGCTCTTTATCCCTCTCCTCCTCTATCCCTCTCCTCCTTTATCCAGCTCTTTATCCCTCTCCTCCTCTATCCCTCTCCTCCTTTATCCAGCATCTTCTCTTTGCTCTAAGCAGCAAGGTGGAGTCCTCCTCAACTTCCTAATCCTGACTCCTCTCATCTAAGTGTGAATGTGGAATTGGTTCCAAGCCTTATCACATGGAGGTTATCTAATCTAAGCATGACTTTATGTCTTGAAATGGGTGGAAACCTCACTTCCCTAAGAGGAGGGAGCCAGCTCTGCCTGCCTTCCCTTCCTGACCCAGTTTAGACCAAAGGTTTGGTTCCAAGCATGTAGTTCAGTTGGGTTTGGGCTTTTTTGGAGGGTGTTCTCAGTTGGGTACGTCCTCAGAAGGAGATACAGTGGCAGAAGGGCACATGGTCAGGATTAACAGCTTCTCATTTTGTGGTGATGAGGGATTTGTCTGAGAGCAACAGCAGCCTCCAGAGACAGGAAGGAAGCAGTGATGTTGGGAAAAGGGGTTGCTCACAGGGATTGGAGGGTCCTCCTTGACCAACCTGATCTCCTGCGAGAAGGTGACCCACGCAGAGATGAGGGAAAGGCTGGGGATGGAGCCTGCCTGGGCTTCAGCAAAGCCTCTGACAGGGTTTCCCACAGCATCCTGCTGGAGAAGCTGCTCAGGGCTCGGCTGGGCAGATGGTTCACTGGGTAAAACCCAGGGGGATGGTCGGGCCAGAGAGTCGGGGTGCCCAGAGTTCAACCCAGTCACCGGCCAGTCCCCTCGGTGCTCCCCAGGGCTCGGAACTGGGGCTGCCCCTGGAGCAACAGGGTCAGGTTTGGGCCCCTCACCACAAGGAGGATGGGGAGGGGCTGGGGAAGGGGGATGGAGCAGGGAAGGGGCTGGAGCTCGAGGCTGCCGGGAGCAGCTGAGGGCCCCGGGGCTGGGGCTGGAGAGGAGGAGGCTGAGGGGAGACCTGCTGGCTCTCTGCAGCTCCCTGGGAGGAGGGGGCAGCCGGGGGGTCGGGCTCTTCTGCCACAGGACGAGCTCCAGGACCAGAGGAAACGGCCTCGAGTTGTGTGGGGGGAGGTTTGGGCTGGAGATGGGGGCAAAGGGCTTCCCCAGAGGGGTGTCAGTCCCTGGCACATGAGGAGCTGGGGGCACCAAGCTTGTATCCTCAGTCCAGTGAGGCAGTAGGTCAGGGCACACATCATGATGGAGGTCTAGGAGGAGGTGGTGACCCCAGGAGGAGGTGGTGACTGCAGGAGAAGGTGGCGACCCCAGGAGAGCACCCACAGAAGGCATCCCAAGCAGGGCTGGGTTTATCATGTAGCACTGATCCCCAAGACAGGGGTATGACATGGAAGAGACACTGTCTTTACCTGTCAGCACCTGATTCCCCATCAGTTAGGAGGTGTTCCATGATGCATAGGACAGCAGGCTTTCAGAGCAGCTGTTTCTCCCCAGCTACTGTAAATATCAGCCAAAAACTTCAATTTTTATCAGACTGGTCTTTTTTAATGGTTATTTTCCCATTGTGTAGCTCCCCCAGTGTGATCAATAGCCAATTACTCCAGATGCAGTGAAGGTATCGACTCCTAATTCCAGGGGTTTTCACATTTCCCCTCCCATGGGAATTTAACAGGATTTACATCCTCACTTGGGCATTAATCACTCTGATGGAGCTTGACAAACTGGGGGCTTTTTGTTGTAGCAGAATGTCAGCAGGAATTTCTGGATTGCTCAGCATCCTGAAGCATTTCAGTGTGGTGTTTGCCTCTGACACTGATTGGCAGCTCAAGAAATGGACCTAACTATTTCAGAAAGGTTCTCTGTCCATCCCTTTCTGGGGGGGATGTGTTCTATTACTGACTGGTGGGTGGGGGTTTTTTGCCTGTTTGAGGCATATGACATTTTCCTTCTTTGTAAATGGGTGGGCAAATGTTCCCCTTGGCTTTCTGGTGGATAAATTGGGTCTTTTCACCTGTCATTGTAAATATTTAGTGGGATAATTAAAGCCAAGAACAGCCCTTGGTGCTGTTGTAAAGGTAAAGTGATCTGGAGTGGTGAAATAAAGTCGTGCTGCAGGCTGGAGGGCGTTAAGTTTTTGGGGTTTAAAGTCACTTCAGTGTTGCCAAGTCTGTGTTTAACCAGAGATCCTACTGGTAGGATCCTACTGGTAAGAGCCTTGTTGCCCCAGAGCTTAGAGCAGCACGTGAGCACTTGTTTGGCCCATTTGCTTGGGATGGAACTGTGGGACAGGTGTGATGGTTGTGTGAGCACAGGGTACAGAATCACAGACTCACAGACTCACAGGGGTTGGAAGGGCCCCCCAGAGCCCTGGGGCAGCACCCCAGCAGCACTGGGACTGCCCTGGAAGCACCCAGGGGCCCCCCTCCCCAACCTTTTATTGGGGGCTGATGCCAGGTGGTGAGGAAAGAGCCCAGGGTAACCCAGCTCCCCTGTGCTGGCTGCTTGGGGAGGTGAGTTCTGGCCTGGCCAGACCCAGGACAGATGTACGAGTCAGGAACCATGAGGAGAGCAGAGTGGGAATGTGGAAGGATACAAAAAGTAACCAGACATCCCAGTCACCAAGGAGGAAAAGCCCTTTGAAACCATCGAGTCCAACCGTCCCTGTCCTGTGCTGACCCAGCTCCCTGAGCACCTCATCTCCCCTCTGTTAAACACCCCCAGGGCTGGGGACTCAGCCCCTCCCTGGGCAGCCTGTGCCACAGCCCCACAGCTCTGCCAGGGAAGAACTTTGCCCTCCCAGCTGAGCTGACCCTGCCCTGGGGCAGCTTGAGCCCACTGCCCCTCCTCCCAGCTCCTGTCCCCTGGCTGCAGAGACCATCGCCCACCTCTCTGCACCCTCCTGCCAGGGCAGGGCAGGGCAGGGCAGGGGGGAGAAGGGCTCCCCTCAGCCTCCTCTGCTCCAGGCTCAGCACCCCCAGCTCCCTCAGCCGCTCCTCACAAGCTTTGCTGCTCTCCAGCCCCTTCCCCAGCCTGGTTGCCCTTCTCTGGACACGCTCCAGGACCTCCAGCTCCTGCTGGGACTCAGGGGCCCACAACTGGACCCAGCACTCCAGCTGCAGCCTCCCCAGTGCCCAGCCCAGGGGCACAATCACCTCCCTGGCCCTACTGGCCACAGACTCTTGATTAGACTTCTTGCCTAAGCCTCACTTTTGGGGCCTTTGCAGTAATTCTCCTCAGGACTACCTGCCCCCTCAGGAGTCTGTTTCCCCACACACACAATTACACCCTTGGTGTGTGTGTAACTTCACTTTCTCCATGTTTTCCTGCTAACATATCAGATTGGTCAGGGGAAAAAGGAGTTGTGGCAGCATGAATAATCCCATTGTTGTCCCTACATGCAGAAAACCACCCCCTAACCAGGAGGATGTATTATTCATAAGGCCCTGGCCCCATCTGGTTCCATTGGTGAATGGGTGCTGTGTGGTATTTGCCTTTCCAGCCCCTGCTTTGTCAGCAGTCAGACTGCAAACACAAAGTCTTGATGGAGCTTGGGGGTTTTTGGAGAACTTCTGCTAGGTGGAAGTCTCCTTGACAACCTGCTTTTCATGGAGTGTCTCAAAATACTCCCCAGATCTTGTAGGCTCCTCACACAAACCCATACACTGATTGCTGAAGAGTAATAGATGTAGAAATGGGTTATGGTTTCTCCTTCCAGTTGAATGACACAACGTGTCCTTACCCAGGGCCATGAGCACTCACAGAACTGCCTGATACTGAGGGATAATTCTGCAGCTCTTTGTCTCCTCAGTTTGGGCTTGCTCAGGCTCTGTGTTGCTCCATAAGCAAATAACCTGGTTTATATTGATTGGCCTGAATCCCAGACTGGTCTGGGTTGGGAGGGACCCCAGGGGTCCCAGAGCTCCAACCCCCTGCCACAGGCAGGGACACCAACCTCCAGGCCTGGAGCTACACAAGGGTGCCCAGGGCCCCAGCCAACCTGGCCCTGAACACCCCCAGGGACGGGGCACCCACCCCCTCTCTGGGCAGCCCCTTCCAGCCCCTCCCCACTCTCTCTGCACAGAACTTCCCCCCAGTCTCTCCTCTCCCCCTTCCCTCCTCCAGCTTCACTCCAGCCCCTTGTCCTGCCAGTCTCTGCCCTTCCCAAGAGCAGATTCCCCTCCTGTTCCTGGGGTCCCTTCAGGTGAGGTTTTACAAAAGAACACTCTTAACCCCCTAACCATTCAATGATTTACCTGTGACCTGTCCTAGGGACCCTGCTTTGGCAGGGGGTTGAACTTGTTGATCTCTTGAGGTCCCTTCCTACCCCTACAACTCTGTGATTCTACTGGTGTGACTCACTGCATTCTGGCTGTAACAACATCCAGGTCCTACACGTAAAATAAAGGTACAGAGTAGGACTCTGGCTGCAGTCCCTGAGCTCCTGCTGTTGTGTGTGTGTTCTGCTTTGGTCTCTCCTAGAAAAATCTCTGTGGTTTCCTGTTCCCCACATTCCAATGTGTAGAAGACAGAGAAAAACACTGAGTTTCAGAACTACTTTAAGGCTGCGTGCTCCATGCTGTACTCACTGAGTAATGTGTTAGTTCAGCCTGGAGAGAAGAAGCCTGAGAGGGGATCTGATCACTGGTTCTCAAGAGCTGAAGGGTGGGAGCCAGGGGGCCATGGGCAGCCTCTGCTCAGTGTCTGTGGGGACAGGACAAGGGGTGATGGGCTCAAGTTGGAGCCCAGGGAGTTCCCCCCAATGTGGGGAAGAACTTCTTGGTGGTGAGGGTGAGGGAGCCCTGGGCCAGGCTGCCCAGGGGGTGTGGAGTCTCCTTGTCTGGAGAGATTCCAGCCCCTGTGCTAGGGACCCTGCTTGGGCAGGGGTTGAACCCCCTGGGCTCTGGGGGGCCCTTCCAACCCCTGTGAGTGTGTGCCTGTGTTCCTGAGGGGTTCTCAGGGCAGAGCAAGGTGACCTCGTATGTTCCAGTTGGAAAAAGCTCTGGATCCTTCCCCAAGACCTGCAAGCCAGAGGGTTGTGTGTCAGTAGGACAGGCACTGGATTTGCTGGACGTGTTTTAAATGTGAAGTTCTTGACTCTTCCCTTTGCTTTGTCTCCCCCCCAACTCTTCCTGCCACAGCTGGAGCAGCAGAGGCAGCAGCTGCTGACTGAACGCCAGAATTTCCACATGGAGCAGCTGAAATACGCAGAGTTAAGGGCTCGGCAGCAAATGGAGCAGCAGCACAGTCAGAACCCCCAGCAGTCCCACCAGCACTCTGGGGGGCCTGGGATGAACCCCCTTGGGGCACCAGCACATCCTGGCCTTCTGCCTCATCAGCAGCCCCCACCATACCCAATGATGCACCACCAAATGCCACCACCTCACCCACCACAGCCAGGTAAGAGCTGAGAGGAGGAAACATCTCCTCTGGAGATACTCCAGCCCTGTCTGGACACCAACCTGTGTGACCTGTCCTAGGGAACCTGCTTTGGCAGGGGGTTGGACCCCATGGGCTCTGGGGGGTCCCTTCCAACCCCTGTGAGTCTGTGATCTCGTTATGTTAATTGCTGTTTGTGATAGAGCAAAGCTGGAGGATGTTTTGTCTCCCAGCAGATTTCCACGTGGTGGAATGGATGCTGTGTGGCACATGGCAGTTTCTTACAGTGCTGTTTGTAAGCCAGATGTGTGGATGCAGTTTGGGGAGGACACTTCTGATCCATGTGTCTGAACACAAGGGAGTGAAGGAGAGAGCCAGGCTGCTCCCAGGAGCTCCCACTGACAGGGCAGGAGGCAGCAGGCACAGCTTAAATCCCATGAAATGCCATCCAGACACAAAAATAAAGTGTTAGAGGAAAGGACTGGAAGGGGAAGTGGAGGCAGGAAGCTCCATAAGTGGTTTCCTTTGGCAGGAGACCTGATGCTGGGATGCTCCCAGTGCCCTGCTCAGGGCTTTGCTTGCTGGCTTCTGCCCTTCACTCTGCTGATGCCAGATGAGAGCAGCAGAACAGTGCTGGTCAGAAGGGTCACTTGAAAGTCTCTCCTCCAGCCTCCTGCTCTCAGCAAACCACAAGGGACTCGTCCTCCTGAGCTTTGGAGGTATCTCCAAGGGTGGAGGTAGGATATTGATGGATGGAGGTGGTGGTGTCACTGCACCCCACTGTGAGGAGGGGACATCTGCTATTCAAACCAAGTGTTTGTGCTCAGTGACCAGACTGAACACCCTACTGATCATTGGACATTGCTAATGGCCTTTCCAGTCTCACCCTTAAACCATTTCACTGCCAAAGAGGATGGGGATCACCAATTACGGCATAATTATGCTGAGGATGCTCACAGGAGGTGGAATTGGAGGCATATCTCCTTGCTAAACAGCATTGAAATGATGTTTAAAATAGAATAGCACCACTTGGCATGGAGTAACCCATGGCACAGAGGAGAACAGCCTTTGTCAAGCATCAACTGCTTGAGCTAAACCCTTCTAAAAGGTGACCAGATCATTAATCAAAAATATTTTGGGAGATGGTGTGTAGGCTGCTGCTGAAGAAGCCAAAATATTTGGGGTATCATGATCAAAACCAGGATGTGGCAACAAAAAGCTGGCAGGAGTGTGAGTTTTTATCTTGGGACACAACTTAGGTGAGGGTTTGGTTTGGAAAAGAGCAGGAGTGTGTGGTGACCAGTGGGGTTTGAAGCTGTGAGGCATCTAATCACAGCATCACAGAGCAGAAGGCACCTCTGGAGACTAGCTTGTCCAACTGCCTGAATCTCTGCTGCAGTTAAACTCCATTCAGCCAAGAGATGCAGAGTGATGCTCAGGATTCCCTGCTGCTCAGTGGAGAGGAAGGTGAGAGGTGCTGCCCTGGCAGGCTGGGTGCTCACCCTGGTGTTCAGAGGGATCAGTGAGGTTCCTGGCTTCATCGTGCTCCTGGGGACAGAAAATGCTGGTGCTGTTCTGGGAGCTGCTGAGGTTGTTTCTGGAATTGAGTTGGGAGTGGGATAAAATATGGTCTTTATTTATGTTTTAGAGCCAGAATCCATTTCCCAAGGGGGCTGGAGTGAAGCTGGAGGAGGGAAGGGGGAGAGGAGAGACTGGGGGGAAGTTCTTTGCAGAGAGAGTGGGGAGGGGCTGGAAGGGGCTGCCCAGAGAGGGGGTGGGTGCCCCGTCCCTGGGGGTGTTCCAGGCCAGGTTGGCTGGGGCCCTGGGCACCCTTGTGTAGCTCCAGGCCTGGAGGTTGGTGGCCCTGCCTGTGGCAGGGGGTTGGAGCTCTGGGACCCTTGGGGTCCCTCCCAGCCCAGCCCAGGCTGGGATTCTCTGATCATTGCCTCAGCCCTGGCATAATTGTCCGGGCCCTGTGTATCCCCAGTGATCCCTTCCAGTGGTGGGGAACATGGTGCTGTGTTAATTAGCACATCTCTCTTTGGGGTTTCATTAAAGTTAATCAATAGATTGACTTCTCCACCACCCCCTCTTAGAGGGTGGCAGACTGATGGCTGAGGAGCAGCTTGTGGCTCCTGTGACAGAGAAGTGTCTGGTGCTGTGTGGAGATGGGATCTCACCCTTCACAGAGTCCCACAGTTCCCTGGTTTGCTGGTTTTGGGGAGGGGAGGATTTGGAGGCACTCTGGAGTCAAGCTGGGCTTGGCTGCTTCACCTGCAGCCCAAGAGATCTCACCTGCAGAGCAAAGGGCTCTTTTTACAGGCTGAGGTGATCACTGGTTCTCAAGAGCTGAAGGATGGGAGCCAGGGGGCCATGGGCAGCCTCTGCTCAGTGTCTGTGGGGACAGGACAAGGGGCGATGGGCTCAAGTTGGAGCCCAGGGAGTTCCCCCCAATGTGGGGAAGAACTTGGCTGCTCAAGGCCTGGAGATGAACCTCAGTGCTCAGAGCTGTTGATGTTCCCTCCTTGGCTGCTGCCCAGTGCCAACCTGCTCTCCCTAAGGTGCCTAGTTTCAGCACTCAATACCACGATGTAATTCTTCATTAGGATCTAAAGAGCTGCTTGGAGGCTTGGAGAAGCCTCTGCCTGCTCCTCAAACAGCTCAGTGGGACAGGCTGACCCCTTCTCTTCAGCTTGGAGAGAAATCCTGACACAGCTCAGCAGTCACTGAGGAGCACCAGTGGGTGACCTTCCAAACCACAGCCCTGAGGGGTGCCTGGAGATGGAGATCCCCTCCAAACCCCAGCCCTGAGGGGTGCCTGGAGATGGAGACCCCCTGCATGGCTTCACCTCCAGGCTCTGCCTTGGTTCTCACTGATGTTTGCAAACAGGTTTCTGACCTTAGTAAGTGACTCTGAGTGGGTCAGCAGCCCGTGAACAGAACGCAGCATCGGGTGGCTTTAAGGGGATTGATGAAAGCTGAAGAGACAGTGGGAAACAAAGTGATGAAAGGATCCCAAAAGGCATTTCTACATGGGAAGAGGAAGAACAATAAACTCCAGCTTACAGCTCCTCTGGGGTCAGAGGCAGAAGCTGTTAAGCCAAATCTCTTCAATAGAGTTGGGGTCAGAAAGTTGCCACGGGACTCTTACTGGTTTGTTGTGGCCCAAGGTTTTGCTTGATAGGCTGGAGAGCTGCTGGGGAGAAGGAGCTGGGGGTGTTGGGGGCCTGGGACTGCCCGGGAGCCAGCAGTGTGCCCGGGGGGCCAGGAAGGCCAAGGGCATCGTGGCTTGTGTCAGAGCCAGCGTGGCCACAGGGCCAGGGCAGGGCTTGTGCCCCTGGGCTGGGCACTGGGGAGGCTGCAGCTGGAGTGCTGGGTCCAGTTGTGGGCCCCTGAGTCCCAGCAGGAGCTGGAGGTCCTGGAGCGTGTCCAGAGAAGGGCAACCAGGCTGGGGAAGGGGCTGGAGAGCAGCAAAGCTTGCGAGGAGCGGCTGAGGGAGCTGGGGGTGCTGAGCCTGGAGCAGAGGAGGCTGAAGGGAGCCCTTCTCCCCCCTGCCCTGCCCTGCCCTGCCCTGGCAGGAGGGTGCAGAGAGGTGGGCGATGGTCTCTGCAGCCAGGGGCCAGGAGCTGGGAGGAGGGGCAATGGGCTCAAGCTGCCCCAGGGCAGGGTCAGCTCAGCTGGGAGGGCAAAGTTCTTCCCTGGCAGAGCTGTGGGGCTGTGGCACAGGCTGCCCAGGGAGGGGCTGAGTCCCCAGCCCTGGGGGTGTTTAACCAATGGGTATTTCACCATGAAAAGCTGAAGTACTTTGTCATTGTATCAGGAAATAAGGTTCCCAGTTCCTTCCAGCCTGCCCCCATTCTCTCTGACATGAGAGGTGCCCCATACTGGTGATACCTGTGGCCTGTAATAGAGAACCTTCTCAAAACTCCCAGTGGGACAGAGATAAATAGGCATTAAAAGCTGCCATTAATTAACTCTCCCCTTCAAGGGGCTGTCAGTCAGTAAGTGGTTTCAGACCCAAAGCAGAAGTGGGGGGTTTACAAGGTGTTTGGGGATCCAGAAATACTAACACCACCTTGGGTGCTCTCTGCTATGTTAAAAACCTGGTTGAGGCAGAGGTATTATGGGGCTGGAACGGTAAATAAGAGTCAGGGAGGGGACAGTCACTCCTCTGAGGATGCTGGATGATATTTTAGTCCTCTTAACATCTTGCTGAGCTGCTCTGGTAGGTCTGAGCAGCTCCTAACTCCTCCTAGGAATGTATTATTGAAGATTCATTCATATTTGAAGGTGACCGGTGCTGTGGAGCGGTTGTCCTTGCCTGTGTCACACACACAGCAGCTTCATGACAAAGTATCTTCTGTCAGGTGGGCTGTGTCCTCAGCAAATAACGGGGAGCCCTCAGCTGGGGAGGTGTCTCAGATGAGGGGGGCTGCACCTCGGTGCTGGGGGGTGTCTGTCCTCAGTGCTGGAGGGGAGTGAGGGAAACACAAGTGAAGTGGAAATTCTCCCTCCCCCCTGAGACCTGATGCTAAATGAGTTATTGTGGTTAATTATTCACACTTCTTGGCTGGGGGATTGTCTGCTGCAGCGTGTGCAGGGAGAGGACGTGCTGAAGGAGAGGAGGCTGGGTGGAGGGAGGGGTTTCCAGCCCTGCTGAAAAGCTTTCCTGGTGGGAAGGAGGAGCAGAGAGGAGCACAGCTCCAGCACTGCAGGGCTGCCCTGTCCCTGGGGGTGTTCAGGGCCAGGCTGGATGGGGCCCTGGGCAACCTTGTGTAGCTCCAGGCCTGGAGGTTGGTGGCCCTGCCTGTGGCAGGGGGTTGGAGCTCTGGGACCCTTGGGGTCCCTCCCAACCCAGACCAGTGTGCGATTCTGTGATTCCCTGGGGGGGTCTCCAAATGGTGAAACTATTCACTCAGTGGTAGGTAGGAGAGTGAGATTTCAGCAAGGCATGTCCAAGGATCAGGGTTGGAGTCCAGCTCTGCCTTTCCCCTCTCCGAAATCCTGGCTACCAAAGGCAACAACTCCCTGTGAGCAGGGAGGGATGCACAGGAGGATTTGCATCAGCTCCCAGCTTCCTGCTGCTCCATTGGATGTCACACCAAAAGGAACCCCCTAAAACCAGGTGCTGGTAGGGGCTGCCCAGAGAGGGGGTGGGTGCCCCGTCCCTGGGGGTGTTCCAGGCCAGGTTGGCTGGGGCCCTGGGCAACCTTGTGTAGCTCCAGGCCTGGAGGTTGGTGGCCCTGCCTGTGGCAGGGGGTTGGAGCTCTGGGACCCTTGGGGTCCCTCCCAACCCAGACCAGTCTATGATTCTATGAAAACGGTTTCCCACCCTGGTGCCCCTCAAATAGCTGATTGAATAGAGACAGAGGCTTCTTTAACAGAGAAAGACACCTCAGAGATCCTTCCCCAGCTGCCCCTCATCCGTTCTGCTGCGAGGTGAGCCCACAGCTGGCAGTCTGCTAACAGCACAACGCTCCAGAGCCCATGTTAGAAAATGCCTACGAGCTCTTAACGTGTAAAGGGCTGTGTGTGGTGGGTTTTTTTTAGTCTGCTAAATCTCATTTTATCAAACCTTTTGGCTTTATCTCTTACTGTGGCTGCTGGTTTTTAAGCTCCATCCCTTATGTAGGTCACACTTGCACATTTCATGCTTGAGCTACTGTCTCAAAGCAGCATCTCTTGTGAAAAGGTTAAAAAAACAGTACATTCTCTATAGAAACTGGCCTTCATCTTGGCTGCAGGAGCAATTTCCCCTTCCCTAATCCCAGTTTGGTTGGGTGTTGCTTGATTACCATTCAGCTCCTGGATGGAGGAGCTCTGATACCCGATAGGATTGTCCTTCCACAAGCAGTTTAAGCTACTTCTCAGATAAAATCTTTGCCTACCACAGCAGGATAGGGAAAAAAACACCCAGGCAGCTGTGACCACAGAGGAGCTTCTCATGTGTGTATCCTCAGAATAAAACCTGTGGTGCTGCTGGTTTTAAATCTCCCAGGATTTCAGAGAGGAAATGAAAAGCTTCACGGCTTCCCCGGTCCAGGTAGGAGGGATGGTGCTTCCCCACCAGCACCACCAGGAGATTTGGAGGCAGGACACGCTCTGAATTTATAAAGAAGCAACTTCTTTTCTTTAAAGCTGATAGAGTTTTTGTTCAGTGGGGATTTTAGCCTGGCTGAGGTTGATTTGAATGTAAAACATCAGTTGCTGACTCTGCTCGACAGCCTTTCTCTCTCCTGGGGGTGGGATGCGTGCCCAGCCATGGAGCTGAGGCCTCCTGAGAAGCCACTCGGTGTGTAGTGAGTCTGACACAGCTTTGGCTGCTTCAGAAGAGGTTTTTAATTATTAATCACTTCATTAGTGTGTAGAGGGTCTTGGAGGTGTGTGGAAGTTGGGCTGGGAGAGGTGGAGGTTCCTGCTGAGTTCCAGCTCGCAGGGCGGGTTTTCCTCGGGTCCCCCATCTCCTGGTTTGCTGAACCACAGCTCTGTGGTTTGGATTTGTGTTCCCCCATCAATCACCAGCCCCCAGGCAGGGCCCTCAGACCCCTCAGTGTCCCCCTGCCAAGGGCAGGGACACCCCCACTCCAGCCCAGGGTGCCCCCAGCCCCATCCAACCTGGCCTTGAACCCTGCCAGGGATCCCGGGACAGCCCCAGCTCCTCTGAGCACCCTGTGCCAGGGCCTCCCCTCTCCCCAGGAAGGATTTCTGCCCCCCAGCCCCTCTCCATCCCCCTCCTGCAGCTGAAGGCCGTTCCCCTGGGCCTGGCCCTCCCTGCCCTGGGCACCAGCCCCTATCCAGCTCTCCTGGAGCCCCTCCAGGGATGGGAAGGGGCTCAGAGCTCTCCCCACAAACAGCCTTCCCTGCTCCAGGCTGAGCCAGCCCAGCTCTCCCAGCCTGGCTCCAGAGCAGAGGGGCTCCAGCCCAAATTCTGTGCAGGCAGGCTTCTGAGAACCTCCATGGCCACCCTGAATTCTGGATTTGAGGGAATAAAAGCTGCCTGTAGGCCTTTCCCATGCCACCAGTGACCCTGGATGTGTAACGAGCTGACATCCTTTCTCCCAGGAGCTGATGGGTATCAGTTGTACATCAGTCTCTGCACTGAGCCCCCTTCTCTATTAAATACTATCTTGAGTCCTCTAGAAGACCTCAAACCACCCAGGAATATCAGTGCAGTGAGCCAGGGGCTCAAATTCCCCCCTTGCCTGTGCAACAGAACCAACCTGCAGCGGGTGTTCTTCTGTTCAGGGCCCTAAGGGACAGGCTCTGTTTGCAGAAGCAGCAGCAGAAGATCCAAGCTCCTCCTGGAGGACTCCTTCCATGGAGAAAGGAAGCTGAAGACTAGAATATTTTCTTGGAAACAATCTGGTTTGAGGGGGGAGTGGTCAGGATGTGGTGTGAGTGATGGGGTTTGGTGGGCACTGGGTACTGTGGCCAGCCCAGCCTGGTGAGACAGGATTCAATTCCTAATTCTTGGGCTTCCTTAATATCCCACCCAGAACTTCCAGCAACCAAACCCCAAGCTGCTGTGACTGTGGTACCACAGGTCATCCCATAACAGTGGGCACATCAGAAGCTTCCACATCTGTGTGTCACCAGTGAGGGGAAATCCCGACTCCTGGAGCGTTGCCTGGTGTCTGCCGTGGAGGACGGAGGAGACCTGCTTGTCTGCCTGCCACGCTCAGGCTGGAAGCTCCCTGGAGGCTCAGCACTGCAGCAGAACCAGTGGCAGAGCCTGCTGTGGGGCAGTTCCACCCCTTTCCAAACCCACCAGCCCTTTGTCTCTCAGCACCACAGGTCCTGTAGCTCTTGACCCTGCTCCAACACCGGTGGATTCCCACAGCCCAGCCCGTGCTCTCGCTGACGGTGTCCCCGTGTTCCCTGCTGTGCCCCTTCTGCCCCATCCCCATCCCAGAGGGAGCTGGGCCAGAACAGATGGGTGGATGCCAGCAGCAGTGAATTCATGCTGCATCTGCTCCAGTCCTCACTCATCTGGGGATGATCAGTTGATGGGCCTGAGGGCTGGCAGAGGCCTTGTGTGACTCAGTGAGGACAGATGCACGGCCCCTGACCCAGGAGGGCTGACCCCAAGCAGCAGCTCTGTGGGAATGTCCCCGTGGGTCCTGCTGGGCACCGAGCCGGCGTAGACCGGCAGCATCCCAGGCTGAACCAAGAGGAGTGTGGGAGGCAGAGTGGGAGCTGTGGTTATCCTGCTCAGCAGTTGTCAGATGGCATCTGGAGGACAAGAAAGGCATTGGTAAACTGGAGTGAGTTCAACAGAGGGCCACCAAAGATGGTCCCAGGGTCTGAGAGCTTCCCCCACGTGGAGAGCAGGCTTTGGAGGGACCTACCAGCAGCCTTATGGTACCTCTGAGGGCTCGTGGAGAAAACAGAACTCTTGAGTGACAGGCTGGAAGGATGAGAGGTTTGGGCTGGAGGAGAGGAGAGAGGTTTGGGCTGGGAGGATGAGAGGTTTGGGCTGGATGTAAGGAGGTCAGGCACTGGAAGAGGTGACATGCAGAGGTGATGCTGTCTCCATGCCTGGTGCTTTTAGCAGTCAGGTCTTGGCAAAGCCTTGAGCAACCTGGTCTGGAACCTCAGAGCTGACCCTGCTTTGAGAGGAGGTGAGACCAGAGACCTCCTGAGGTCCCTGCCACCCTTGTGTGAACGAGGGGAACTCTGCAGCTTCTCACAGCCTGATGCTGAGGAGGGGAAGGCGAATGGGTCACACTGGGGAACATCCCACTCGGCTGCAGAGCACTTGGTCTTGATGATCTTGAAGATCCTTTTCCAACCAAAACAAGGGAAACCAGCTGCTGGAGCTCTTGTGTGTGGGGCTTGGTCACCTTGAGGTACCCACAAAGACACACCAGGTAATTTTAGGAACTGTCCCACGTTTCCTCCCTCCTTTATGGGACGTTAAGGATTCCAAGGGGAATCCCTTGTTAATCTTGGGGACATTGATGCCACTCAGATGTCCACAGCTCGGCGGCTCCTGCTCTGGAGGTGATGAAGTGCTGTGATGTGCTCTGCTGATCAGCACTGGAGCGTGTCCAGGGGTAAATTTACAGCTCTTCTCCTTCCTTAACGGTTGAGAAACCCCATGGGCTGGGTAGAGCTCCATATCTCCTGCTTGCAGGTAGCTGGTCTTGCTCCTGTGACCAAGCAGCGCTGGGCTGGCACACAGACCTCTTGTTTGCCTGCCCAGGACCTCCCATGTTACATGGGCATGGTTTGATGCCTCAGAGTCCCTGGGAATTTAAGGTGGTTCAGCACACCACAGCCACAGATCTCTGGGACTGTGTGAAACCAGGGGCTGTGGTGGGATGGGTTCTTCTGCTCATGGCTCTGCTTTGCTCCCTTACACTCTCATCCTGCCTTGCTCTCTGGCAAGGGTGCCCTGTATTCCTCAGAGAGCATGTTGTTGGCTTGGACTACCATGGAACTACAGGAACCAGGGCTGAGCAAGCCCCTGAGTGCCTCAGATCCCCAAGATGTGCACCTTCTGGAAGGACATGGCACCAAAGGCTGTGGAAGTGGAGCAAGCTCATCACTTTGATGGGGTTTTTCCCCTATAGCAGTTGTTCAGCAGTTGTCCCTGTGTGCTTGGAGCACTCTCCAGTGTTCCTCAAGCTTTCTGTGATGGAGAAGGATTTGGGATGGCTGGTGGGCTTCCCCTCTGAGGCAGCCATGGTCCCTGAGCAGATGCATCTGCTACTGAATAGTGACAGTCCCCAAAGAGCCAGGTTTGCTTTTGATCCCAGGGTTATTTTACAGCACACATTGCTGGTCTTCTGGTGATAAACTGTGGAGTGCTGAGGTGTTTCCTTTCCAACTCAGCTCTGGCTGAGCCTGCTGGATCTCTAGCCTGCTGTGGCTGTCTGAAATTGCTGGGGGGTCTGTATGGTCCTACCCCTGACCAGAGGATGCTCATGAAGAGTAGGGATCTCCTGGAGAGAGTCCAGAGGAAGGACAGAGATGCTGAAGGCCCTGGAGCATCTCCCCTGGGAGGAAAGGCTGAGGGAGCTGGGGCTGTTCAGCCTGGAGAGAAGAGCCTGAGAGGGGATCTGATCACTGGTTCTCAAGAGCTGAAGGGTGGGAGCCAGGGGGCCATGGGCAGCCTCTGCTCACTGTCTGTGGGAACAGGACAAGGGGTGATGGGCTCAAGCTGGAGCCCAGGGAGTTCCCCCCAATGTGGGGAAGAACTTCTTGGTGGTGAGGGTGAGGGAGCCCTGGGCCAGGCTGCCCAGGGGGTGTGGAGTCTCCTTGTCTGGAGAGATTCCAGCCCCTGTCCTAGGGACCCTGCTTGGGCAGGGGGTGGGACCCCCTGGGCTCTGGGGGGCCCTTCCAACCCCTGTGACTCTGTGATGAGTAGTGTTTGTGCTGACTCCATCCCAATTCCAGAGCTCCCACACTCTCAGCTTTACCCCCTACCGTGGCTTTGGTGCTTTTTATGTATGTTTGGGTCTTTTTTCCCTTCCCCTCATTCCAGGGTTCTGTTGTCACACTTTATTTCAGATAATTGCCTGGGGTTTGGGTAAAAGGAGCTGAAGGAACCTTTACAATCCGTGCCTAATAGCTGCTTTTCCAACTGGAACACCCTACCTTTGTGTAGGGGTGTAAAAGTAACTCTAATTGGATTATGCAAAATAATCTCTGCAAATGAGGTTTTAAAGCAGCAGTCAGCAGGTTGGAGGTGTCCAAAACATGGTGATTCTGACAGTCCTGTGTGTGGCTGGAATGTCATGGTCTCCTACAGAGCTGGGCCACCAGGAAGACTTATTGGGGACCCCCCCTCACATCAGAATAGGGGGGTTTATAGTGGAAATTCCTGAGTTTTAACTGTGTGATTTGAGTTAAATGAATCCATCAGGCTTCATGGCTGCTCCTTTTAAGGTGTTTCCTTTGATGCCTCCTGACTAGAGTGCTGTCTTCATTAGATCCTTCTCAGGTGCCTTTGTAGCAGGGCTTCTCTTCAGGTGTGGCTTACTTGGCACTGGGGAGGCTGCAGCTGGAGTGCTGGGTCCAGTTGTGGGCCCCTGAGTCCCAGCAGGAGCTGGAGGTCCTGGAGCGTGTCCAGAGAAGGGCAACCAGGCTGGGGAAGGGGCTGGAGAGCAGCAAAGCTTGCGAGGAGTGGCTGAGGGAGCTGGGGGTGCTGAGCCTGGAGCAGAGGAGGCTGAGGGGAGCCCTTCTCCCCCCTGCCCTGCCCTGCCCTGCCCTGCCCTGGCAGGAGGGTGCAGAGAGGTGGGCGATGGTCTCTGCAGCCAGGGGCCAGGAGCTGGGAGGAGGGGCAATGGGCTCAAGCTGCCCCAGGGCAGGGTCAGCTCAGCTGGGAGGGCAAAGTTCTTCCCTGGCAGAGTTGTGGGGCTGTGGCACAGGCTGCCCAGGGAGGGGCTGAGTCCCCAGCCCTGGGGGTGTTTAACAGAGGGGAGATGAGGTGCTCAGGGAGCTGGGTCAGCACAGGACAGGGATGGTTGGACTCGATGGGCTTAAAGGGCTTTTCGAGCCCTGTGGCTCTGGGATCCTGTGATTCCACTGTGAGTGTCACCTTCCTCTTGCTGCTCTGAGTGATGCCAGGTGCCCCCTGGTCCTTCCGTGGGGCGCACGATGACACGGTGGGATGGAAGGTGTCCCCTTCCCTGTTCAAGGCACGGGTGGAGTTGTCTCTCACACCTGAGGGTGTTACTGTGTCACTGCTTGGAGAACAGCACCTCTCCTAACCGTGTCTCCTCACTCCTCTTGCAGGTCAGATGCCAGGACCGGGCTCCATGCTCCCAGGACAGCCCATGCCAGGCCGGATGATGCCCAGTGTCTCCGCCAACATCCACCCAGCCGGCAGCGCTGCCCCCCCGCCCGGCATGTCACCCATGTCAGGAAACCTCATTGGGCCCCGTGTTCCTCTAGCAGCTCCAAACGGCATGTGTAAGTGGGGCTGTGCTGGGAAATGGACCTCAATAGACCCAGGGTGGCTTTCCTGTCACTGGAGAAGTCACTGGACAGGTGAAACCCTGTTATCCCGTAGGAATAACGAGCTCTCTGTGTGTCAGAGGCCAGAGACTGGTGCCAGAGGTGTGCTTGAAGCTTTAAGTGCTTCTCTCCCCTCAAGGCATCCAAACATGCTCCACAGTCCTTTATCTTTATTTATATCATCCCTTATTTTATTTTTGAAGACGCTGAGGCTCCCTGGCCATTGTCAAAAGCCTCTCTTGGCTTAGAAGAACGTGTGGTAGAGGTGCAGGAGGTAACTATGGCTGAATCCTTATGTAGTGGAGGTCAGGATATAACTCAGTCCAACAGGACCTTAGAATCATAGAATCACAGACAGGTCAGGGTTGGGAGGGACCCCAAGGGTCCCAGAGCCCCAACCCCCTGCCACAGGCAGGGACACCAACCTCCAGGCCTGGAGCTACACAAGGGTGCCCAGGGCCCCAGCCAACCTGGCCTGGAACACCCCCAGGGACGGGGCACCCACCCCCTCTCTGGGCAGCCCCTTCCAGCCCCTCACCACTCTCTCTGCAAAGAGTTTCTCCCCAATATCTCCTCTCACCCTTCCCTCCTTCAGCTTTAATCCATTCCCTTCACGTTACTGAAAGCCCTGAAATTAAAAAGAGGGAATCCTAATTAGGACAAAGCAAAAGGTTAATTGGGAATGATCCTTGTGTGGTGTAAAGCTCAGCAGCTCCAAAACAAAGCTGATTTTACACCAGATGAAAAAGGCTGCTATGGTCAGAGGCTGAAGTGTGGGTGGTTCTTGGGAAGGAGGGGAGGATGTGGCCAAACCCAGGAAGGAAAAGGGAAGAGGGTCTGGTTTGCATAGGGGGCTCTGGTCTGAGTTCCTTGGGGCATAAACCATCCCTAGGTCACTTGCAGCTTGGGACAAGCCACTGGCCTGTGGTGGTTTTACCCCCTCCCCCCCAAAATGTCACTTGCCATAACTGTCATCACACAGGCAGGAGCTGTGATGGCTTGTGCCTCTCCCAAAAAATAACTGGGGGAAGCCACCCCATTTGGGCCTCAGCTGAAGGGAGCTGCTGAGGATACCAACCCAGCACAGCTTTCATTTCAACCCTGTTTTCATCCAGCCTCCTTATCCTTCCAGTACTCCAGCATCCCTCAGTTTTCCTTCCCTTTCTCTGAGCCTCTGGGAATCCCTTCTGTCAGGTTGCATTTCTCCTTCCTCTCCTCCCTTATCTTAATTTCTGGGTGGGTTTTTCCCCCCCTCCCCTGCTAACCAAGTCAGTCATGTCCCATTAGCATCTCCTCTCCGTGCGTGAGAGCCGGCCTTTTGTATCCTGTGCTTCCTTCTTCCTCCTCACTGCATCTGTGGATCCCTCTGCTTTAACCTACATAATGCTGGGAGAGCTTAAGTGCTGTTTATATAAAATCCTATATATTTTATATAAAGAAGTCATCTATTTTAAATGGAAAAGAGCTGTAATCTACAGGCAGGACCTCAGTGAGGGGGTAGTGTCCCCTCTCAGCAAGTAGGCTGATGATCCAAAGCTGGGAGGAACACTGTGCTGGCATCCAGTGAGCCTGGACAGTCTGGGGAGCTGGGCAGGGAGGAACCAGATGGGGTTCAACAAAAGCAAGTGGAGAGTCTGGCACCTGGGAAGGAATAACTGCTGGAATCAGGACAGGCTGGGGGGAGCTGCTGGAGAGGAGCTCTGAGGAGAAGGACCTGGTGCTGGTGGGTGACAGGGTGGCCATGAGCCAGCAGTGTGTCCTGGGGGCTGAGAGAGACAATGGGATCCTGGGGGCATCAGGAGGAGTGTGGGCAGCAGGTGACAGGAGGGGATCCTCCCCCTCTGCTCTGCCCTGCTCAGGCCCCAGCTGGAGTGTTGTGTCCAGGTCTGGGCTCCCTCTCGGTGTTGGGGTCCCTTCTCAGCATTGGGGTCCCTTCTGGGCGTTGGGGTCCCCTCTGGGCGTTGGGGTCCCCTCTTGGAGTTAGGGTCCCCTCTTGGCATTGGGGTCCCTCCCAGCACCCTGCTCACTGTTCTCTCCTCTCCCTGCAGATCCCCCTCCGGCACAGCCGCCTCCACCAGCAGAAGGGGTGACCCCACCTCCAGCAGGAGCCCCCCCAGCCTCAGCCGCTCCCTAAGCCGCCACGGAAGAAGGAACTTCTCCAGCAACATAGTGGTGACCAAAAATGAATTCCTCAGTTACCTTCTGTTCCCTCAGGAGGTTTTCACCTCCCCTTGGCCTGCCCCGGGCCTGTGTGTGTACCTGCACACAGACACAGCGCCCTCCCCCCTCCCCAGCCCCCCCAGCCTCTCCCCACCGCTCGTAACCTTGGCAGTCCTCAGCATTCCCTTGGGAAGGCTGGGATTGAAGATGCTGGTGGTGCTTCCCATGTTGCTGATGGGAAGTCCTTAATGCTCTGGTCCACTCCCCTTTTGGAGCTCACCTCTGGTTTCTCTCATCTCGGTGTTTTTGAGCTTGGGCTTCCCCCAGAAAGGGTAAAACAACCCCCCCCCCCAAACCCCAAATGTTTGCAGCAGAGGTGTTAACTGAGTTTTGGGGTGTAGCCACGTGCCCTCTCCACCTGTGGCTTCATGGTTTGGGGTCTCCAGGCAGAGCAAAGCACTGAGACCAGCTGCCAAACCAGGGATTCGAGCAGAGAAGGAAAACAAGGGCGTGCTGGAGAGTGTGAGGTGTGAGGTGTGGGAATGCCAGCACCTCCAGCACAGCCCCCTGATCATTAAGGGCAGTAGCTGAAGCCCAGGGCTGCCTCACTAAGTTATTAAAGAAAACATTGATCCAGCTAGGAGCCAATCAATTGGAATGCAACCACTCAATGGTAGGAGTTTTCTTGCTCCAGCGTTTCCCTTTCCTTTGCCTTTGAAGGTGGTAGTTGAACCCTCCCCTGAGTAGATTGGTACAGTAGCCAACTGAGGAATAAACCCATGATTTTTAGTCCCTCTTTTTTGGAGCATATACTTTTTACTTTTTAAAATGAACAAAAACAACAAAAAAAACATAGAAGTAGATAGAGAGGAAGTGCTAGGGTATGGGATGGGGTTGGGATGGGGTGGGATGGGATGGCCAGGGCGCTGATGCCACAACTACCTCCAGGTACGTGTCTTTGGGACAGCTCAGGCATCGCCCTCCGCTCACTGACCTCCCATGGGCTTGTGGGGAAGGGAAAGGGCTTCAACCAGCACACCCAGGAGTGCTCCTGGAGCGAGGCCTCCAGCCTGCCACAGCTGCCTGGTGGCAGTGACCACGACAAACCCTTTGCTGGCCGTGGTGGGGGCCCTGCTCTTAAGGGTCATCCTCTTCCTGGCGTGAGGGGGTCTGATGCCTTGCTCAGCTGAAGCTCTGACAGCTTGGCGTGGTTCAAGGGCAGCTCTTGCCCACCACATGTGGGGTGGAGGCCTGAGGCTTGCCCAGAGAGATGAGATCCCCCAAATAACCCTCAGCCCCCAGAACCACTCCCGCCACGCTCAGGATTGGCTTCCAGGAGCGCTCGGGTGATGGACTCAGTGATGTTAATGGTTGAACTTCCCAGGTCCTGGGAACGTGGTGTACCCCTTCCAGGGACCTCCCTCCTTCCCCAGTGTAGGAACAACCCTTTCCACCATGGAGCTCTGGAGAAGCCACAGTGCCTCGCAGCGAACAGCCGGGCCCTGCCTCCCTCAGCCCAAGGAACCTCCTCCCCTTGTTACCTTTCCCTCCGGGGGCTTTTTGGGGTGAGTGTGGGGCTTTCTGGTTATTCAGAGCATTAGTCTGGTTTTAGAATCACCTCAGGTTGTTTTTAGCTTGATCAACTTCAAATATAAAGGATCAGGGTGGAGACTATTTTTTACTGTACTGGTGGTGACCCTTGGGAGAGCCCCAGTTCTCCACGCGGTCGTCTTTCTGTATAAATAATCCTCCACCTCCTGACTTTTTTCATCTGATCCTGTGTACAGGGCTGGTTTTATTCCTGCCAATTCCACCTGGTTTTGTGAAATAAAATTGAAAAAAAAAAAAAACCAAACAAAAAGTGGGTTTTGTACAAAGCTCTTGGCCTGACCTCTCCTTTCCCCTCCCTGGGTGAGCTGAGAACTGTTGGTACCATCCATCTAGGTCTCTTCATCTGCCCTGCTCAGGCCCCAGCTGGAGTGTTGTGTCCAGGTCTGGGCTCCCTGGGATCAACCAGCCAGGGATCTCCTGGAGAGAGTCCAGAGGAGGGACAGAGATGCTGAAGGGCCTGGAGCATCTCCCCTGGGAGGAAAGGCTGAGGGAGCTGGGGCTGTTCAGCCTGGAGAGAAGCAGCCTGAGAGGGGATCTGATCACTGGTTCTCAAGAGCTGAAGGGTGGGAGCCAGGGGGCCATGGGCAGCCTCTGCTCAGTGTCTGTGGGGACAGGACAAGGGGCGATGGGCTCAAGTTGGAGCCCAGGGAGTTCCCCCCAATGTGGGGAAGAACTTCTTGCTGGTGAGGGTGAGGGAGCCCTGGGCCAGGCTGCCCAGGGGGTGTGGAGTCTCCTTGTCTGGAGAGATTCCAGCCCCTGTCCTAGGGACCCTACTTGGACAGGGGGTGGGACCCCATGGGCTCTGGGGGTCCTTTCCAACCCCTGTGATTCTGGGGCTGTATCTCCAGCTGTGCTTCAGGGGACACAAAGCCTGAGCTGCTCTCCCGGCAAGGTGGGAGACTCCGGATTAAAGGCTCCAAGGAGTGGTTATTTCAGGTTTAAAAGCCCAGTGAAGGGGGGATGGAGTCAAACCAGCATTTGAGGCTTCATAGGATCATTTCCATTTGATTCCCACTCTCCCACTGCACTGACTCGCTCCGGCTCCCATTCCCCATTCCCCACTGAATCATGCTCTGAATTGACAGAGGAGAATAGGGGAGGCCTGGGTGTGCTGACCTAGCAGGGTCCTGCTGTTCCCCTGTTCCCCAACCAGCTTCACTCTTACTTGTTTAATTCTGATGCTGGTTCAGGTCTCTCTGTCGCTGCTGCGGGGCTCTGGGTGCTGCTGGTATCCTTTGCCTGTTGGATTAAACTGGGAATCCCATCTGGATTGGATTTGAAATCCTGCTACTGCTTCTCCTCATAAGGGCTTTTTCCTCTGAAGATCTATCAGCTCCTCTTCCCAGGCATCCAGGGGCTGTAATGCTTGTGGTCCCCAGCTCCCTGAAGCTGATGAAGGAGAAGGATGGGGATGGAGATGTGTGCAGGTACAGGATGCCCCGTGCCCAGTCGGGGATTCCTCTTGCTGGTGTTGGGAGGTCCCTGGGGTCTGCTGGCTGGTGGGCTCCTCCATGCTCCTGAAGGTAGGGAAGGGAATGAACAGGAGCTCTGTGCACTATCCATCCCTCTCCAGATGTCTTCAGCAAGGGTCATCATCCCTTGTGACTGCACCCTCCATCCTGCCGCACCGCCGGTCATTGTCACTTCCCTCACCTTGAAGACACTTTGCCTAAGGAAGGGGAAGGTTCTGGGGGATCATAGTGCCAGTTCTTGAGCAGCTTTTTCTCTTCATGGACCTTCAGATGCTTGCAGACACAGCAGATGATCAGGTCCATGAGCTGGCTCAGCCTGATCTGGCTGAAGATGATCCTGCTCACTGTGGGGGGTCGGGTCCCTTTCCCCCCCTGCAGCACTCTTGGGGGGCTGAGGTTGGGCTGTGCCAGTAATTAACAGCCCAGTGGAGAGCTAGAGGCACTTGGGGACCTCGGTTCTGCTGGGTGGAGGTGGAGCTGAGCCTGGTGATGGGGTGGGAGTGGGCTGGGCATGGAGTAGAGCGAGCAGGTTCATCCCTCTTCACAGCCCTGGGGTAAGGTGGGTTCAGGACGGGGCTCCAAAGGGGCCCTGAGTCCTCTGCCAAACTGCAGCCAGCTCTCTGGAGATGTGAGGGTGGGTGGCAGCTTCTCTGCTTGGTGCTGAGTCCTCTGCCCTGTCCAGAACCTTCACTGGCCCTCTGCTGATAACCACTGCAGGGTCAGCTCTTTGGCTGACTGATGTCACTGCCAGGAGTTTCTCATGGCAGGAGGAGCAGTGGAGCAGAGGACCAGGACCCTGCCTGTCCCCATCTCCCTCCTGGCATCCCCAGCTCCCTGTCCTGTGCCCCCTAAAAACCTGCATTGCTGTTTGGTTGGGGTTTCTCTTGTCAGACTTCAACCCAAAAATACACCTTGGGACACCCAGAGAGCTTGGGGTGCCTAAAAAGGTGGGTGCACATTGTGCTCTGACACCGTTACCCCAATTCCTCTGCCTTTCTCCCCAAAGAAGCTTTAAAACAAAGGATTTGTGGAGGCTGGAAACTCCTTTTCAAGCTTGGGGGGTTTTATAGCACCAATGGGCATCACCAGCCCCACAGCTGCTCCCCCAAATCCCACGAGGACACGACGTGCCCCAGCCAGCTGGTGGCAGCGCGGATCCGAGCCACCCACCGAGGGCTTTGGCTGTGCTGGTGCCAGTCCCTTCCCTGGCTCTCTAGGAGCAGCATCGCTGTGTGTCTGCATCGCTGCCCCCCTGGGAAGTCCCCCTTCCACTGGGTGCCAGGGGGTGACAGCGTGGGCCCCTGGAGCAGCCCTGGGAGCTGTGGGGTGACGAGGTGCCCCGTGAAGGCAGCACCCAGGACCCTACAGGCGATGATGCACTGGGATCACTCTTCCAAACTCCCTCCTTTTCTCTCCATTCATACTGGTGCCTCTGCCAAAACCAGCAGCCTGGGGTGAGTGGCAGTGCTGCTGTCCACACGTCCCCACACCAAGGTTGCCCACCCGGGTGGGTGTTGTGGACCCTGGCGAGGAGGAGGAGGAGGAGGAGTGGTGCTGCTCCAGCAGACCTGGACCAGCCTTTTCCATGGCTCAGGTTCAGCCCCATCCCAGCTGGAGACCCCGAGGGCCATCTCCTTGCCAAGCACTCATCCCGTGCTGCTGGCAGAGCCCCCAGATCCCTGTGGGATGCGTTCCATGGGAATCCCGTGTTCGCTCCGGGCGCTGGCAACCAGGAGGCTACGGAAAACCCACTGGAGCAGCGACAGGCTGTGCCCAGGGAGGGTGCTCAGCACAGGGCTGACACTGGTCCTCTCTGCTGCTGTGATTCCTGCTTTCCTCTCCCCCATGAAACAGCACCTGAGGCTTGGAGGCCATTAAATACCCCTGACCTGCTGTGAGGGGTATGGGGTATGTGGCACCACTGGGGTTCGGCTCCTCTGAGCTTCCCCCCTTCATTCTCCTTGCGGAAAGTGTCCTTGCTCCTTGTCCATGAAACAGCCACTTGGACTTGTCCTGGTGTTGGGCAGTAACAGCAGCAGAGCCTTGAAGCTAAAAACCATCTCTGAGGTGCATTTGGTGCCCTCTTGGCAAAACTGCAAGGGCTGAGCTGGTTCCTTGTGCCAGGAAGGGGAAGGGGAGGAGGTGCTGGTGCCCACAGCGGGCTCATCCCTGGGTGCCATGGGGTGGTTTGTCCCCACAGGCCTTGTGAACACCTCAAACATGAGGCGTGTGGGACACAGCAGCACCAAGGTGCTGCACTCAGTCCTGGGGATGTAGTGATGCTCCCTCCTGGGGATGCAGCGATGCTCAGTCCTAGGGATGCAGTGATGCTCCATCCTTGGGATGCAGCAATGCTCAGTCCTGGGGATGCAGTGATGCTCCATCCTTGGGATGCAGCGATGCTCAGTCCTAGGGATGCAGTGATTATCAGTCTTCAGGACACGATGCTTGATCCTCAGGATGCAGTGATGCTCCCTCCTTGGGATGCAGTGGTGATGCTCCCTTCTTGGGATGCAGCAATGCTCCCTCCTTGGGGTGCAGCGATGCTCAGTCCTTGGGATTCAGTGATGCTCCCTCCTTGGGATGCTGTGATGCTCAGTCTTCAGGACATGATGCTTGGTCCTCAGGATGCTGTGGTGCTTGGTCCTTGGGATGCAGCAATGCTCAGTCCTAGGGATGCAGTGATGCTTCCCTCCTAGGGATGCAGCAATGCTCAGCCCTTGGGACACAGTGATGCTCAATCCTCAGGACACGATGCTCAGTCCTCAGGTCACAGCTCCCTGCTGTCTCTTCTCCCCAGAGCAGCTCAGGCCCATTTTACTCAGGTGTTTTTCTTGGTCCTTGCAGCTCTGAGCATTAGTGGGTCTGTGTGAATCCTCTCCCACCTTTTCCCTCTGCAGCCACGGAGAAGCACGGCTGGAAACCAGAGCACAAGCCAGTGACTGCTCAGGCGATGGGGCTCTGCCTCCTCCTGGAGCCCGGCTCTGCCTCTGCACCGCTGAATCCTTGAGCCAAACGCTCCAGCTCCTCGTGTGAGCCGGGGTTTGGGAGACACCCACTCGCTCATCCCTCTGGGAGAGGGCTGGGAGGGCTCCGGCACCGCAGGACCCGGTGCTGCCAGCATCCTTCCTCAGCTGCTCCTGCTCCTGTTCTGAGGGCTCCGAATTATGCCAATTTGGGGATCAGCTGGGTGTGGGGAGCAGGTTTGGTGTCTGACTGATGCGTGGGGAGGGAATTTGTTCCCTGCAGGGATCGTTCAGGGGCTTCTGGGGGTGAAGGCGGCGGGGGAGTGCCGAGGAGGCTGAAGGTGGATTTTAGGAGGAGGAGACAGCTTCCTCCAGCTCTCGGTGTCACATCGGGGCTCGTCACCTCAGAGCTGTGCCCTGCACAGTGCCAGCCCCCATCAAGGGCAGAGCTGTCCCAAGAAAACCCTGCCTGGCTGAGCTGAGCCCAGCCCGTGGCTCTGGCGCACGGGAGAGGAGGCTCGGAGGGATGGAGGGGGGGATGGAGGGATGGTGGGAGGCAGGGAGGGGTGGAGGAAGGGATGGAGGGATGGAGGGAGGCAGGGAAGGGCTCATGCAGCCGGGGGGAGTGGTGCTGGAGCTGAGGCACAGAGCACCGACCTTGACCCCCTCTGTTCCCTTCAGCTTTTCCTGGAGCTGGGATTTCTTTGGGCCTTTCCCACACTCAGGAATTGCAGCTCCTGGCGAGAAGGGTGGTTGGAGCAGAGGGAGGGTGTCGAGCAGGCAGCCAGGGACCAGACAGTGGGAGGAAGAAAAGCTGGAGGAGAAACAACCACCCCTGGTCCATCCTGTCCCCACCACCAACCCCCCATTACCCCGGAGGGTCACAGTCTGTGGGGGCACCCTTGGGATGAGGTGATTCCCCCGTGCTGTGCTGATGGGAAGGAGCCCAGGCTGTGCCTCCCTCCTGTCTGTCTGTCTGTCCATCCCCGTGGCGTCCCTGATCCTAATCCAGCCTGTCACCTGCCCCAGGCAGAGCTGGAGTGGATCTGCCTCCAGCTGCTCTTGGGGATGGAGGGAGAAAGGTGCTGGTGTGGGGCTGCCCCACGGCTGCTGCTGTGATGTGGGGCTGAGCCAAGGGCTCCCAGAGCTGAAGCTGGGTGCTGGTGGGGACACAGAGCTGGGGGGTGCTGGGCAAAGCCTCTCCCATGGGTTTTTGGGAAGCCCAAGGCAGGACAAGACCCATGGACAACCTCCAATCCCAGTGCTGAACTGGGAGGAGAAGGGATGTGGGGTGAGATCCCTGCTGGGCCATGTGTGACCCCTCCCAGGACAGACAGACGGACAGAGCACACACAGGTCTCCTCTGGAAAGGCTGAAAACAGGTTGGGAACGTGGCTGCACTCTGAGGCTCTTAATATTTTGGGTGACTCCCCCAGGAAAACAGGGTCCCAGGAGCAGCCACCAGCTCTGCCACTCGCTTCCTTCTGGGAGACAGAAGAGCCGTCAGTCTGTCTGTCTGTCCTACTGCCACTGTCTGTCTGTCCCACTGCCCCTCACCCAAACCCCTCTGCCCCCAGTGATGATGAACCCTCAGCAGGTCTGATGAAAGCAGCCCCATGACAGCTCTGCCACCCACCTGGGGCTCTGCTCCTCCCCTGGCCCCAAACATCAGTGTCACGACATAGTATGATGCGTTAGGCCTCTGCTACCCACCTGGCATGGGGAGGGGGCTCCAAAATCCACCCCCCAGCTGGGTGTCCCTGCCTGGAGCACGGCATTGACCGCAGACCCTCCTCTCCCTGAAGCAGTGGCCGAGCTCTGCCCCATGGAGGGTGTTGAGACCCTCGGGTTCCTCCCTCGCTCACCAGGGATGGCGGCTGGGGGGCCCAATCCAGACCTGACACCCGCTTGTCCCAGGGGATCTGGGCCAAGGTCCCTCCTCCCTGGGGTGCTCAGCACCCTGGGGTGAAGCCCAAGCCGGGCTCCGTGTCCCTGGCACACATGGCATCCCCAGCACCAGCCCTGGGGTCCTGCCTGCCACCAGCCCCTTGCTGCCACGGTGGGGACCCAGGGGAGGGACCCCCCCCCAACCCTGGGCACTGCTGGGGACCCCGATGCCCTTTCCCCATCCTTCTCCCTGGCTGTCACAGCCGTGTCCCCCGGTCCATCCCTGCGGCCCCTCGGCCGGTCCCCTTGGAAACGCATCCAGGGGCGGAAGCGTTGGGAATATTAAGCAGGTGCAGCCCCTTCAATCCCCCTTTGAGCAGGGACAGAGAGGGGCTTGTTCCCAGCACGGGGAGCCCAGCCAGGCGCTGGGGCTGCTGGGGGGGTGAGATGGGACCCCCCCAGCTCCCCTTGCCCTCCCCCAGCCCCTGCACACGAGCCCCACAGCTGCCCCTTGTCATGGGCTGGACAGGGGGGTTGTCCCTGAGCTGGTGTGGGTCCTACACAGGGGTTGGGGGGCACTGGGATGGGCTCCTCTGGGAGCACCCACTGCTCTGGGGGCCCCCACCCTGCCCTGAGCATCCCTCCCCAGCCCAGGATGCAGGAGCTGCTGTGACCAGCACGTTCCTGCGCCGCGGTGACCTTGGAGCAGCCCAGAGCTCAGGCCCATGGGGGAAGGGGTGGCCACAGGGCAAGTGGGGCAGGGGATGTCTGAGCCCCCTCCCCGTGTGCAGCCTGGGGGGTCCCCACATATGGGGCTGCCCCCAACACTGCTGTGACCTCCCTGCAGGGCTGGGGTGCAGGGTGACAGGGGCTGTGTGTCCCCTGCTGCATTTGGGTGCTGCCCCGATGCTGCGGGGCCAGGAGGGAGCACGTGTCCCATGTGCCCCCCACGAGGCTCCAGGCAGCCTGAGGTCGGGGGGCAGGGGGTCCCTGTGGGTCTCGGGGGGTCCCTGTGGGTCTTGGGGGGCTGCTCTGTGCCCACACATCCCCACACAGACACCCAGGGCTGTGCCTGTGCCTGGCTCCCCGGTGCCGGCCTGTCCACTCAGATGTGTGACTGCTGGGGGGTCCTGTCTGCTGGGGGGTCCTGTCTGCTGGGGGGGTCCTGCCTGCTCTGGGGGTCCTGCCTGCTGGGGGGTCCTGCCTGCTGGGGGGGGGTCCTGCCTGCTGGGGGGGTCCTGCCTGCTGGGGGGGGGTCCTGCCTGCTCTGGGGGTCCTGCCTGCTGGGGGGGGGTCCTGCCTGCTGGGGGGTCCTGTCTGCTGGGGGGGTGTCCTGCCTGCTCTGGAGGTCCTGCTCGGTTTTGGGGCCCTGCCCGCTGCGTGCCCGCAGCCCCGCTGTGCTCGCCGCGGCCCCATTGCCAGGCCGGTCACGTCCGTTCGGCTTCTCCTCTCCAGCTCGTCCCCGGCTCCAGCCGTCCAGCTGCCGTGTCAGCCCGGCCCCCGCCGCGGCCCCG